>NW_017306526.1:1540811-1623137 GCF_000935625.1 Nanorana parkeri | reverse complement strand
AGCCTCATTCAGATGTTATAAATCCACACAAATGTAAACTTTCCCATTTTTCTTAGCAACCGGCACGATGGGAGCACATCAGTCAGTTGCTTCCGTAACTTCCTCAATAACACCCATACTCTTCATTCTCAGAATTTCCGCTTTCACCTATGGCATAAGTGGAAATGGAATCCTACGAGGTGTAGCAATGGTGTATGGGATGGCATCCGTCTTAAGCATTATGTGGACCGGCTCACAATTTAGCAGGCCCAGATCTCCAAACATGTCCTTCGTGATCTCATTCACTCGTACAACAGGGCCCAGACTACAGGCTGCTGTCCTGCTCAAAAGGTTATTAACACCTTGTCCTCTGATTACATACACCGACAGAGTACATTTCTTTTGCTTGTACTCAATTCTGGCAAGAAACCTCCCGACATAATCAATGCGACCTCCAGGGCTGTGAACTTTTATCATAACTTTCTCAAGCTATGGTTGTCGTGGCAGCTTCATGAACATTGCAAGAGACAGGACAGTAATATCAGCTCCTGTATCAATCTTAAAGTCAATCCTTGCTCCCATCACTTTGATTGTAACTCGCCAATCTTCATCAGAGCCCGACTGTTCAATCACAGACCCTACAAAGGACACTTCTTGTGTCTCTTGGTCACTGTCTAGATGCATCTCCTTAATGGACTCTGATTTGCAAACCACCTCAAAATGGCCGACTCGTTTGCACTTCCTGCATCTCTTGTCTTTAGCACGGCATAACATCTTTGTATCATGAGTGCGGTTACAGCACTTGCAACGAGCCTGTTGCACCCAAACACTGCTTAGCCTGTCTGCTGTTCGCAGTCTGCCTCTCCCACTCTGTCACTTGCAGCTCTCCTGAATTGCCGCACTTCTTCCACCATGCTTTCAGATCTCATATCTGCACTTCTTTACCAGTTCATTCTGGCGGGCCATCCGTATAGCCTCATCAAGTGTCAACTCACACTCCAGCTGCAGCTTCAGTGAGACTTCTGAGTCTTGAATTCCTATGACTATTCTGTCTCTGATCTGCTCCTCGTTGGCAGCACCAAATTCACAGAACTCTGCCAATTCATATAGGCTGCGCACAATCGATTCCACTGATTCACCCACACGCTGGGAGCGCTTGTGAAAGCTGGCCCTCTCATGAATTACATTCCTCCTGGGCACAAAATGGGCGCTGAGCTTATTCATGACTATCTCAAAGTCAAATTCTTCACCTTCACGGAATGTGTATTGTACACAGGTTCCACATCTTTCCCCATGGAATATAAAAGAGAATTGACTTGTACCTCACTGCTCTCCTATCCAGCATGGAAGCAATCCTGAAGCGTGCAAACCGTTGTCATCAGGCAGGCCATGCATCAGGCTGAGATAAATCAAATGGCTTCGGTGGAGTGAACTTACACATCTTCACGGATCAAAACAGATGTGCTGGTAAGTACTTATGACACCATGTCACGAGATCCACGTAACACAGTGAGCTGATTACAACTGCTATTTCTTTCAGAGCTTAACATGAGGGGAGACCAATCTGCATCCTACTCTCAGTACTGTCTCTGGTGCTCTGCCCTTAAAGCCACCCTTCCTGATGTCACTTCCAGCACTCAACACACCTCTGATGTCACTTCCAGCTCTAAACACACATAATAACAATAATCGTATTTTAGTATGTTGCTTCTGCCCCCTGCTAAGAAGGCAATAGAGCATGTTTTTTTAGTATGGTGCTGTACTGATGCTTGTAGGCGGGGCTTGAGTGTGGCTGCTTTACAGCTGACATGGAGTATGAAGTGCAATACCCCTGATGGCAGCTGACATGGTGTATGAAGTGCAATATGATAGCAGCTGACTCGGTGTATGAAGTGCAATGCCTCTGACAGCAGCTCAAACGGTGTATGAAGTGCAATGCCTCTGATAGCAGCTGACCGGGGTATGAAGTGCAATGCCTCTTATGGCAGCTGTCATGGTGTCTAAAGTGCAATACTTCTGATAGCAGGGAAACAAAAGCAACACAGTGTTGACCGGTGGGAGCTGCCTCTATGGTGTACCAATGAACTTTACAGCCGGATTTTTCTGCAAACCGGGGGCGCCGGTATTGCATTTTTCAGTGGTACTTCTGATAGCAGCTGACACGGTGTATGAAGTTGACATGGTGTATGAAGTGCAATGCCTCTGATCGCAGCTGACCTGGGGTATGAAGTGCAATTCCTCTGATAGCAGCGGACACAGTGTATGAAGTGCAATGCCTCTGATAGCAGCTGACACGGTGTATGAGTGCAATGCCTCGGATAGCAGCTGGTAGGGGTATGAAGTGCAATGTCTCTGATAGCAGCTGCCATGGTGTATGAAGTGTAATACTTCTGATAGCAGCTGACACGGTGTATGAAGTGCAATATAGCAGCTAACACACTGTATGAAGTGCAATGCCCCTAATGGCAGCTGACACGGTGTATGAAATGCAATGCCTCTGATTGCAGCTCAAACGATGTATGAAGTACAATGCCTTTGATAGTAGCTAACACTGTGTATGAAGTGCAATGCCTCTGATTGCAGCTGACATGGTGTATGAAGTGCAATGCCTCTGATGGCACTTGACATGGTGTATGAAGTGCAATGCCTCTGATGGTAGCTGACATGGTGTATGAAGTGCAATGCCTCTGGTGGCAGCTGGTACGGTGTATGAAGTGCATTGCTTCCGTTTATTACAGTGAACAGTGACTGGCCTGGCTGGTCAGCAGTTAGAGGCGTGGACATTTCTGGAACACACCATGATATCTTCCTGCTGAGTTCCCTGTGCTGCATTCAGTGTGTCTGAGCATTTATCACCGTGCACTCTCCTCTATCCCAGGCTTCTTTGGACAGGTGAGCTCCTTCTATTACCTACACTCAGTGGCGACCCTAGAAACAAATATATAGGGGGGGCACATAAGATACCACAGTCAAAACTTGGGAGGGGGGGCACGAATAATTTTCACCACTTAATTCAACCACTGAAAAAAACTAAATATGCATACAGAATATAATTAATAGTACAAAATACCAGAGTATTGCGGTATGCAATGATACCTTTTTATTGTAATTATCTAATACTTAAAAGACAAACTTTCAAGAGTTGTCCTTTCTTCCTTAGGTATTGCTTTAGATCTGAGAAAGAGAGG
The DNA here is from genome assembly GCF_000935625.1 of Nanorana parkeri. Lineage (NCBI taxonomy): Eukaryota > Metazoa > Chordata > Amphibia > Anura > Dicroglossidae > Nanorana > Nanorana parkeri. Next base: position 1,619,970 of record NW_017306526.1, on the reverse strand, counting down.
AAAAGTCTCAAAAGCTTTTCTTTATAGTTTAAAGCAATTTCAGCAAACACCAGGGCTGTGTAAATAATCCCCTATGTTATACAGCAATGTAGAATACCACCAGCTATAGAGGACTACAAATCTTAGCGATACATCATACAGCAATACAGAATGGCGCCGGCTATAGAGCACTACAAATCTCAGCAAAACATCATACAGCAATGCGGAATAATATCATCAGCTATAGAGGACTACAAATCCCAGGAAAACATAGAGCAATGCAGAATAATAGTTTGTGAATTTGCTACATACTCTGTGCTGCCACTCTACTCCAGGGTACTGTCCTGATGTCTTGGGCAGAGGGTGTTAGGAGGGGTGGGGGGGTCTTAGTAAGGGGAGCTGTGCGAGTGGCAGAAGCGTTGTAAACCAGCATCGCATGACTCCCCAGAAGACTGTCGTAAGTTTCCTAGCATTTGCCGAACCTAAGATACCCAAGTCAATTTGAAAAATGTAAGTGCCGGTATCACAGGTCTGTTATAATTCCCCATTCCCATGTTGGCACACTTCCACACTGGTGGCAGTCATAGTTGCACAATGATTTATGGGGTATTTTAGCATGGTAATGTCTTTATGATAGGGGTTTTTTTTTCCTTGGCTTTGTTTCTATGCATAATTAAAAATCTTTTATCAGTAATCCTCACCACTCAAAGTGCAACTCGGTTCAGTTAATTTTTTTTTAATGTTTTTGCATATATCTACTGCTAGCTAGCAGTAGATATATAAAAAAAAAAAACAGAGGGTTTAATTATCCTTTAAGGACAACGTGTCTGGGATAAGAGCAAAAATTAAAAAGCTAAAAAGAAATAATAAATATCAAATTTAATTTATAATTTAAAGCTTTTAAATGAATACAGCATGGTCACAAGGGTTGTTCTTGCCTGGAACTTTTCAAAGGCATATCAGCTAAGCTAGGGGCTTTTCCCACTGCCTTTAGACTGCTATGTATTGAGACTGGCACCAACTCTGGAGGGACTCCTGAAAACTACAGGAAAGAAGATGACTCCCCGCTATGTACATTGTATTCTGACAGCGGCCGCCAGCTGACCCTAAACATTTTTTGTTTTTAAATCATTAACCTTAAAGTGTAAGTAAACTGTAGCAATGGGCTCCTCCAACCTGCACCCTTTTGGTCTGTTGGTTATACTATTGGAAGCATTTTGTTATATCTGTTTGATAACCTGTTAATAATGTCAGAAATTCAGAGCTGTCCTGTGAACACTTCCTGTGTTATCTCAAAGAGGCTATTTTAACCTCCCAGTTCTATACTTGGACCATGGAATAATTATCCTTTATATTGTAGGGATCTGAGAGTGGGAGTGAGTAGTTTAGCAAAAGACACTAGGAAGTGTCAACGGCGGTCATTCTACAATATGTTGTCAGCCCTACAACATGGCCTAAAAGCTGAGTGCATTTCTGGCAGATTAACAGGTATTTTTCAGTAATTGCAGCGTCTTTAAAGGGAAAAAAATGGCAAAGTGTGCACGTGTTGCAGAGATGTCCTGCATGTGTGTGTTTTTTGTGGGGGTTTTTTGCCTTGACATACACTTCAATGTTGTATAGCATGAATTTATATAGTATACCCTTATTAATCCTGTAGGTTTGAAGAATGGATTCTCTCAATGTAGCGAATGGATCCTTCGCTCTTGAATTATTTAAGAAGCTGAATGAAAAAGATTCAAAAGGCAACGTGTTCTTCTCCCCATTGAGCATCTCCTCAGCTCTGGCAATGATTTACATGGGAGCCCGAGGAAATACTGCTGCTCAGATGTCAAAGGTCTGTATATAAAATTACAAACCTAACAAATAAATGCATTTCTGTATGGATGCACATAAACTAGCCACATTAGACTGAACTGGTTAGTAATTGCTGAATGTTTGTTCTATAAAGGTCAAGATTGCCTGCGTATCACTAGATTGTATTTCTGGCACAGTAAAAAGTAAACCTTTATAAATAGACCCCTTTTGAAGAAAACCCTCTACTCCCCCAATATTACTGTATGGTAGCATCTAGTACAGTTGTTATTTTACTCTAAAATGATCCCAGAATTTTGCTCATGAATCTACATGCTGTTTGTATACAAACACCTATCATATTTTCATGGTCCTTAGGTAAAATGTATTTATTTTATCAGCTATTTCTTGTATTATTTAAGCTAAACTGTAAAATGGGGCACATAATGCTGCACAAACAAGGGCCCAAGTTAGGTAACTATAGACTTAAGGTACTGTTATTAGGCACATGTTTGGGTGCTTCCCCTACTTGAGTGTTATCTACTCAGGTGTCGATTAAGCAGAAAGGAATTCTAGTCCTTCCTTTTTCTCCCGGCAAAAAGATGATTTTTGGCTCAAATACTGAATATTTAGACAACGAAGTTTTGGCCACTCACATTTGTGGACAAATATTTTTAGGACCATGCAACCTACCCCGCCCCAACTTCTAGTCAGGACCTGGATGCTTAACTCCATTTTTACCTGTTTGCGTTAAAGTAGAATTACTCCTCCCATAGACACTGCTTAGAGCATTGCAGCTATCCCATGCCGGCTCTATAGCAAGAGCTATTTTGATCATGTAAACCATTGATTTCTCAGCTCTTGTCTCTTCTCCCTGCAGAGAGCAGTGATTCCCTGCAGAAGTTCCCCTCTCTGTTCCTCCAGCGGTCATTGGAGGGACAGACAGGGGTGGGAGCAGGCACAGCTGGCTCTGGCTCTAGATAGACATAACCCGCTGTCAATCAGGCAGCAGGGTGGCTCTTGACAATATTGTCGGGATCCTCCCTGGCTGCAGCACGGCTCTGTGTTACTAGCCCGCTATCTGCTGACTTTGGGTCACAGCAGTACATTAATAAATGTACAGCTGTGACCCAAAAGAGAAGTAGAGCCAAAAAAAGGGTTGGCTTTATTTCTCTTTTAGCTTCTGTATATCACAAAGACCTTGTATTCTTACAATATGATCTTTGAGAAAATAAGATACCAGGAATACCACTGGGCAGTTATGGGTGAGGAATTATAATTGCATTCATCTGCCAAGATACATCTGCGCAACCTAGGCAACTTTTGACCAGCAAGTGCTGGGACTCAAATTCTTCTCTATTTATCTGCACAATGCAAGATTTTATTTTGCACATTTCGGTTGCAATTTGTCCATGTTGTGGGGCCACCATCAAAATTGTAATTTTTTTTAACTTTTACATTTTAGGTGTCTTTAACACTAAGGGGTCTATTCACTAAGCTGCCGCAGGCAGCCGAGTGAAAGACCGACCTGAAGTAAAGTGAGCCGAACGCTGTTCAGCTATTCACTTCAGGCTTGTATGGCTGATTTCAGCCGTATATCGGCTGAAATCAGCCATACATCGGCTTGCTTTGCATGGCTTCTGGTCGGCCGAACATCTTGATCGGCTGAGCTGAACCTCCGAGCAGGCTACTAGCTGCTGTTCGGCCTGTTCTTATAGATGCTGAACAGCAGTGAGTGAATAGCGGAATGCCGCTGAACGGCATTCGGCTTGGTTGTTCTGCTCGGTCCCTCAGAGGGACCGAGCAGAACAGAAAAATAGTTTAAAAAGTTTTTTTTTTTAAATAGAAAATGATTGTGCGGAGCTAGGAATGACAGCTAGCTCCGCCCAATAGTTTTCTTTTGGCCGGCGGTTCTGCTGGCGTAAAAAAAATTGAAAAAAAACCTCTCCCGGGCGCTCTGGGAGTCTCCCGCTCCCGGCCGCCCAGGAGAGAAACACTGCTTTTTCTTTTTTTTTTCTTTATTCTGACACTGTGTTAGAATAAAGAAAAAAAAGAAAAAGCAGCGTTTCTCTCCTGAGCGGCCAGGAGCGGGAGACTCCCGGAGCGCCCGGGAGAGTTTGCTGTCTGGAGATCAGTGTCCCTGTTTAGCTGGTAACCAGGGACGCTGATCTCTCTGCAAGTGGCGGGAGCCAGCCGTAAGATATTGTGAATAGCCCGTACAGCAGCCCTTTGGTTCTACTGAACCGAAGGGGTCCTGGGGCCGAAGCTAGCCAAAGGATCGGCCGAAGCTACAGCTAGATCCTTCGGCTGCTTCATGAAAAGACTCCTAATATTGACTAGTTCAGAAAATGCTTTCTAGCTCTTTAAAGGCATTTTGCCACTCAGTAATATAATGCACAAAATCATTTACTAAATGTGTATTTTTTCTATAGTTTTAGAATTACCTCAGAAAGCTGTTAGTATATTTAGCAATAAGTGCAGCCCTCAGTAGAACATATAATATTATGTAGTCCCCTGCTGTCGATGGTAATGGTAACCTATCCTTTTTTCTTTTTTTTTCAGGTTCTTCAGTTTGACAAGGCAAAAAATGTCCATTCATCTTTCCAGTCCCTTATCTCTGAAATTAACAAGCCAGGCACTGACTACCTGTTGAGAACTGCCAATCGTCTGTATGGAGAAAAGACATTTACCTTCCTTGATGTAAGCTTACCTTTAGCTTAGTGTAATATTGCATAACTTTATCGATGATATAACATGAATTATTTAAATGATTTAGTAAATGGTGCTATTTTAATGTAGCTTTTTGCTCCCCTTTGGTCTTCAGACAATTAGGACAACTTATTAAGCGATTTAAGACAGTTCACACAATAAATTGTACGAAGATTCAATGAAATTATCCAAGCAAGAAAATCCCTGTTTACTTATTTCTTCTGCACATAATTTGATAATTTAAAGGGAATCTTGACACAATTTATTGTGTGGACATTCTTCAATCCTTTAGTATAGCAGCCTCATTATGTGATCTAAAGTAGATAGGTCTACTCTAACATTTTAAGTTTGTTTACACATTATTCTTGGATTTAAAAAACCCATATGGGTAATTTTTACTCTCTGAATAATCTTAAGAGGTTAAAAAACATGCATGGTTGGGCTCTATTTAGCTCTATTATTTACATAACAGGGCCCAGTGTCAATGTCTAGTCCATTTAAAGCCCTCATACTTGTTCATTTTCCAAATTTCTTCAGAAATAGCTGTATATTTGTCAAATTTTTTTCAACCATGAATGCTCTTGGTATACAGAATTGCTCAGTGGCGAAAACGTAACCTTCAAAGTTTAACTTTAATGAATTGCTTTGCACTGGATTCAGCAATATAGTGCTGGCCTGGGGCATGCACAATGTTTTGTAAAACTTCTAGGATAGTCATGCTGCACAGTAGGCATCTTAGAGCTCGCTGATGAAACATGGCATTGTATTCCCATGTGCATAATAGGCCCTGGCCTCTTGCATAACACTAGCACATTCTAACAAGGGCAGTAGACACTCAGAGCTGCTGTGCCAGGGGAAAGTGAGTAGGCTGGCACTATATATAATGATATGAAAGCAGAAGGAGAGGTTGGGGGTATTGAAGAGGGGTGTCCACAAGAAGTACAAAAATGAGCTTTCCAACAACAAAGAAGTAATTAAATGAAAAACAACAAAGAAGTAAATACTGAGGTGAGATATTTGCTAGAAGGATGCATAAGAGAGGTTTACTAGAAGAGGGTTACATAGAGGGTTTGGCAGAAAGGGGTATGGAAGAGGGAGAGAAAAGAAATAAAAAGACAGTACTTTGCTAAAAAAATACTACATATAAGGAGATTTGGTAAGAGGAATGGTAGGAGGATTGTTGTTGTTGTTATACTACTAATTATAACCTCACTTATGGGTACTTGCTACCATTGCACCAACACACACAAACTCACTTGCCATTAGTGCACTGATGAGTACTACACCACTCAAATACTGCATCAACAAACACTTCTGTATGCATCTCCACTGCACCCATGCAAACGTATTTACTCCCTTCTATTGTATTTACATGCACTTTTTCACTCTCTGACAAAGCACTGACATCCACTTTTTAAAAGTGCATTACCTCACTCTCTGCCACTACACTGGTATGCACTTCTTCACTCTCCACCACTGCACCAGTGCATACTACCCCACTCTCTATCCATTGAACTGTTGTGTACATTCTTGCTTGTTGCCACTGCACTGATGCGCACTACTCTAGTTACCATCACTGCACTATTGTATACTTCTGCACTTGTCGCTATTGCACCAACTCTAATGACCCCACTCACTGCCGTTGCATCAGCATGTACTATGTCACTCTCTGGAACTGCATTAACTTGCAGTGAATACACTCTCCTTCACTGCAATGAAGTGGACTTCCTTACTCCCACAACTGTGTTGACATGCACCACTTGACTGTGTTCCACTGCACTCACTGCACCAATGCACATTACCCTACTTTCTGCTACTGCAGCAACATGCACTCCCTCAATCACTGCCTCTGTAACGATGTGCTCTTCTCGTTTGACTTGCATACTTCACCCTCAGCCACATGCAGTACCCCACTCACCGCCTCATCACCCACACACACTTACTCACATACCCCTGCACAGACGTGCACTTCTTCATTCTCTGCCACTGCACGAACGTGCAACGTAGACAAAATGTTTTTTATTTTTTTAGGAGTAGAGCAGGGCTGAACAAATCACAGGAGCCAGGTAGTCAATGCTCCTTAAAAATGCAATTAGCGCTTAACTTTTTAGGTTATTTTCTAGTTGTTTTCAACAGAGCTGGCTCCTAAAAATAAAAACCTGCTGGCTTCTGAATTCCATATTAATTTGTCCACTCCTTGCAGAGAATGGAAAGGTTTGAACCTGTTAGCTTTTAATTTTTGTCTATTTCCCAGTAGCAGATATTCCATGACTTCTGAAGCTGTGGTCACTGGGACAGTAAGTGAGTGGAAAACATTCTAATGCAGCCCTGAATATCAGTTAAAAATAGGTTCTAACCCTTCCTTACTCTATCCAGAACAAAAAAAAAGGTTGTTGTACACATACTTTAGGCCAGTGGTTGTCAACTTACAAGTTATCGAGGGCTCAAATGCATCCCTTGATGTCTCCAAAGGGCCACATGTAATATTTTATATATGTAATGCTACCAAAGACTGTAACAGATTGAAGACTTACCAGAGGGACTGGTAAGTTCTACAGGAGTGGTTGTAGACTGAGGTCATGCAGTAGGAGACAGTCATAGACTGGGGAAATGTTACATAAAACTGATTACTGGAGATTACTGTCACTAAAGACCCCTTTACAAATCAATGATCTCACTACTGACTATTAAGGCCCAAGGGCCACACTTTATATACCACAGGGCTTTACAGTGAGTAATCAAATAGCAGATTTAACCATATTGCTGGAAAAGTCTGTTTTTTGGTTTTGTAGTAACAGGCTTTACTCTTACTAGCTTTGGTTATTAAACTATGATCTGCAATACATGTTTCTTCTCGCGCAGTGATGCTATTAATGCTGTTTAATTATTCAGGACTTTCTCAGATCAACTCTGAAACACTATCGTGCAGATTTACAAGCTGTAGACTTTTCTGAAAAGGCGGAGGACTGCAGAAAAGAAATTAACGCCTGGGTGGAACAAAAGACAGAAGGTGGCAAAAAAATGATTCATTATATATCCTTTCTTTACAGATGAAGTTACCAGGACAAAACAAATCTTTGTTTGTCATTAGCTCATGTGCAATATATTATATTACACTAATTGCATATCTTTTTTTTAAACTGTTATGTTTTAGTTATTTATGCATCAAGAAAATATGTATAAAACCACAATGCATTCCCTTTAAAGGATATTTAAACCCTCAGGGTTTTTGCATAGATCTACTGATATCAAGCAGTAGATCTATGCAAAAACATTTTTTTTAAACATACGAAAAAGGTTTAAACTTACCTGTTTCTCCACTGCGCTCTCCCGTCCGAAGACCTAAAAAATCTCGGGTGGCCGCAAAGGATCATGGGACGGGCGCATGCGCAGTACAGATCTTCGGCGGAGACGAGGAGAGACACAGGGTAAGTCAATGCACGCGGCCCGGCAGCGTGCACCCGCACAGACTCCGTGGGACACAGAAGACACAGCAGTCAGTGCTGGATCAGAGACCGACACTGCTGCACTACACAGCAGGGACTGCTGAAAACTACAGGACAGAAAAACATGATCGGATCAAGAGGCATCATTTAAGGTAATTCCTTACACTAGCATTGGGGGGGATATCCTTTAATGTCACTTTAAGCAGATGAATGCACTCTATATAGTATTTTTAGCACTGTTTCATTTTGTAGGTTTACATTTTAAATCATTTTCCTCTTCTTTTCCTTGCACTCAGTAAAGGGAAACATGGTCTTTACTGTTATAATAAAAAATGTATGGATAAATAATGTACAACACCACATAATGTACATTACTATTTTTGTTTCACATTTTCCACATTAGGTAAAATCCGTGACCTGTTGCCGGTTGGCAGTGTGAATTCACTTACTAAACTTGTACTAGTGAATGCTATCTACTTCAAAGGAAATTGGGCTAACCAGTTTAATAAGCATTGTACCTCAGAAATGCAATTCAAATTGAATAAGGTATGTATTTTTAAGTACAGAAAACAGATACTAAGTAACTCTTAAGTAACTACTTAAGACCTGATTTTTGAACGTGTCTAGGGAAAGAATCGTTTTACAAAACAGCAACAAAACAGAAAGTGGTTATCGCTATCCACTCTTTGCTATTCGCCACAAATTTACTGCACACCATGGCAGCATTTTATGGCCCATTTACAAAATGCCACTGTGTGTATGTCATGATGTTCTCTCCGCCTAACACCCTGTTTTGGGTGAGGGGCCCGTCGCATAACGTTTGACAAGTCACTTGACTGAGCTTTCTTCACAGCTTTTTTTAATTTTGAAATTATTATTTTAAGGTAAAACCCTAGAGGGGATTTTCGTTCTGTCTACCACATCACGGGAACATCACCAATTGGACACATACTTGACTTTGATTTGATTTTTGTAAGATAACAGAGCTCGATGCTCCATTTTGGGTTCATCGGATTTTTCTCACATTAGACTTTCTTACTAAGTTTTTCAACATCTTTGAAGTCACAATTATATGACAATTTTTGTTGCGACTTTTTGCATACTTTTTTCACTTATATGGGTTTATTTGAGGATACATTATATAACTTATTTGTTTGGACTGTATTTCACACATTGATTTGTGCACCTGTTTTTTCCTACAGAGATGTTTAAAGTTATAGAGACTTCTTATATATATACATTTGTTTTAGACAAGAGTTGTGTTAAACAAGAGTTTCACTTACACAGAGATAAATTTAGACATTTATTTATAACACCAAGTTTGATACTTTGTCATGTTTGAAATATAAACATTATTTGGGTGTAAAACTTTTAGCGCTACACTGTGGATTGATTAACTAATGCTTATTGTCTTACCCAATGTGAAAGAATTTGATTGACTGATCCACACCTTGGTGTATCGGCCTTGCAGGAGTTAGGGGTTGATTTACTAGAGGAAAAAAGGGCGTTTACTTTGCCCTTTGCAAGGGGATTTTCCCTTCACCTTAGTGAATGGGGTGCAGCTCTGTTGACTTCCATTATCCAATCACTTGCAAGCAAAAATACTGTTTTTTCTATTTTCCTTATTTGTGATTGGGTATTCTTTTCAAAGTGAATTTTCCCCACATTTACTAAGCCAAGGGAAAATACCCTGCAAAGTAAATAGCTTTTTTGCCTTTAGCAAATCAACACCTTACAGTCTTTGAACCTATACAGATTAACATTTGTCACTGCACAGGTCCACATTTTAGAGTCCTTGCAATTAGCTGACTGCTGGAAAGACCAAGAAATATATTCTATTTTTATGAGTACACATGTGGACTATAACCAATAACATGTGGAGTTGTGGACTATAAGCCTGGTTCACACATGAGCGTTTTTGCGTGCGGATCTAGTCGTGCGAAAATGCGCAAAACACACACTAACATGCAAGGCAATGGCGACTGTTCACATCTTAGCATTGCGCAAGAAGATGCTGGAGCTATTTTTAGGCGGATGTTGCATGGTTTTGGTCCCATAAACATTTCTATGCAGGGAGAAACGTGCATTTTTAAAAGCAAAAACGCGCAAAAAAATTGCACGAAACTGCAAACGCCTAGGTGTGTACCTGCCGTAATAGTCTTAGTCGTAATAGGCATGAGATCTGCTGCCCAATCTCTAGAGCATTCAAAAAAGCACTAGATCTTTTTTTTTGTCTTTGCACCAGTGTCCACGCTGATGTTTTCCTCCAGCAGGACCTGGCTGTTAGACAGCCTCATTCCAAGCAATATCTTTTCACTGGAATGGCTGCCACTGTAGCTGATCAGTCACTGGAGTGTCTTCAGGGGATAACAGACTTATCCAAGGCACAATAATAATCCTATAATGTGGACTAGGATTATGTTAAAAGTGAATAATGCATACATGTTTGGTGTCCTGTAACTAGGACAAAATTGAATATGTTGAGTGTTGTAAATAAGCTGAAAAAGTTTGTAGAAGGATTTAAATGAGCTTTTGTAATTTTTCTGAATTGCTTCCATAAATAATAAACCTAAATTAAATTAAAATGATATTTTATGAAGTATGTATTCTGTCAGAATAAAACTGTAACTTTTGTGCAAATACACAAAGCTGGTAAAAGCTGAATCTGCACACTGAAATAAAGTTTTACCCCTGAAGGTATGAATTACCCCTGGCCATTAGGGTGCTGTATTCAGGATCATTCTGCTGGAGTGAATGCAGTGATAAACAGAGAATAAGCCACACAGTTTATAAAGCCATTTATTAAACATTACCTGACATAATGTATGTAGTTTTTTTTCTTTTAAAGCTTTTGTTTTTTTTAACTCGTCGTCTGTATAGCTATAGCCATTATTTATGTTTTTTTTATATAGCACTGACATTAGTGGTAAGGTATTCTCTGCTTTCTGTTCTTAGAATGAAACCAAGCCTGTGCAGATGATGTTCAAAAAAGCCAAATTTCCAATGACGTACGTGGGAGATTTGTTCACGAAAGTTATTGAACTGCCCTATGTTAATAATGAGTTGAGTATGTTTATAATGCTCCCTGATGAAATTCAGGATGGAACCACAGGCTTGGAAAAGGTAAGAAACTTTTCTAGTGTAACCTTTTTTGAGGTGTTTGACTTTACATAAAGATTCAAGGTGTACCTTCCATGGTCAGGTTTTTATTTGATATTCTTGGAAGACTGATATAATACTGATTACAGTAATTAAAGGGATAGCCCAAAGGCTACATATTGAATTAGGTGCTTGCAAACCAATAAAAAATTATATTTCTATACAATGTTTTTTTTGTGTAAAACTGCCTATATTCTGCTGCCTTACATTTATATTGCTGTACAGTTTGTTTTATGGGTAGATGTTGGGGGAGATTTTATGCTATGGCAAAGGTGTGGCCCAATGCTTGTCATGTCATTTTACTGGATACCTACTCTTCCCATGTAATTATTCTAGTTGCCAAAGACATCTTTGGCAAGGGAAGTGTCGAAGAGAAGTAAGCATGACGTATCTTTCCTCTGCTGTAATAAAAGAGAACTATGAGGTAAGTGTTTTTACCCATAGTTCACTTTAGGGTCACGGGAGGAAATATAAACTAACCTCCTCCCTTGACCCAAAGCTCAGTATATCGTGGGCTATTGCCAGCGATATACTGAGAGCGCCACAGCTGGGACAGATCCCGACAATACTGTCGAGATCCGCCCAGCCGCGTGAGTGACAGATGGCTCTGCCTATCTAGGGGCAGAGCAAACTGTGCCCGCCCCCTCCCCGGTTCGTTCCTCCACTCAGCGCCGGAGGATCGGAGAGTCACCACTCACTGCAGGGAGACAATCGGGCATTGAGCGGATCGATGGTATGTTTCTCCTCACTTCCTGATCGATAGAGCCGACCTGTGACAGCTTCTTTGTCACAGGTCGGCTCTAACTATGAGGATGAGTGAAAATCGCTCACCTCTTAGTTCTCCTTTAAGTTTCCTTGGCCGACCACTGCGTCTAGGGTGCTCAACGTTGCCCAGTTCTTTGTGCTTCTTCAAAGGAACTTGAACAGCACATCTTTAGACTTCAGTCTGCTTTGAAATCTTTGCCTGGGAGAGACCTTGCTGATGCAGTATAACTACCTTGTGTCTTGTTGCTGTGTTCAGTCTTGCCATGGTGTATGACCTGTGACATGAAACTGTCTTTCACAACCTCACCTTAATAGCAGAGTTTGGCTGTTTCTCTCCCAGTTTTAAGCCTCCTACACAGCTGTTTCTGTTTCAGTTAATGACTGTGTTTCAACCTACATATGAAATTGAATATCACTAGCACATGCTTGGTATAATTGGTTAATAATACTCCTGACTAATCCTATAAAATCCCTGACTTTGTGCAAGTGTGCTAATGTAAGAATTCATTCTGGTTTAAAGCCATAGGATAGTCACTAGGGATGGTCCGCTGGTTCGATTCGAACATGAGTTTGAATCAAACATCGGCCGCTCGAGCATTCGCCGAACTTTATGGGATGTTCGCGGTCTGTTCAACCGCGCAACGTTCCATACTGCAAAGAGCCCTCCGAAGCTCTAATTGGTTAAAGACTTGCACCTGACCACAGGTCAGGTGCAAGACTTTGCCCAATCAGGGCTCAGTACTCATTTGAAGCCATAATTGGGCAAAGTCATGATGACTCTGCCCAATCATGTCTCGCCTATGTGACCGCTAGCTCCGCCCAATTGTTTATATTTTGCCTGCATCTGTCAAAATGCCATTATGCGGCGTGAGTCAGCAGGGAGCCGATGGTCCGTGGGCGGCGGGTTTAAAAAAAATTATTTCTATCGGCACGATATTTGAAGGAATTTTTAATTTTCATTCTTACCCTTTAAGTGATGTTAAAATCACTGCTCCTTTAAAAAGGGTTTTTCTTTTTGTCTGTTTGTTTTTTTTCATTGATTCCTGTCCCCCAGGGCAGTACCTGGACCCCCATACACCTTTTATGGACAATAACTTGCATATAAGTCCTCTTAAAGGGGACAATCATCTTCAAAAGTTCAACCCCTATTGACTTGCATTAGGTTCAAGTTCCTATTCAAACTTTTCGGCCGCTCGGGTGTTCGAATACGAACCGAACACGGGGGTGTTTGGCCCAAACTAGTAGCCACACCAAATATTGATTTGATTTAGATTTTTCTTCTGTTCACTCACTTTGCATTTTGTAAATTGATAATAATAAACAAAAACATATATTTTTGAAAGCATTCTTACAGCTTTTTTGATACACCTTCCTAAAACGTTTGCACAGTACTGTATCTACTGACCGCCCACATGCACGCTGGCCTTTGAGAAATCAAGAAATGGTTTTAAAGGCGAGAAGAGTTCTAAGCAGGAACTGTTGTCTTAAGTATTAATTTTCTTCCGCATTAGTATGTTTGTTTTCTAGCACTGGAATCACATAGTTGGCTTACGTTGAATGGCTTTTAGTGTACAGCTTACATGAATGGCTTTCCGTGTACAGTGTTGCTTAGTAGTGTACAGATATTTTTTTTTAAATGCCATAATGTTTTGTTCTTTTCAGCTTGAAAAAGAGTTAACATATAGTACATTTTTGGAGTGGACAAACCCAGACATGATGGACAAAACAGAAATCGAGTTGTTTGTACCAAAGTTTAAGCTAGAAGACAGTTATGACCTGAAGTCTGTACTTAGTGACATGGGGATGGCTGTTGCTTTTCACTGCAAAGCGGACTTCTCGGGAATGTCTACTAAAAAAGATCTAATGCTTTCTGACGTGGTACATAAATCTTTTATAGATGTAAATGAAGAAGGTACAGAGGCAGCTGCTGCCACAGCAGGAGTTATGAATTCGAATTGTGTAATGATTGTTCCAAGGATATTATGTGACCATCCCTTTCTGTTCTTTATAACCCACAAGCAAAGCCGTAGCATTTTGTTTTGTGGCAGGTTCAGTTCACCCTAGGGACCTGCACTTCAAACCCTGATATATTGAGGATGACTAAACCTAAAACACATGGCTGTTCTGTTTAAAGTGACACTGAACACTGGAGTTAAATCTTAGAAATGCATTCAGGTACCTTAGCTATTACAACCAAATAGCTATTACAAACAAAAAACTATTGCAAACAAACACACTATTAACAAAAATGTAGGTCATCTGTAGATCTTCAAATCATCTCTGAATTCATGCTGACACTGTCCTTCTTTATGGAGGGTGGCTACTTTTTTTCCCCCATGGTCCTTGTGTGTGTTGTAAAACAGTCACTGCCCCAATCTCACGTTTAGTTAGCTAACTTGCATTGAATTTGTAGTCTATCACAGGAGCGAGCTTGGAGCTGTGTCTACTTTACAACACACACATGGGGAACAAAAGTAGAACCCTCCAGGAGGAAGGACAGTGTCAGCACCAATTCAGAGATGATTTGAGGAGCTATAGCCAAGTGATACACAAATAAGATACAGTTCTGTTAATAGTTGGGGTACTTGAATGCATTTTTAGGATTGAACTGTCACTTTAGTGTCACTTTAAAAAGGCTGTTCACATAGATCAAAAAGATGGTGCTGCATAAAAGTGAAATGATGTTCTCAGGTACAGGAAATTCACGTATGTGCTGCAGTGAGTAATTTGAGAAAATAGAGATGTAATGTAATAAGACTGATTGTCTACAAGGTATCTTTCATAAAGCAATCTTTAAATAAATGATATATTTAGTCCGCTGTCTAAGGTCTATGTGTACACTTACTTTTGATAGTACAGCCAAAGCAAGCACATCTGCTTATTCAAGAATCCACAGTAACCCATGGCACCCATTCAGAATTCAGATTTGAATGATCTGATTATTGTAAGATGAGATCTAGTAGTTCTCCTATGGGTTTCCTTTGCACTTCAGATTTGCTCTTTGTGTTGCCTTTTTGAATAAGCTTTTATTATACTCTCCTTTTTTCTAAACATCTGTGAATATTGTGTTTTGCTTGTAAAGCGCCTTTTTTTAGGTTTAGTTTTCCTACAAGAGCTCCTAATTACTAAAAACTCTATTAGATGAAGATGTTTTACAATGATTATATCTCCATAACCGTCCTCAAAATAATAAAGAAAAGGCTCACATCTATACAGTTTGTTGTTTACCGACTGACATTTGTGCCTTACTTAAGTGTCTTTCTTTCCATGAAGTAATTACTATCTACAACGTTTGATTTCTAAACCATATACTATATAATTTATGACAGGAAAATATACTCACAACAGCTCTACTATGTGTAATTGGCTCAATGCTGCTGCCTAAATGGCAAGGAAAATATTACTATATTAAATGCTTTAACGATCTTTAAAAGGTAGACTCTCAGACATGATTGTTTTTACACCTACATACATAGCAAATATGAGTGTTTAATCCTGTAGCGTCTTCAAGTAATCATTTGTAGTCATTGGGCCTAGGTCCCTATGCTGCAGTAGCACATATTACATTTTAAGGCTACCAATCAAGCTATATTATGATATACCAATTAAAAAACGCTTTAGTATGCCTTAAGGTGGATACATTAAGGCCATTGCCGTGCTAAGAAATAAAGACTTCATGCTTTTAGTGCCTGAAAGAAGATCTGTCTTTGTTCCCTGCTGTAATCAAATAATTTCTTCCTTTTTATTGTTGCTAGGGAAGGTAAGAAAATCAAGGAGTAGTTGACTGGTTGCTATAGGGTAACAAAAACAGTTAATCTTATATTGTTCCTGTATGTGAATGTTGATAGGTTTATACTTTAAACATAAAATATGTCTTGATTCAGTATGCGGTTTTATATGTGGCATGCTCATTTTGATAGTTATATGTATGTTAGTTACATCAAATCTTTTGGTCTCATGCAATAAAGCAAAGGTTCTTCAAAATAAAGCAAAGTCATATTGTCTTCATTATTATAAGTTGGTTTTCTATTGCAGTTGTGAAACGGCTGAAGATTTCCTATTACCAGTCCACAAAGACCCCTGTTTGAGTACATGATGGGGTCTGCTTTATTTAGCAGTGGATTGAACAGGGCGAGCATTATCAGGATACACAGAGGCTGCAGTCTGTGTTGACTTTAACACCGATCACAGCAAATGCTTCACGGAGCACTGATCTGTATTGCATTTATCTGGTTTCATAAAAAGTGCCAGGGGAGCTCAGTATGTACCAAGAATGCTTATATACCTTTGCATTTCATGTGCATAAAGGTTTTGAGGACCGGAGCTGAGAAATCCAGTTAGCCTGTATTATAGCATGGTAGAAAAAGAAGTAGATTTGCAGTGTTTTCTAGGGTTTGTACTAGTAGCTCTGTCCCTCCTGACTACTGGTAGACATTGCTAAAAATAATTTGTGAACCACTCAGGATACCGACATGAGGGATGCCATTCCTTGCTTCTTTCTAAAGATTTAAAGAAAAACTCTGGGGTAAACACATTTTAAACCTTTGCAGTGGGGCTATACCGACACTGCAAGGGTGAGGTGCTTGTTTTCGTCTAGGTGGGAAAAAAAAGTTATACTCACCCAATTCTTGAAGCCAGTTAGTTGTTAGACTGGTCCTTCCCTCCAATCCAGCGGTCTGAGGTCCTGAGAGTCATCACATTCAATACACTGTATATTAGACATGAAGACACTGAGGGACATAGCATTGCTGGAGCAGGCCAGAGGGAGCAGTCTAACAGCCAGCTGGCTGCAAGGTTCAGGTGAGTATAACTTTATTTTCACACCTAGACGAAAATGAGCACTTAACCCTTGCAGTGCAGAGTTTTTCTTTAAAATCTAGGGTTATCATCTTCATAACGGCTTCACTTTTCGAGTCACTGACCTGGCCTGGAAGTTAGAACTCATGACCTGCATAACTGATCCAGGTCAATGACTCCCTATTCAAAAAAACAAGAGTAAGAATGGCAGAGCCAGAGCTTGCACCTTTAAAAACAAGCTGGAAAGGGCAGCTTTTATATTTCTATCCTGAGAAGCTCCCTTCACATGCATTGGGCTAATAAATTTTAAAAAAGTTGACTAAGTCAGAATAGTCAAGTTGCTTATTTCAACTGGTTTTCATTTTGTAGGCTGGGAAATGTAACTGAAAATCTGATTACTAAGGAAATGCCTGCATTTTAGTTTTGGTCCAGTTTTAGTAAAACAGCCCTTATCTGAAGACTGGCACTTGTGAATCTTAATAGGGCTGCCACATATCTACTAAACAATCAGCATTCATAAAACAGGTTATAGTTCCTTATTCTCACTGCTGTGTAAAATTGAGTTTCTCAACAGTAATTGCAACACTATTCAGAAGCATAATTAGGTAACACAATGTTTATTACATTGCATTTCCTTTATTTCATTCATGTGGAGATCAAAGAGGTGACCTTTGATCTGCATATGATAACCTTAAAAGTTCAAGTAAAATGTGTCCCTTTTAACCCCTTATTAACCATCAGTTAACCCTAATCAGCCCTAATTAATTCATTCGTCCATTTCTCCCCTTAGCTATTATTTTGCTGCTGATTTTTTTTTAACCATTTATATTCAACCCTTTTTTTCCACTATTATTAATTGTGTTCCTTTATTAAATTTTTTTGGTGATGTAAAAAAGAAATGCAAACCTGCAAAAAAATATATTTTTTAAATCCCACTTATGCTTAGGCCTTAACATTGCATGTGCCCCGGGGAAGTTGCACCCTATTCCTTATGAATTCCAAAATTATTTTTCTCTGTTTATTAATTTATTAACTAACAAATACCAACAAATTCTGTTTACATTGTTGTATGCTAGCATTATTTCTGGTACACAGCAGCAGTGACTTACTATGACTTAGTATGACTTACTATGTAATGCGTTCCATACAATTTAAGTAAGTCTGTCAGTAAAAACAGTGCTACCAACCTCTGGCACTACAATGCTGGCACCAAATGTTGTCTGCATGTACCTTAACATGCATTCTTCTGTAGCCTCACCACACCCTCCTCCTGCGTGTTCCTCTGGGCCATTTCAGTAAGCTACCAAAGGTAACCTATCACCTGAGTTACAGAGAATTCCATCTAAATGTGTGGCGTGGCACCATTTGGTGCTTAAAGTGTAGTGCTGGATTTATTGCAGTGGTCCGACAGCCCCCTCTGTACACTGTTCCAAACAATAGTGTTCTAACTCCCTGAGCATCCCTGTTGGTTGTATCAGTGTTCAAGGGGGTATTGGACCCCGGGAGACCCGGGCCGCTGCTTGTGTGTGAGATTTGCAATCCAACCATCCAGTGTGCTACTTCAACAAGAGAGTATTTTGAACATTGCTGCAGCACATACCTGTACAATTACACAGAAGAGTGAAATTATTACTGTATATGCAGCCTGACTGCATAACATTTACAGATACAGAGGTTTCAATTGTGTTTTAGGACACATTTAATTTTTAGTGAATACATGCCTGAACTAAGTGTTTTCTTGAAATGTGCCTGGTGTGAGCAATGACAACCATACTGTTTGAATTGTGACACCTAACTTACTCAGAATTCAGTTTTAGAGCTGGAAGAAGATAACTGTCTCTAGAAAAGGGTAAGATCTTTACAGGAAGATTTATTTTTCTGTCATTTTTACAGATTTTGGTATAATTACCAACAACATTGCTAATGATTTCCATTATTAAATCAATTTACTTACTTTCAGTCTTGACAAATCATTTCTAAAATATGAATTGTGCTATGACCATTACATAATATTGAAATGATCTTTCTAAGAATATGATCCATTGTGTTCTGTAATATTTGATTCTGATTATGTGATTTATTATTAAACGTTCTGTTTCCTAGCTGGCACAGTTATAATAATAAAAGGCTGAATGTTCATATTACACAAAAGCCCAATAGCGCTGGTTTCTTTTAAACATTTGGCCATACTGTATATAAGTGGTGTGTGGCTTGGCTGTATAGAGGGCACATACTTACACTCCTGATGTCAGGGCTGGCAAAGTATTTTATTGTGACACGTTCCCTTTTACTCAGTCCCAATCACTCTCTGCTTATCGGAGAGCTCAACACACCTTATTTCCTTATTTACACAAATACAAGTGACTAAACAGAAGCTAAAAGAATAATTATTAATCAAAAACAGACCCCTTCCTTATCAAACCTGTTCTACAAATAACTGCAGTATGTTTTAGCTGGCAACACTCAGTATTACATCAAAGCTTATATTTTAGCAGTGTGACCTTAAGGGCCCATAACACGTATTATACATGTTGGTATACTGCAGTGCATTCTTCTTAGTGGCATTACAATGCAGCACTTGTGGCAATGCACTAATGTGCGTTGCTGTGTGCTGCTAGGAATGCTGCAGGCACCAGTTTTAGCAGTTTTAATAGTGTACTTACGTTAAAGTACATGGGGGGGGGGGGTATAAAATAATGTATGCTACAAGTATATTTCTGAAAAGAGTATCAACTGCATTTTATTGTGGGTGTCCTAATTCTTTTTTTAAAGTTAAGGGTTAAAACCCTTAAAATAATCCTATAAACCAGGTAATAATGGTTAAAATGTGACACTAAAACGTAAAAAAAATTGCTTTGGTCCTTAGGTTATTAAGATTATTGGGAGTCATGCATCGTTTGTACTCCTCCCAAAATAGAAATGGGCAGAAGAATGGCTCCTGATTTCTTTTGATTTTCCCTTTCACATACATATTGATTCCTAAGGGCTCATTCACACGAGCAACTGCACTACAAAGCACAGCTGCTGGTGTGTGCTTCCCAGCACAGGGTTTATGTGCCGATCCTGGCATATCACACTGTTTCCCTTTTTTTTTTTTTCCATTACGCTGTATGGGAACATGGTGGTGCAAGGCATTCATAAAGTGTCGCATCCTGCTGTGCTGAAAAAAAGTACTGTATGGTATTTCCATACGATGGTTTTGTGGTATGTTAATATTTGAATTGCCTCTGCATGTGGATGAGGAACAATTGTCACTGTGCTTGATCTCTTTAGATTATATGTTCTTCTCCTAATCAGCATCTGATTCTATCAATCTGTCTTTGCTTCCAGCTTGAACAGGAACTAACCTTCGACAAGTTTGCGGACATAATAAATCCATCTAATTTGGAAAAAACTGAAGTGGAACTCTTCTTACCCAAATTCAAGCTAGAAAACTTCTTTGACCTAGAGTCTGTGCTTGGCAGTCTAGGGATGACTGATGCCTTTGATATGGGCAGATGTGATCTATCTGGCATGTCTGGAGATCGTGACCTAGTTTTATCCAAGGTTGTACACAAATCATTTGTAGAGGTGAATTAGGAGGGTACTGAAGCAGCCGCAGCCACTGGTGCTGTAGTCATGCTTCGCTGTGCACATTTCGTACCAAGGTTTGTTTGTGACCATCCTTTCCTTTTCTTCATCATACACAAACAGAGCAGCAGCGTCTTGTTCTTTGGCAGATTCAGTTCACCCTAATATGCATTTAAAGAAATGTTCACATTACATTTTCATTATTTCAGCACCTAATATATTTAGCATCTTATGACATACAACAATGATAATGGTCATCAGGGCCGGACTGGGACAAAAAATAGGCCCGGGCATTTTAGACTGAGCAGCCCAATCATGTGACCCCGAAGGCCCCGCCCCCAATCGAGGGGTGGGGCCAAACATGAAGGTGCAATCGAGTGGAGGGCCCAAACACTGAAGTGCAATCGAGGGGCAGGGCCAGTTGCTGGTAAGTACAGGAGGGCTACAGTTGACACACAAGCTTGCAACAATATAGGAAGCTTGCTACAGAGAAATCTTGTAAAATCCTCAACGGATTTCTGCCTCCCCAGCAGTCCTCAGCACCCCGTGCACGGTGTACAGGTCAGTGCTCCCGAAATGGCGCTCAGAGTTCTCCAGCAACACTGGTACAATACCACCAATTCCATACATAGGCGGACCACAACAACACCTGTGTAATACACTACATACCTGTGTAATACACAGCATACATGTGTATATAGTATATTACACAGATATGTAGTGTATTACACAGGATTTTACTACAGTGGTGGAGCATGGCAACTGCAACTGGTGTGCCCCTGGTACTTCTGCCACTGACTCTAAGCTGTAGTGGACTACAAACCCAAGAAATACATTATACAGCAATGCAGAATGTTACCGGCTATAGAGGACTTCAAGTCCCATCAATACATTGTACAGAAATGCAGAATAATAGTATATGAATGTGCTACATTCTTTGTGCTGCCGCTCTGCTCTGGGGTGCCGGTCTGAGGTCTCGGGCGGAGGATCTTAGGAGTGGTGCAGAGGGTCTCAGGAGAGGGAAGATGTGCGGGCTAGAGGAAGTAAACAGGCACCGTGTGGTTCCCAAGAAGGCTGCTCCAAGTTCCCCAGCAAGCGTGGGACAGCCACTTCAGTTTGAAACTTTAAAGCACTGGTATCGGTTTCTGGTATTGGGGAATCTTTACAAGAACAACTACTCATGAAAATGCCCAGTATCTGCAATGATACCAATACTGGTATCTGTATCAGTGCATTCCTAATTACAATGAGTATTCATTTCACTGATTATAAGCAGTATGATGATACTCACCCTCAGGACTGGACCCTGCAACGCAATAAACTCAGGGCTCTGCAACACAATGGCGCAATAGACTCAGCACTCTGCGGTGCAATGGACTCAGGGCTGTGCGACGAAATGGCACAATGGACTCAGGGATCTGCGACGAAATGGCGCAATGGACTCAGGGCCCTGCTATGCAGAGAGGTACATTCAGGGCGATAAAAAAACCAACACATACTGGTTCCTCTTGCTCCGTACTGGCTCTGAGGAGGGAGGGGGAGAGAGATAATGACCCCCCAACTACCCCCGTGGCCCCCACGCTATACCCAGATACTAGTCACACAGTTTTTTCAATCCGGGAACTAGCACGATGCCCCACCTCCTAGAGCACCCACATTGTCCAAGTCTGCCCCTGAAGGGAACTCTTTTCCTGGTCGGGCCCCCCTGCACCCTATGCTCCATAGCGCTCCTGGGTACACTACACTCTCAGGCTCCCTTTTCAAGCCCAGCCGCACACCCATCCCTCCACCCCACCCGGTGCTTTCAGACAGCTACCTATGCAGCCGCCTGAAAGCGCTGGCACTGCTCTGAGCAGGCCATCGGGTATAGCGGGCCAGGCGGAGCCAAACACAATCAGGCTGATCGTGTTCGGCCCAGCCCACCAAGTGCCCGGTATGCTCTATGGCCAGTCTGCCCCTGGCTATGACCTATACCGCAGTGCTGTACAGAGAAGACACATCAGTCACATCAGTCTCTGTACAGAGGAGCTTACACTCTAATGTCCCCCCACAGTTACATCAGTGACCCGCTGGACTCTGCGCTCAGTGACCCGCTGGGCTCAATGACCTGTGCCTATCTCCCCCTCCCCCCTGTGTCCAGCATGGGGTCGTGGAGCTCTGTTAACTCTTCACTCTGCTAGTGATTTTCCTCCCCGTCACCTCACCTTCTCCTGGACTCCGTTCTGTGTGTGTGTGTCTTTCACAGGACAATGTAACGAAAGTATTCACGCTGACCGCCAATGTAACAAAAGTGTTCACAATGACCGCCAATGTAACGAAAGTGTTCACAATGACCGCCAATGTAACGAAGGTATTCACTAGGGATGTCCCAATACCACTTTTTCAGGACCAAGTACAAGTACTTCCCCTCATGTACTTGCCGATACCAATTTTGGGATGGTGGGAGGACCAATTCATTTGGGCTAACAACCCATTTGGGGCACATCTCGGCTTGTTCGCCCGGTATATAGATGATATCATTATTATTTGGGATGGAACAGAAGCCAGCTTTTCAAACTTTGTGGACTACTGTAGAAATAACCCCTATAAATTGGACTTTACATTTGTCGTTAACAAAGATCACCTGGTGTTTCTAGACTTGGAATTGGGCAAAGATGAAGAAGGTCTGATTATCTCCAAGACACATTTTAAGCCCTCTGGAGGCAACTCCTATTTACATGCGAGGAGTTGTCACCATCCCTGATGGATCCAAAATGTGCCTGATGGCCAATTTGGACGCCTGAGGAGAACTTGTACTCTAGATTTGGATTATATGGAGCAAGGGGAAAAATTAAAGAATACATTTCTGGATAAAGGATACAATACTGACCTTATCAATAAAGCTTGCGCAAGTTCTCCCTAAAAAAAAAACCACTAGGGCAAAGAAAAAGATCAATAACAAATATCAGACTAACTTCTGCACACAGTTTAATGGATCGGCACCCCAAATATCTACAATTCTTAAAAAACACTGGTCGATTTTAAAGGAAGATCCATTTTTAGTGAGAAACCTCCCCAGAGCCCCCCAGGTCATTTTTCGGAAACCCCAAGATTTACGCAGCCTGTTAGCCCCTAGTAAAACCAAGTCACGTAAAAACAGAGGATGTGACAAAGGACTCTTTGGTCAAACTGGTAGTTTCAGATGTAATGTAGCTAATTGTGGGGCCTGCCATTTCCACTGGCATAGAAAGAAAAATATCGAAGGGCCAAATGGCAAAATCTTTGGGATCAAACAATTTATTAACTGTTCCTCCAACTATGTGATCTACGGGATTCTGTGTCCCTGTGGAAAACTATATGTAGGAAGGACAACTAGAGCTATGCGGGTCAGGTTCGGAGAACATAAGCGAAATATTCTGAAAAAAGTGGAGGACCACTCGCTCCCAAGACATTTCTTCCAATCCCATAATTACAATCCGGAGGGCCTCAAACTATTTGGGATTGAGGTAATCTCCACGCATCTGGATGAAGGGAACAGGTATAAGAAATTATGCCGTGGGGAAGCCTACTGGATATATACTCTAAATAGTCTGTTTCCAGTAGGACTAAATGAGGGGCTAGAATTAGCCTCGGCAGTTTAATGACTAGGAGCGAGATAGTAAAGGTTGTTCGTAATATTGTCCTAACAGTAACCACCACTGTTGTAGTGTACACCTGGGTATAATAAGTTATGGATTATTATATGTGTTTATATGGTTATATGCTTATATAGTTATGTGTGTATATATTCCATCCACCAAAATATATCAATTAATGGTCATAACTTCACCCACCCAATAGCTATTTAAATAGTGTACTTCGTACAGAGTGTATACCCTGACCAAACCAGAAACCTGATCCTTTCCTTCAAACATCAGATAGATTATTTATGTAGACATAACAAATATAGAGCAATTGATTACAATTATGCATGTGGCACGACATAGCTTAAATTTCCGAGAAATACCATGCTATATATATATATAATTTGTGTCATGTCAGTTGTGCTTTCTATTTTTGTGGTGTTTTCAGCTCTGCTTCAAACACGCCCAGTAGGTTCTGTCATAAACTATCTTACAAACTTGCTATTTTTGTATTGATATATAGTCAGGATGTAATTTTGTTACACTTTCTAAACTGCTACTTTTTGTGGCTGAGTGATGCTGTAATCCTTAGCGCTGTTATCCTTCAAATGTAATCACTGTATTAAAGGAGAACTATGGGGTCAGTGTTTTTCCCCATAGTTCTCCTTAGGGTAACGGGAGGACACAAACTAGCGTCCTCCCGTTACCCTAAGCTCAGTATACCGCGAGCTACAGCTCGCGGTATACTGAGACGCCGCACCTGGAGCGGATCCCGACGTAGATGACGGGATCCGCCCAGCTGCGTGAGTGACAGCTGGCTCTGCCTATCTAGAGGCAGAGCCAGCTGTACCCGCCCCCTCCCCCGTCCGTTCCGCCAGTCAGCGCTGGCAGATCGGAGCGGGGAGAGGGGAATCCAGCCCCTCCCCCTGTCACGGCAGAGAGCCGTGACAGGATCGAGAGGTGAGGGAACCCGGTATGTGTTCCCTCACCTCCCGATCTACTGAGCCGACCTGTGACAGTCTCATTGTCACAGGTCGGCTTAGAACTATGAGATGAGTGGAAATCACTCATCTCATAGTTCTCCTTTAATTCTTTGCTACGAATTCTGTGTGATAACCTATCTAACTTATGGACTGTCAGGAGGTTTTTCAGTCTTTGTTCTCACGGGTTTTAACCCCTCCAGTTACTTGTCTAAAGCTTTTAACCAATTGTTTTAACGTCTACTAATCTAAGATCCTTACAGGTCTCCCCGTTTTTCATCTAATTTTATACAGACGTTTTATACTCTTTTTAATATGTATTCATTCTGCATTTAAATATTTTCAGCTACGATGGATTATTATTATTATTTTTTAAGCCAGTCCTGTTATGTATTACTATTCTGTGTAGCCGTGTCTAGCCCAGAATGATTTATCCAGATTTCGTGAGGCATTTTGAATAAGAATTCCCGATCAAGTATTTAACCCTTTTTATGTAATTTTTAACAAAATATTTATAACTAAATATGCAAAACTAACAGATAATTGTTTCTTGATTTTACGCTACGATGTACATTAACCCTTAGGCAATTCTGTATGCATGATTTCATGCAGGTGTATATATACGGGCTCACCCTTGCATAGTACATTTGTATTTGTTTCTTACTTAAAAAAAACAACTCTTTAACTATGCCACTAACCAAATATGTTTTATACATATACGGCTGGTGTTTCTTGTATATATATATATATATAAAGTGACCAGTATACACCTCTTAAATTTCTATATGACCTCTGCAAAAGCGGGAGCATTTATTTTAAATCCCTGCGACTCCAGATGTTTTCTAATTGTAAGCCTGAGTTGAGCCGCGACTTAAAAGGGAGCTAACAGAACACTCCCTATTGGTTCTGATGAAGGAGGCGTGACCTCGGAAATGTTATCCATCAGGGAGGAAGACTAGCCGGCGGGTTAAGTCTCTCATGCTTATATCGCTTCATGCTTTTTAAACTCGACTTTTGTGAGTATGTTTGCATCTGTTTACATTTTCTTTATTAAAAAGATTTTACGCGATGGAGGCGCTCTCTGTGTTTTGTTTTCCAGAGTTGAGGTTTTCCTAAAGCCTATTTTTGAGAGCCTGCCTCGTTTATGCTTTATACTACGATCACTGCAGATCATCTCCCTGCCTGGACTTAAGCCGTTGGCGCTGTGTTATATATTGTTTGTATCTTAAACAACTTAGACCGCATATCATTCTATTGCAGGAGATGCATCTAGATGGGAGTAAGGTGTTGGCCCTGGGGCGCCCCTGGATACAAAGGGCGGTACGTGCTACGTACTCCACGTACTCTTGGGGTGCCTCGGTGCTTATTAGCAAATCTCTTCCTGGCACTGTTATTCACACCATCACAGACCCTGGTGGACGATTTGCAATTGTCATTTTGGATATACAGGCCACTCGCATAGCTGTGGTCAGTGTATATATACCTCAGCCATTTCAGGTACCAGCTCTCTATGCCAACATTGAAAAACTTGCACCGTACCTCCCCTTGCCGGTTCTTATCGCGGGGGACTTTAATAATACCATGGACCCCTCTCTAGACTCATCTAATCCTAACAGACCGGTGGGTGTTGACTAAAAAGTGACCAGTATACACTTCATAAATTTCTATATGACCTCGCAAAAGCGGGAGCATTTATTTTAAATCCCTGCGACTCCAGGTGTTTTCTAATTGTAAGCGTGAGTTTAACCGCAACTTAAAAGGGAGCTAACAGAACACTCCCTATTGGTTCTGAGGAAGGAGGCGTGACCTCGGAAACGTTAACCATCAGGGAGGAAGACTAGCCGGCGGGTTAAGTCTCTCATGCTTATATCGCTTCATGCTTTTTAAACTCGACTTTTGTGAGTATGTTTGCATCTGTTTAAATTTTCTTTATTAAAAAGATTTTACGCGATGGAGGCGCTCTCTGTGTTTTGTTTTCCAGAGTTGAGGTTTTCCTAAAGCCTATTTTTGAGAGCCTGCCTCGTTTATGCTTTATACTACGATCACTGCAGATCATCTCCCTGCCTGGACTTAAGCCGTTGGCGCTGTGTTATATACTGTTTGCTACTATGGATCATGATTTAACCTATTCATGTTAGCAGGGGAGAATTGTAAATCTAATGCTGTAGTGTAGTGGAGGTGTGTGCTGTATATATGTACTACATATATATTACACACGTCCAGTACACTATAGCTATAGATTTACAGCCAGCCCTGTCCCAACTTCCCCCACTCACAGTTTCACTCCGATCCTTGTTGACTCAAGAGGTGCCTCTCATAGTCGGCGCTGGGCAAGATCGCTGCATCATGTCTCAGTGCTCCGCTTGTGGGAGGCGCTCACAATTCTGTCCTGCTAACATGAATAGGTTAAATCATGATCCATAATAAATATACAGCACACACGTCCAGTACACTGCAGTAATAGAGTTACAATTATCCCCTGCTAACATGAATAGGTTAAATCATGATCCATAGTACATAATATGTACGTAACATGTAGTTGTACTATGGATCATTTAACCCATACATGTTAGCAGGGTATAATTGTAAATCTATTGCTGCAGTGCATTCTATATGTAGTGCATGTACAGTACATATAGAATGCACTGCAGTGGTTTGTTCTTGTTCACACAAAAAAACTAAGCCCAGGCCCCGTCTTATTCACTGTTGCCTCGATCGCGGTGCCTCACAATTTTCCTCACACGTGAGGACATCGTAGGCGCTGAGCTGAAGAGGAGCGTTGCGTCACTGCTGCTCCAGTGGGCGGCGTTCCAGGTGGGGTCCTAATTTAGATGGCCGGCGACTGCCTGGAGCGGCGCCCACCGGAGCATCAGTGACGCGACGCGCGATAAGTAAAAAAAAAAAAAACTAAGCGCAAGCTTCGGCGCTTTGTATTGGGGCATTTTGACAAGTGCAAGTACTTGTCAAAATATCCTGTATTGGTCCCGATACCGATGCTTGTATATTCACAATGACCGCCTGTGACGACATGGTGATCAGTTTATGAGTTAAATGTGTATTGGTGTTGGGTTATAGTTAAGTGTGTTATGATGTGTAACTTGTTATGATGTGTAACTTGTGTATGAAAAGACTGTCAGTACCATCCCTCGTTATCTCCCATTGTGCTCGGAAGGAGCCCAGGATAATGACATTCTGGCCAGGCTCCTGCTATGGCTGTCTGGAGCTCGTTAGCAGGGGAAACCCTGTGGTGTTGAGCAGACCAATTGTCTGGGGAAGGAAGGGTGGATGTGATGGGATTATAATCTGATCTGATCACTTGCTGTATAAAAGGTTGCACAGTTGCTCAATAAGTCAGAGTTTGTTTCAGTGATGGACCTAATAATCAAAGGGCCCTGGTGCAAGATTTTATCTTGGGCCCCCCTCCCCAGCGGTCTTTGATGTTGCAGTAGCGTGCTGGACTTACCTGGGACCCTGCAGAGCACACCATAGATCCTGCATAGCCCACCTGAGACTCTATAATAGGGAACATTACAGTGTAATATTCCCCATTATAATCCACCTGTCTAATTACATGAAGTAAGAGCCCCCCTCTCGGACTCGCCCTGCTCGGACTCACCCTGCCAGGAAAGCAGCAGCCATGTGTCGATGTGTGCACTGCACGGGGCGTGTGACACACACACGTTTCCTGTTGTGGGGGTGCCCAGGACCGGACCCCACTGGGCCTCCCCACAGCCCCAGGCCCTGGTGCGGCGGCACCTGCTGCACCGGCGGCAGTTCCGCCACTGTATTTCACCCTACATTCGTGTCTCGACCGGTGACTGGGGAAACTGAGAGCTACAGATCAGCGGGTTGCAATATCTCCTGAGCAAGGAAGAAGACAGCGGCTGACATACTTATCCTGAGTACCGGGGTCCGTCACACCGCCAATGTAACAAAAGTATTCACAATGGCCACCAATGTAACGAAAGTGTTTACAATGACCGCCAATGTAACACCATACACATACTTAAACTTATGTTGTTCTTGCAGTCTTCGGGCAGTTTTTTCTTCCTTAGCGGGGGGGGGGGAGGGCATTGATTTGCATATCAATTAGCCATAATATTTACATATGAATGGGTCACTGCTTATTGATGTGCAAATCACCGCAGCCCATTTCTATGTAAATATCTCGGCCTGGACAGTGCAAGAACAGCACCAGCAAGCGGCGGAGAGAGGGAGAGAGCAGAGAGACCAGAGAGAGGTGGTGTTTTTCAGCCCTCCCCCACCAGCGCCCTCTAGCTGCTCAGATCCGCCCATCGGGCATAGCGGAACGGCCTGAACACAATCAGGTTGATTGTGTTTGGCCCAGCCCACCGGGCAAGTGCCCGCTTTGCCCTATGACCAGTCTGGCCCTGATGGCCATTCTAATAAAACCAAACATATATTCAGTTTATAATATACATGTACTTTCCTAAAATACAGCCATGCTTATCTATATCTTTTGTGTATGCATCAGGGTGTACTTACAAAAGGTACATAGGCTGTCCACTTTGAAAGGGAATTTTCCCTTCACTTAGTGAATGATATAAAGCTCTGCTGACTTCCATCATCCAATCATGTGCAAGCAAAAATACAGTTTTTCTCCCGTCCATTGAAGGACACAATAAACTCTATACTCTGTACAGATGGGTTGTACCACCACTTACAGGAGTAGGACGCTAGGCACAAAAAAAGAAGCTTGGCTCTGGGGGCAGCTCCTGTGGGTGGCCACACCCTCATCCAAGGCAGCTCATTTTATTGTTCCCGCACCTCAGTGGACAACGCTTTGGGACATTCCATCAAGATCTCCACTGTGTCCTTCAATGAATGGAAGAGAGAAAAAAATTGTACTCACTGTAAAATCCTTTTCTCTGCATTCATTGAAGGACACAGCACACTTCCTTCTTTGGGTCTTTTTGTGCCTTAGTTCTACTGCTTTGTGACTAGCTGAGCTGCCTTGGATGGAGGTGTGGCCACCGGCAGGAGCCACCCCAGAGCTAAGCTTCTTTTTTTGTGCCTGGCATCCTTCTCTTGCAAGTGGCTGTATAACCCATCCATGTGCACTATAAGGTATTGCTCTTGGGGTCAATTAACCCTAAAGGCAGCATCAGAGAGGTCTGCTCCATCTGAGTTTGAATATGGAATGGTTATAATCCCTGTCAGGCACTTCTAGCTATCTGTGTCCTATTGAGTAGATTTCCCTTTACTTCCTGGCCCATATATACAGCAGAAAGTGAGAGAAAACTCTCCAAAGCAGGTAAAAAAATCCACATTTGGCTGTTTTTACAGGAACAGGGGTCCCCATTGGAATATTTTTTTTTTCTGGCAACATTTGTGAAAATATTGGATTTCCCATTTGTTTTTGCCCTATTACAATATGGAACAGGCTAAATAGAGAATTACTTTCCCTAGTGGGGACACAGTCAGCAGTATAACACTGACTGATATTGTAAACCTTCCCTACTCCTATGAAAAAAATTAAAAACAGTGGCTATAGATGCACCACCAAGTAAACCTATCATAAGAGAAATGCAGGGCTTCTGTTACTGACCTCCATCTAAAAATGTTAATTGCCTGCCTGTTATGCTAAGCCACTGTTTTACTGACCCAGAGCACCTATAGGGATTAGAAAAAGCAGATTGAAGATGGAAGTCCTTATGTGTATACTTGTTTCAGGTATTTTCACTCACAATACTAAAGCAAGTGTATTGGCATAACAACCAGGCAATCAGCATTTTAGGGGACAGCAACGGTTTCTTTCATGACATATTCCCTTAAAATGCAACTAGCTAACAGTGTTTGATAATTCACTCATGGCTACAGTGTCCTTGAAATAACATGGTTTTCTTTTCTGTGTGGTGGTTCATAAGTCAAAATATCTTATGGACAACATTTTTTTCAGCTAATGTTTTAATGCAATAAATGACCACTGTGCATTTAAAAATCAGAGAACCTTATGATTATATTCTGTATAACTTTAGTTATCTTTTCTACAGTTGTCTTTTAAAGAATTGCTACAGATATAGTATGTTGCTTTTTTAAATTGTTAAAAAAATATATAATTCTGTATTAGGAAAAGCTTTTGATCATAAAGCTCAAATTGCACCTACATCTTTTATACCTCAGTCAAAATCAGGGGACAAAAAAAAAAATTAACAGGTCTTAATTTGTATTTCTTTTGATAGTGCTCTAGTGACATGCCAGACTCTCCTTCCCCAGCAGCAGATTTGGGGGCACTGCCTTCTTAGAAAAAACAGTGGTCTATCTCTAATGGTCCAGCAAGCCTCCAGTTCCCTGCGGAGCAATAGGCGGAGGAAGGGACATGACTGATGGAGGTCAGACCTGAACAAGAAGGAGTTAGGTGAGTATTGGATGGAAAGGTGTTTTTCTGTTGGGTTTGAAAAGGGGGAGGGAGGGCCAGCTAGCATAGTGATAGGTGGGTTTATCTTGGGGGGTGGAGTTAGGGGGCCATCTTACTGTACAGTGTGAGGTAAGGAACCATTTTAGGTGGGAGAAAAAAGGAATCAGTCCCGCCCACCCATCCCCGATAGTATTTCAGCTTGTTGTTTTTTATGTTTCCTAAGGGTTAGTTTCCACAAGTGTGGAATTTGGGGAGGAGGGATACAATTTTTGTAGTTAGGGTTATGGGTATTCCTTTTCTGCATTTAACGTGGAATTTGTGTTTTGGGGAATATGTCTGACTTAATTTTCTTCTAGGTTGGTCGTCCATTGGGCGGGTCCCTGGCAGTGCCATACATCGACGACGAAGAACTGGCTCTCCGCAAAGTGAAAAGGGGCGGAGTAGTAGGGAAGTGCCAATGGTGGGGCTACTGGGCTCTATAGCTTGGTAGCCAGTAAGAACTCGGGCAACTGTTGGTGGGCGTACCCACTCGGGCCAGAAAATGGGCAGCCGGTGGCTGGTACAGTAAACAATGGGTCATGGTACACCCCCGTAAGCGGTGAGTGGTGTTTTTTGGCACTCGTCAGGGACCAAAATATTTTGTTCTTGATACATTATATGTTCTGCTATTATTTTAAATGTTTACATCGCTGTGGCCATTCAACCTTCCAATAAATGTTATTACATTAAGTTTTTTGAAATTACTGTGTTCAGTGTTTTATTTAGGTGGGAAGTGAGGGTTACTTGGCCTTGCAGTCAGTCATGCAAAGCTAATGCTCTCCATTTAATAGGGAGTATGAACGTTGACCAGTAATTGTCCAACTGTGCTGATGATAGACCGCTACTCTCACACAGAGGGCAGCTAACCTTATCATCACTGTGCTACTGTAGAAGTTATATATGGGATAATAAGCCTTTTTCATCCCTGACCACCTTCTCTAAAGCCTATTTTTTGTATTTTTCATTACTAGTTCATTACTAGAGTACCTGGACTGCCTGAAGCCCAAGGCACTCTATTATGCCAATGCAGACTGTAACAAGAAGGTTGATGCTTTGGTCCGTCTGTTGCAAAATGACACACCTTACAACTGACCAGTTCAGCCCCACATCAGATTAACTGACCAATAGCAAAGCTGTGCTATGCTAGAAAATGGAAAGAAGGAAGAGAAAGAAGGAAGAGAAGGAAACAAGAGAATGGATATGGACTCTAATTTTTCCAGGCTAAATTAGACAAGTAGGAAAATCTATCAGATGAAGAGGAAAAAGGACAATAATAAGCAAAATGCATATTGGTAAAAAAGGAATTTATATATTCTGGTTAAAAAGAATGCATAGCCAAAATATCCTCTTTTCATTTTGGATAGGGTAGGAAAGGTTTAATTTCAGTTTAGTGTTTGCTGTCTGTTTAACATTGGGGAGATTTCCCTTTACTTCATGTCCTAGAGATGTAACAGGAAGTGAGAAGAAATCTGCCAAAGTGAGGAGAATTTCCCCTTTTAGACAGGTTGGAAGATCAACCCATTATCTCTTGTTCTGGAAACAACTCTAAAATGTTGGATTTTCCCTCACTTTTTTTCTTAGTAATAATGATCACCAGGAAAATGAGTGGTGGGTCTCTCCAAAAGGGGCACACAGCACTAAAAACTTGAATCCAAGTCCAACACTTTATCGAAGACTATAAAAAAGGGTATTACCTAGAGATGCACTTTATACATTCCTACAAAACCTCTTATATAGATAGCAGTCCTAATGCTGCAACACACAATTTCTTCAGCATTGGCAGTCTAGCAAAGGAGTAGTGTCAACACAAAATGTATGTTTCTCATCTAATTGCCTGACTGATGATATAGGACACTTTTGTAAACATTATTAATTTAAAAAGTGACTGTGGTTAAATTAAAAAGCCCATCAATGTTTTCTTTTTTTTACCTCCAAGGCAAAATAAAAGACCTTTTGCCTCAAGACTCAGTTGACTCGCTAACAAAGTTAGTCCTGATGAACACACTCTATTTTAAAGGAAACTGGGATGTTAAATTTCCTGAAAAAAACACAGAACAAAAACCATTCAGGCTGAGCAAGGTTTGGAAGCATTTTCATAAAAATGTGTTGTAAATGTGTTGGCCTACAAGACTCTGCTCTCTCATGGTTCTCCTCTTACCTATCTAAGCGCTCCTTTAGTGTCACCTACAAATCTAACTTCTCCCCTCCTCTTCCTCTTTCTGTAGGGGTCCCCCAAGGCTATGTCCTTGGACCCCTTCTCTTCTCTATCTACACCTCCTCCCTCGGCCAGTTAACAACCTCACATGGCTTTTAATACCATCTCTATGCCGATGACACTCAAATCTACCTTTCTACTCCGCAACTCACCCCCTCAGTGTCCTTGCGTGTCACTAATCTACTAACTGACATATCAGTCTGGATGTTTCGCAACACTTCTTAAAACTGAGCTCATGATATTTCCTCCTGCCGTTGTGCACCTTCCCCCAACTTTTCCCTTGAAGCCTATCCCACCTCAACCTAACCACTGAACTATTACTTTCTCAAACAATTCATCCCCACACAGCTACCTCCTCATGTATCACTTCCCCCTCCCTTTTAGAATGTAAGCCCTCATGGGCAGGGCCCTCCTTACCCTCGTCTTGAATTGTATTGTAATGTCTTCCTTAAATTGTAAAGCGATGCGCAAACTGTTGGCGCTATATAAATCCTGTATAGTAATAATAATAGTAATAATAATATGTGTGAAGACATTAAAGTGACAATAAACTTGTGAGATAAACCTTAAAAATGGATTCAAGTACCGTAACTATTACCAAAAATTTATCTTATTTATGCATCATTTTCAGTTTACTAATTTGTATTGAGATTGCAGTTCATCACAGGAGTGAGCTTGGAGCGGTGGCTACATTACAACACACACAGGGACCATGGTGAACATGAAGGAAGGACAGTGTCAGCACCAATTCAGAGATGATTTAATGATCTACACCTGAGTGAAACAAAAATAAATGTGTATGTAATAATGTGGTAATTTTGTTAATAGGTAAGGTACTTCTATAGCATTTTTAAGGTTTAACTCCTTAGTTTAGTATAACTTTAAATGATGTGTGTGCTCCACCTTTATAAATATATCTTCTCTTTATACAGACAAAAACTAAAATGGTACCAATGATGTTTCAGAGAAACAAATATAATATGTTCTACATCGAAGAGCTTGAGACAAAGGTGCTTGAACTCCCTTATGTTAATAAAAAAACAAGTATGATCATTTTACTGCCTGATGACATTAAGGATAACACTACTGGACTGGAAAAGGTGAGAATTTAGATGTTTATGGGTTCATGAATATAGCGCCAGCCATTTATAGCTCCCAAGCTCCAGTGCCCAATGTGTATTGCATATTACTTGGTCTCTGCAATATCACAATGAATAAAGCAATAGTGTGCAATAACCCATTCCAGCCATTTATATGATCAGCTTTGAGCACTTTATACGTGAAACAGAATAAACAATCGTTGAACTGGGTTATGACATACCATTATTTTTTGCACTAGTTAATTATGTCAGCACATACTCTACACTAGACATGTGCACCGGCAAAAAATTAATTTCGCTTTGATTCAGATTTTGCATTATTTCGTTTTTCGGGATTCGGGTCCGAAAGTCAATTTGTTTTGGGATTCAGGCGAAATCCGTTAGCGATAGTCTGTACGAATTGTCGTTTCCTTTTCATTTCCTTCTTTCGTTGCATATGAAAAGTATTATGACACCTCTGCTCACAGACCCGAATGCCATTCGGGAGCTCACAAGAGGATGTCAAAAGCAGATGTCATTTTGCGGCGAGTTTTCACCGGGTTCGGACGTGGCCTGCAGTGGCGGAACTACCGCCGGTGCAGGCGGTGCCAGGGCACCGGGGCCTGAGGCTGTGGGGTTGTGTTGTTGCGTTGAGGTAAGGCATGTGTATGTTGCGTTGAGGTACTTGAATGCATTTTTAAGGTTTAACTTTTGTATTTTCAATGTTGCCATGGAAACCATTAAAAAACCCTCTCCTCATTGCATTGGTACATTTACATGGCAGTGCCCAGCTACTCACGCCCTTTTTTTAACAAAAGTTTGCAAATTATCCTTAAAAAGGTCTGAGAAAATGATACGATTTTACTTTCACAGACTTGAGTAAGGTTTAGTGTTATGTATGGGGTTCATGGACTTTCCTGCAAGGTTTACAGAATGTCCACCAAAGCAAAATTTGCTTGGTTCTTAGAAGCATGATTAAGGCTAATGTATATTGGCTTTTGGCTGCATCTAAGTTTCCATTCTTCCTCCGAACCTCCGGCAGTTCACTCACTGCCATTCGTCCTATTCTCATAGGGGCTGAACGGCAGTAAATGAATAGCCGAATGCCACTGAGCTACCTCGGAGGTAGTGACCAGAATAAAAAAAAGACATGTAAAGAAAAGAAAAGAAAAAAAACAATGTGGGGTCCCCCTCCAAAACCATACTAAACCCTTTAGGGCTGGTAGAAAAGTTAGGAGGGACCCCAAGTCAAAAAAAAAAGTGCGTGGGGTTCCCCCCACAATCCTACCAGGCCCTTTAGGTCTGGTAGGAATTTTAAGGGGGAACCCCAGCCCAAAAAAATGGGGGAAAAAACATGGGGTCGCCCCTAACATTCCTACCAGACCCTTGATCCGAGCACAGGCCGGGCAGGAAA
Source organism: Nanorana parkeri (assembly GCF_000935625.1). Classification (NCBI taxonomy): domain Eukaryota; kingdom Metazoa; phylum Chordata; class Amphibia; order Anura; family Dicroglossidae; genus Nanorana; species Nanorana parkeri. The sequence continues at coordinate 1,584,046 of NW_017306526.1, read as the reverse complement.
GGGTTGGGATTGAGCCCCCCCCCTCCCTGCGCCTTACCAGGCCACGTGCCCTCGGCATTGGGAGGGTGTCCCCATTCCGATGGGGACGAGGGCTTCTTCCCCACAACCCTGACCCGGTGGTTGTGGGGGTCTGCGTGCAGGGGGCTTATTTGCATCAGGGTACCCCTTTAATTAAGGGGCACCCAGATGCCACACCCCCCCCCCCTACCCATTCACTAAAGGGTTAAATTCAAAGTCAATAAACAAGGATTTTAGAGAAAATGCTTTAATTGAAAAAAAAAACAACAAAGAGTCCATTTTAAACAACTCCTTAAATGTAAAAAAAAATGGCTCCATCGATGTAATCACGATGCACGACGCCCGCCGCAATAAAAAAAGTCCCGCCGCACGACGACCTGTCCGAACCCGACGAAAACTCGCCGCCGCTAGATAACATTCAGCCCGAAAGTAAACAGATGGGTGGAGCGAGCCGTGACGTCGCGGCTCGCTCTGCCCATTTGAGATTCTCAGCTGTCAAATACAACATAGCATTCGGGAGCTCCCCAATGCCATTTTTGAGCTCCCCAATGCCATACAGGTCTGTGAACCAAGGTGTCACAATACTTTTCATATAACACCTCGGTTCACAGACCCGAATGGCATGTGTCCTGTGATTCGTACCTGTGGTGACAGAGCAGCCAGCTGCAGGTGCCCCCCCAAACCCCCTCCCCAGCCAAACCCACAAGCTGGGAAGCGGGCACACCTGAGGATACACCTGAGGATATAGCTATGTGAGCTGCAGCATTCAGTTGTCACTGTGAGGTGAGCAGTGTGATTTGATGAAAGCTGCTTACAACATCAATATGTGAAGCCCAACATTGTGAACTGCTCACCTGGGCTCAGGTGGTGCCTGGGGGGACGCCATGTGGAGAGGTGGATGTGTATGAACAATGAAAATTCCACCCGTGCCTGTCACCCCCCTCCCATGCACTAATCGGACCCAGACTCCCACCACCATCCAGCACCCCCCAAACCCTCAATTCCCCCTGACCTTCCCACAAGCACAACTGATTGGTCATAATCCCCACCAGTGGAGGTTCCCCATCTATTCACCCCTCGTCTATGATATCGCATCAGCTATTACTTTTTGGTAAGTTTTTCAAACTTTGCATAAATCCAATTCCTTATGGTAGTAGCGCTTCTATCCCCATTTTTTGTTCTTCTGGATGTGTATGAACGGACAGCACACCACAATAATGTAACACATTAAGGAATTGTCGCACAACACTTTTATTTATTTGGTACATAAAACAAATGTATGTAGAAACTGGCACATTTCTCTCCATTGTGTGTATGCATGTCTATATGGCAGTGGGAACATTAGATTGTAAGCACTTTGATGGGTCAGGAACTAAGTTATTTGCACTTTTAAATACTTATTAAAACATTGTAAGATTTGTTGACATAATAATACAATAAATACAATATTTATTTATGCAATAAATACAATTCTTATATGTAAACTGTCCAAAAAGCAGATCTCTGCTGCCATCTTGTGGTCTTCTAAGAACTGCAGTTCATCGTTACAGATCCAGCCTGCTTCCTTTTCCTTTTGCCCATAGGCCAGACATTGGCAACTTGACACTCTAGCTGCAGTAAAAATACAAATCCCATCATGCCTCCAAGACTCCTAGAGTCTTGCATCATGTGATTTGTGGTTCCACAATAGCAGGATCGCCAAAGTTGCCCACACCTGCCTTAGGCTGTCAGTTTATGTAGATTATTAATTTGTTTATTTCCTTATTCTACCCCTCTAACCCTTAACCACATTCACTGCTGCACCAACTGATTCATTTTTCACACACATGCTAAAATGCACATTGTTGACAAGAAAATCTGTTTTAAATCCCCAAAACAATATATATTTTCTGGAGGCAGGGAACCTGAAAAAAAAAAAAAAAAAAAAGTGATGATAGTTGGAATTTTTTAATATTGCATGCTATTTGCACAACTGTTTACTCATTCTATAATTTCAGTGAATAATATATTAAAATTAAATTCATTTATGGTGCACAAACACAATATAATCTCCACATTTTCTCTTAAAAATATAAAAAATAAAAGACTGTGAAAACAACCCAGAGGTATGTCCTTCTTCCCTATCCCTTGATTCTCAGGGATACAGCGAATCAGATTACATTTTGTTTACTTCATGGACAAACAGCTGGGTACCAAATACTTTGTATAATGCTGTATTAAGCTTAACACCCTCAATCACATGACCTGTTTTTGCTATAATGACTTGGGATGAGCTCAGGTTTACATCAAACACGGTCCAAACCTGAGCTCCTCTAGACCCGGAAGTGCTAAAGGGCTATCACATATGCTGCGGGTCGGGGCATTCACTGCCCTGCTGCTGATTATAAACAAAGGAGGTGGGTTTGCGCTGACATCATTGACCTTATATGGCCAGATGGCCATACTAGGGGAGCAGCAGAAATAATTTCCTTTTGTTTTGTCTCATGAATCACATGGAAATGTAAACATCATAATGTGTAATCATGTGCAGGCTGGCTACACACTGCCTATAGTTACATGTTGGTTCTGAGCAGTGATGGTGGTCAATAGAGTCCATTATACTAGCACAAATATTTACATGCATACATCGCAAAATACGATCCAAATACAGACTATGAATGGCGATTTTTCTATTTTTGGTTTACAAAGCTAACCCTTATGGACCAGTATGAATGGCCCTAGAGCAGTGGTTTTCAACCTGTGTAACTTTTAGGACCACATTTGTCCTTGATCTTTAAGTCGCAACCCCAGTCGCACTGCAATGGAACGCACGGCATTCCGGTGAGGGCGATTGAACTGTGGACAGGAAGTGCGTTTGGGGTGCCATTCAAATAAATGGCAACGCAATGCACCTCCCACACCATAGCGATTACGTGGTACAGTGCGATATTCACACGCGACTGTTCGATTAACGCAATGCACTAGTGTGAAGGGGCCCACAAAATACACTGACAGACACACACAACCACAGACACATTCTCAACCACACTCCATTTTTTTATTTTTAAGATTTACCCAGTCTCCCTACCTTACTAAAACTGGAGTGGATCCTCAGTCTTGGGGTCCAGTGTGGGCTGCTGTGCTGTGACAGAGCTCCATCCATATGTGCATTGCATGTACAGCTCCCTTGCGCACCCTGAAGAGGTGTTGGGAGCCGGGATGTGATTTCACTCCAGTCCAGACACCTCTACAGGATACGTGAGGAAGCTGTAAGCAATACATGTATAGATAGAGCTCCCTCGCGGCCATAGCCCCAGGCCTTGTTAAAGATGTCACCAGCACACCATAATGTAGTGAAGAACACGTCTGCCCGGCTAGCTGACATGTTTCGGTGAATATAACCCTTTCCTGCATGAGCCCTAAAGCGTTCTGGGTTTGTACGCCTGTGTGCATGAGCCCTAAAGCGTTCTGGGTGTGTACACCCGTGTGCATGAGCCCTAAAGCATCTGGGTTTGGGGCTCCTGAATTGTTGCTGGATCTGAATGTAGCACATGAACAGACACCTGCTCTACAGAATGGTTGCTAGAATACACTAGGAAACAAAGCCACATATCTGCTACACAGCCCCACCCAGGTCTCTTCTCAGGCTGCTTTATTATCACCTCAGAAACTGCTCAGGCTCTTATCTGTTATAATGCTCACCTTTGTCCATTCCAGGAGAAGAGGCCACTATAAAAACTATGATTCATAACAACAATAATCATATTTTAGTTTGTTGCTGCTGCCCACTGCTAAGAAGTTAATAGAGCATGTCCTTGTAGTATGGTGCTGTACTGATGCTGCTTGCAATCTCCCTCTCATGCTTCCCCTGTATGAACCCCTCTGCTTCCATTATGTTAGCAACTGTCACTGTGTATGAAGTGCAATACGTCTGATAGCAGCTGACGCACTGTCTGAAGTGCAATGCCTCTGACACAGTGTATGAAGTGCAATGCCTCTGATGGCAGCTGACACGGGGGTATGAAGTGCAATGCCTCTGATGGCAGCTGACACGGGGGTATGAAGTGCAATTCCTCTGATGGCAGCTGACACGGGGGTATGAAGTGCATTGCTTCTCTTTATCACAGTGAACAGTGACTATAGCCTGGCTGGTCAGCAGTCAGAGGCGTGCACATTTCTGGAACCTGAGTCAAATGATGATCACTTCCTGCTGAGTTTCCTGATCCCTGGGCTGCATTCAGTGTGTCTGAGCATCTGTCACTGTGCACTCTCTTCTATCCCAGGCTTCTCTGGACAGGTGAGCCCCTTCTATTACCCACATCTTCATGCAATATGTCCTAAGCTCTGCTGTGTCTTATTGAATATACATATAGGCAGTTTTTTAAATGTCTTTTGCTATAAAATGTGAGCATGCTTGTTCACAGTTCTTTGTTGCAGCCTTTGTATACTGGCAATAGTATTACAGAGCCATTCCCCATGTTGGCACACTTCAACACTGGTGGCAGTCCTAGTTGCACAATTATGTATGGGGTATTTTAGCATGGTAATGTCTTTATGATATTCGAGGGCAGGGTTTTCTTTTTTTCTTGGCTTTATTTCTATGTATAATTAAAAATCATTTCATCAGTAATCCTCACCACTCAAAGTGCAGCACGGTTCTTTTGGCCGCTGCGCCAGCAACCCGGGGCATTGGGTGTGGAACGTTCAGTGATGAAACAAACTTGGATTTTAATTTTTTTTTTTCACTGTAAGCACCCATGCCTCCAAAGCTTCATCTATGCCTAACCGTTATCTTTAAAGCCCGACAACAGGGAAATGAAAAGATTCCCCTTGCTACCTTTGCACTGCAAGGGTTAACTGCTTGTTTATGTCTAGGGGAGCTGTGTAAAGGACTTATCTTACCCCCTTCCTCTGGCAATCGGTGCACACCTCGCCCCATCTACGTTTCGGCTTGTGGACTGTCCCTCGGCATATAATGTAGGGATATGGGTCCTCCATTGTATATGATGACAACAGCGGACCTCCAAACACGGGAGCGTAGGGTTGAAGGGGCTGCGGGTGCTGGTCTTGTAGCCTTGAGGGAGCGGGGGATCAGTTGAGTAAAAGTCCTTTTTACACAGCTACCCTAGACATAAACAAGCAATTAACCCTTGCAGGGGGATTTCTTTTTTGGGGGGGATAAGGGCTTTAAAGTATAATCTAAATTCTCCTGCAAATATTCCCTCATCTATTAGACAATGCCCATAGTAGTCCATTTCTTAATACTTACCTTTTTTGTTAGAAGCCCTTGTGCTGTCCTCTGTCCACCTCGTTTCTCTTGGTCACTTCTGCTTTGTGTATGCACAGTACACACCATACACAAAAGGTGCATCTCTCCCTCCATCATGGTATGATGCCTTCTGCTTCCTGTGGATTCCAGACCGTAGGTGCTGGTGAGCTTTGTGTCAAAATGCCAGCTTTCCACAGGAGCATGCACCCTAGGGTGACGACAGTGCTGTTGCTTAGAGAATGCTGTCTCTCTAAGACAGAAGGCTGGCAGGATCATTGCGTAAGAAAAAAAGGAAGAATTACACTTCCGGAAGGATTGTAGTGCAAGCTACTATTTTATTTGTTTTTATTTTTTGGTTTATATAGCTTAACGTATATCTATTAAGCTGGCCATACACTGTTCTATTTAAAAAAATATATATATAACAGATTCCTCCATTAAGCTTTACAAGCATGGATAGAGGAATCCCCTTTTTCCATTGTTGGGATCCCCGAACGGAGCTTGCAGCTGATTGGCTACAGGCTCCATTCAGCCACAGATTTTCCTACCTGCTCTCCTTTGATCTTCATCAAGAACCAGCCAAAATCCACATAGTGTACGGCCACCTATACTCTCCCTAAACTTAAAAGGAGAACTATGAGGTGAGTGCTTTTCACTCACCTCATAGTTCTAGCCGACCTGTGACAATGAGACTGTCACAGGTCGGCTCAGTAGATCGGGAGGTGAGCGAACACATACCGGGTTTGCTCACCTCTTGATCCTGTCACGGCTCTCTGCCGTGACAGGGGAGGGGCTGGATTCCCCGCTCCTATCCGCCAGCACTGACTGGCGGAGGGGGCGGGTACAGCTGGCTGTGCCTCTAGATAGGCAGAGCCAGCTGTCAGTCACACAGCTGGGCGGATCCCGGCACAATTGTCGGGATCCGCTTCAGCTGCGGCGTCTCAGTATACCGCGAGCAGTAGTTCGCGGTATACTGCGGCGTCTCAGTATACCGCAAGCTACAGCTCGCGGCATACTGAGCCTAGGGTGACGGGAGGATGCTAGTTTGTGTCCTCCCGTTAACCTAATGAAAACTATGGGGAAAAGCCTTAACCTCATAGTTCTCCTTTAAAGTGATATTAAAGGCTTCATTTGTATGCAATATTTACTTCTGACATAAATACTTTCTATGTGCCCTGCTTCTTCATCTTGCAAAGTGTTCATCTCACCAGTTTCAATTTGCTCCCTTAAGTGCCAGCCCCAACTTCCAGTTCTAGGTGACTTCTATCCCTAGCTGGGTCCTCTGGAGCCACATTTTTATGTGTGCTCCCAGGATTGGGGGACATGCCGAGGCTGCCATCCTTCTACATGCAAAGGCATTCAGAGATTATGATTATTATTATAATACAGGATTTATATAGCGCCAACCGTTTGTGCAGCACTTTACAACATGGAGGAGACAGTACAGTTACAATACAATACCGTTTCAGTACAATATGTTTGGGAGGGCCCTGCTCGTGAGGGCCTACAATCTAGTAGGGATTACGGTATTAAAAAAAAAAACCATGGAGTACGTCGGCTCAAGGCTTGATGGGACTTGTAGTCACACTAAATGGATTGAGGGAATTTTAGTGACATCATATGTGCGGTCACTCACCATAAGTTTGTGGAATTTGCGCACTGGAACCTGGAAGCGGTGAAGATATAAACTGTAAGTGTTTATGGACATTTCAGAAAGAAAGTTTTCTTTCCCACTCTGGTTGATACAAATGCAATTGATGTTAAACGTAGAAGGCTTTAGTACTATTACACCTGATCACTCACTGAAAAATAACCTCTTATTCCCAAAATAAGCCCCCTAGCCCAATATTTGAAATGGACCCAATCACCATAACAGAATATCAATGAGTAGCAGTCTAAAGCTGGCCACAGACCTTACAACTATCGCAAGACTTTTGTCTTGCGATGGTTGTAAAGTAATTAAAAAAACGTACGACCTGACCATCTTGGACAGGCAGATCGTACTTGCGATAATCGCAAGCCCGCTCCGCTGAGGGGCGGGCTTACGATGACCGCAATGCTGAACGGGCAGTGTGCGCTTGCGCACACCGGCCTGTGCGGCATTTATCTTACGAACACGTCACACACCCGCCGAGAATCGTACGATTGTGTTCGAACATGTTCCTAAGATAAAAGTCGTGCGACCTTTTATTTTCTCTATCTTTTTTTTTCGTTTTTTTTGTAACTTTTAAACTTCCCGCTGGTTCCGCCAAACTGCGACGCGGCCGCTGTATTCCCGCGTTTCCACGGGCTGAAATACGCCCAGGTGGGAACCACCCCTATAGGAAAGTATGGAAAAGTATGGGATTTCAATGTTTGAGCGTTTTTCAGCGCTTCGATCAGCGCTAAAAAACGCCCAGGTGTGGACCAGCACTTAAGGCAGTGGGAAAAGCACTGATCTTGGCTGATGTGCATTTGAAGAGTCCCAGGCATGAACAAACCCATGTGACCATGCTGTATTCATTTCTTATTTTTATTTTAGATTTTTCAATTTTTCTCTGATCTCAGACAAGATGTCCTTAATTCTTAGAAGGCATATTAAAAAAGCAGGCAAATCTTCTTTCCTCATGTCATACGTTACTGTGTTAACGGGTGCTGATGTGCTAGACCTGTTTGGAGCTGCACCCCTTGTCTAAAAAAAAATCTTGACTAATAAAAATTTTATTTGACAAAAAAAAAAAGCAGCAAACCTAGACTAGTTTGCCTAAATTCACAGGCAGTCACACTGCAGATTTGTGTCAGTTATATATGAATTTGCAGTGAGTGGGGAACCAATGAGGATTATATGCAGAAATCCTTATTTTCAGGATGACGAAAGTAGCAGCACAGAGCAAACCTCGCAGGGGCTATCTAGGAATTGATGGCAATTCTCTGTTTTAAAAAAGCCAATGGCTTACCATCTGCAGACAGCAAATGTCAAAAAGAAATTGGGGCTGCAACATTTGCTGTATTAAGTATAGGTTTGGATTTCCCTTGAAGTACAGCAAGTCACAAAGACTAGTGGCACATGCCAGCATTTGGCAAATGTGGCGGTAAATTTAGCGCTTTGTAGTTATATGGTGAAGTATCAGCATTGATTGAAGAGCTGCCTGATCATTTGACACTTTTTAAATATACCATATACATATTACCTATGGATTGAGAAGATGCAGTGTCAGTTCAGTGAAAAAATAGCATACTGGGGTTTTTACTTACAGCTGAAGTTTAGTTAAGATTAGGGCTGAGCCAACTAATCGATAAGGAGAATCATTTTTACGATTTTCATTGTCTATTAGTTGAACTGGATCCCCTGTTTTTTCTAGTCCCGATGGAAGCCAGTGTTTCATCGGCTCTATGTCTCCTCCAATCTCCGCTGCTTCCAGTGATCAATATTGATCACTCGTTGTTTGTAAACAACAGAGGGCATGGTGAATATTATGTCACCAGTTATGAATGAACAGGAAGTTCTCTACATCACTTCCTGTTCATTTACAAATGGGGACATAGTAAATACTTACCGTCTGCTCACTTTATGAATACACAGGAAGCAGCTCAGTACAGAGGCTTCCTGTCCATCATCCACATGGGAACGCGCGGTACCGCAATGCCGTGAGTTGTAGTGCAGTGCGATTGCAAAGAATTGTGCATGCAGTTTTATATTGAAGTAAACTTTTATCTTTGTAACACTCCCTTTTGTGTATTTTATTTTAAATAAAAGATGGCATTTCATTTTTTTATCCAATAATCGATTAATTGAAAAAAAACGGCCAACTAATTGATTATGAAAGTAACAGTTAGTAGCAGCCCTTGTTAAAAATATTTTTGGCGTTACAGAACCAAGAATATAACCTACATCTATTGAATTGTATCTTCTATCCTGCTGGTTAGTGTAAAAATCCTCCCTATACAGATGTACGATTGCCCTCACAACGGTGAACTTCCGGTGCTGTGGGGGTTAACTGCCTCATCTGTAACAGTAGAGCAGTGGTCTCAAAGTACCGGCCCGCGTCACGGACTGCGTACCAGATTTGCATGAGCAGCTACACGGTCTGCATCTGTCGAATGCAGACCGCATAGCTGCTCCTCTGTTCCGGCATTTGGATCCTTTCGACTAGTGCTCTGAAATCCTTCAGTAAACACTGGCCGAAAGGATGTGTTGGTAAGGTCTGCAGCAGACCCTACTAATCACCACTGGATCACCAGGGATGTCACCACCCTACAAAAAGGTATCTCCATTCTCACCTGTATGTTTAGGTGCCATTAGGGATTCCTGCGTCGGGAATCTGCGTTTTCCTGCAGCAGGAATCCCTAATCTGATGTTTACAAGCAGCTGGTGTCACCAATTCAAGTTAATTATCAGGTGACAGCAGCTGCATGTAAACGCCTGCACAACGCAAGTAATGATATGTGATATGATTACATAAGGTTAGGAATCGATCACTCTCCCTGGACGCATCGATTGTGCATCCAGGGAGAGTGTTTTCTAACTGCATGTAATCATATCGCATACCATTACATGCGGTGTGCAGGCGTTTACATGCTGCGGCGGTCACCTGATCATTTACTTGAATGGGTGAAAGCAGCTGCTTGTAAATGCAAGATTAGGGATTCCTGCTGTAGAAAAACGCAAGTTCCTGATGCAGGAATCCCTAATTGCACCTAAACTTACAGATATGAATAGGGCCTTTATTTTATGTGTATTGGTGTCCGTAGTACCATACTGGATATAGTTAACTTCAATTTTGAAGCATATTTGGCAAGCAGCCCCCATGGGAGAAATGTATTTGTTGAGTGGCCCTTAAGTGAATTCAGTTTGAGACCCCTGCAGTAGAGTGTCCGCTCAGATTACGCAGTCAGATTCATATTAAGAGGAACTTCCAAGTGCTGGCAAAAGGCTTGCTCCCACTTGTATGAACACCTGAAGCCCTGCAAATGACAGTGGGTGGAGCCAGCCGTAATCTCATGGCTGGTTCCGCCCAGTTGTAATAACAGATCAGCGTTCCCAAATGACCTGGGGACGCTGATCTGTCAATAAAAACTGGGCAGAGCCGGCCGTGATGTCACGGTCAGCTCCATCCAGTTGTTATTCATTGGCCGGGACCTGCTAGTGGACTCTGGCAGGTGCTGGCCAATAGGAAACATTTGGGAGGAGCTAGCTGTCACTGCTAGCTCCGTCCAAATGTTTTTTTTTTTTTCGTTTTTCTTTTCCATCTTTATTTTTTCATTTTAGTATTTTACATTTATGTGTCATGGGTGCTGAAAGAGGGCATGCGAGCTAATATTCATATAGCAGAGGAGCAGCACGCTCCCCACTCCCTTACTCTGGGACAACCAGTCGGCATGCATGCCTGACATGTAGAGCTGATTAGCTCTGGGAAGGGGGTACAGCATTTTTTAATGCAATTTTTAAAACATTTAACAAAATATGTAGATCACAGGTCATCAACCTCATGGTTAAAACAATTCACTGTTGCAAAGCAAGACACATTTTAAATGCACATTCACCCACTTTAAACCAGGGAATAGATTACCTACACCCTGTAAATGTATAAAGATCTGCAATATACTGAATACCTTCAATACATAAATGTATAGACAAATATCCATGTTGCAAATGCCTTCCAGTAAGGGAGAAAGGATGCATCTGTACAATACAGCAGTTGACACCCATGTAAAAGCCTTTCAGCATATTAGAAATCAGAACAATGCCAACCACACCCTTTTTTTCTTTTTTTGCAGACCTATAGGGCAAAATCACTTTGGTGCCAACTATTTTCAGAGTTGAAAAAGAAAATCACCAGACCCAGAAAGTAAACTGTCATTCCCAGCAAAGTCATAGTAACGTAAATTTAACCTCAACCTACCCCTTAAACCTATCCTGTAGTAAATAAAATACACATAAAACTATACTTTTAAATATTCCTTTGTGTTCATTGTTTACACTTCTGTAAATGTATTTTTCCTCTCTCCCATTGTATACTGGGCAGCACAGTGGTATAGTGGTTGACACTTCTGCCTTGCAGCACAGGGGGTATCTGGTTTGTGTTCCTGGTCAGGACACTATTATGCATAGAGTTTGCATGTTCTCCCTGTGCTTGTGTGGATTTCCTCCGGGTACTCTGGTTTCCTTCCACACTCCAAAGACATTTTGGTAGCGTTCTGCCCATATCAGCCCTGGAGTGTGTGTATGTATGTGAGATAGAGAACTTATATCCTTGAGGGCAGGGACTGATGTGAATGTATAGTATGTGTAAATTGTTGGCACTCTATAAATACCTGTGATTAAAAAAAAGAAAGAAAACTAACACATGGATAAAGCCACAGATAAAGGATTTCAAACTCAAAAGCCATGGTTGGTAGTGACCTATATGACAGGATAGCACTTGTCCCTCTCTATTATCCATGGCTGCACTAAGCATTAAATGGAGAACTCCGTCCTGTCACAACAGCTTCTACACTGACACATTTTTCCCTGGCTGACTGAGTGAAAAACTAACTGACTGCAGGTTGTTTCAGACTGCTTGGCCTTACATTACCTTTACTGCTTCTGACAATTTTAAGGCACTGTATATGAATTATTATTCATAGTGGGAAACCTATAATATGTACATATTAACACAGCTATGAATTTTGAGTGCCACCAAAATTGTGTTTATCCCCAATTTCAGCCAGTTTAGGAGGATTCGGATGAAATTCAAGCTGTGTATGGCTAGCCTAAGTTTGATGCCTTGTCATAACCCACAGTAAAACTGATTAGGTTTACTGCCCCAGTTCCAGTATGCTTCCCTGAGGTTATACCATGGCAGCTTTTATCCTGAGCTTTACACACTTATGACTAATCTAGGGCTGCAGCTAACAATTATTTTCAAAATTAGTTAGCGGATTTTATTAATTTCGATTAATCGGATTTAAAAAAAGACACCAGTGATGAACTCTAGTTTGTATTGAGATTGTAGTCCATCGCGGGAGCAAGCTTGGAGCTCAATGCAAAATACCACCAGCTATAGAGGAATACAACAAATCCCAGCAATAATACATTATCGTATCATGTACTATTGCTGTGATTTGCTGTATTCCTCTATAGCTGGTGTTCTGCATTGTGCTGTATAATGTATTATTGCTGGGATTTGTTGTATTCCTCTATAGCTGGTGTTCTGCATTGTGCTGTATAATGTATTATTGCTGGGATTTGTTGTATTCCTCTATAGCTGGTGTTCTGCATTGCGCTGTATAATGTATTATTGCTGGGATTTGTTGTATTCCTCTATAGCTGGTGTTCTGCATTGCGCTGTATAATGTATTATTGCGGGGATTTGTTGTATTCCTCTATAGCTGGTGGTATTTTGCATTGCGCTGTATAATGATTATGCAGCACAATGCAGAATACCAGCAGCTATAGAGGAATACAACAAATCCCAGCAATAGTGCATTATACAGCGGCGCAATGCCGAATACCACCAGCTATAGAGGAATACAACAAATCTAGGGCTGCAACAACTAATCGACATAATCGATTATTGAAAAAGTTGTCAACTTTTTCAATAATCGATTAATCGGCTTCTGATTGGTTGGCCCTGTTCACGGCTCAACACACGCTGCGCGCCACACCTCCTCCCACCTCACGCTCGCCGCTGCCAGACCTTCCCACATCCTCGCCGCCCGTCCAATAATGTATAGCTGGGATTTGTATTCCTCTATAGCTGATGGTACATTGCGCTGTATAATATATCATATAATCTAAAGTCAACTAAATCGATGATGGAAAATGTTGACAACGTTTTCCATCATCAATTATGTCCGACTTGTTGCAGCCCTACACCAATCCCTGTTGGGCAATTTAAGTTTTCTAATGTCATTGTTTATGAAAATATATATGGTTTTTCTTATAAACCCCTTTGCAGTTTTGCACTGGTATTTAATTGTGTGGGTATATTCATGTACCATATTTCTAAACTTTTTTATACCCTGGATAGGAACATTCATTAGAAAGAGAAACATTGCTTGGCTAGATTATATATACAGATGCTAATCTGTCATCTCCTATCTGTGAGAATAGGGTTTGCATTAAGAAATAGATTACTGCCTTATCTGTCTTGTCCTGGGTGTGACTGTAGTGACCTTTCACCATGAAAATGTTTTAGGGCTTGTTCACACCAAATCCAGGCCAGATCTGCATGAGTTTCTGCACATGCAGTGCAGTGTGTTTTGCCACGTTTTTGACGTACATAATTTTGAGTCCATTTTTGGAGGTTTGCGTAGAATGTGTTAGATTTGGCTTTTTTTTCTCTACTTATTTGTTTCATACCAATATAAACATGAGAATGCTTAAACATTTTGATTTCTTTAAAACTTTATACACTTTTAAACAGAGCATGTGTCACCATTGAAATATCTTCATGTGAAGCAAACAAATTATTGCTAATCCAGTAGAACCACATTGAGCAACTTTATGAGTCACAAAGGGTAGTATACTTAGCCAGGAGCTAAAAATCAAACACACACTCAACTAAAGTTGCACAGTTTCCCTATATTATAATATTATTATTCAGGATTTATATAGCAACAACAGGTTTGTGCAGCGCTTTACAATATAAGGAAGACATTACAGATACAATACAATTCAAGACAAGATGGTTAGGAGGGCCCTGCCCCTGAGGGCTTACAATCTAAAATCTATATACTGAAGATTTTCCACAATCAATAATGTCAATTATTCAAGCAATTGAGCAACCTACCGGTATTAAAAGAAAACTATGGGGTCACCTTTTTATCCCATAGTTCTTTTAAGGATCACGGGATGCCATATTCTAATGTCCTCCCATGATCCAAAGCTCATTATACATCTTGCTATAGCTCGGTATAAACTGAGATCGCTGCAGCCGGATCTCGACAATACTGTCGAGATCCACCCAGCTGGCTGATTGACAATGGGCTCTGCCTGTCTAGAAGCAGAGCCAGCTGTACCCGCCCCCTCCCCCCTCCATTCCTCCAGTCAGCGCTAGAGGATCGGAGAATTGAAGGGGAGGAATCCCTGTGGGGAGCGGTAGGGAGATGATCGGAAAGTGAGCGAGCATCGGTATGTGTTTGCTCACTTCCCGATCTATAGAGCCAACGTGTGACAGTTTCATTGGCACACGTCGGCTCTAACAATGAGTGTAAATCAGGGCTTGAAAAATCCACTCGTCGGCAACGAGAGGACGGTGGAGCCCAACTAGCAGCTTCCCGGCCAGCCGTTGTAATTACACTGCCGGCCGGGAGCTTTACATTCAAGCGATCGGGCGTCTCTAGATTGTATTAGCAGCTGTCACTGCCGGTCCCTAGATCCGCTGTGCCCGATGCGGCCGGGAGCGGCACGGCTCTGTGACAGGAGATCAAAGAGAGTTGAGCATACGAACTCCCTTTGAACTCCTCTCAGTCCCCGAATGCAGGAAGTGATGTACATTACATCACTTCCTGCATTCAGTGTCACTCTCCAGCTACAGAAGCTGATGAAGCAGATCTCTGCTTCATCAGCTTCTCTGGGGGTCTTGGAGACCCCTGATGTCTCCATAAAGAGCATCTGTCATGTAAATTGGCTATCACATTAGGGTGCTTCTTAGCCCCCCATGTAATAGCAATAAAGTTGTGTGTAAAAAAAACAAAACACAAGTAATAAAAAAATTAAAGAAGCAAACATTTTTTTAAAGTCCCCACCCACCACATACACACGCAGATATGCGTCGGGTGCGCCTACGTGCGAAAACGACGATTGAGCCTATTGTGCTGCACATGTTACATATCGCCACAAATGTTGGAGTGAGAGCAATAATTTTAGAGACATTAATCACTGATAACACTAAACTGATGAGCAGTAAAAGCGTTTTAATAGTCGCCTATGGGCGTTTTTTGTGATTTTTGTGGGCACACTCAATTTTAAGGGTTGACATGTTTGGTGTCTATTTACCCGACGTTCCCCCCCGCCCCGTGGTGATTATATACCTCCAAAAGAAAGCTCCATCTGTCCCCAAAAAATGTTAACATAAATTGCAAGGCTATAGTCCGGTCATGCTGACTGGTGAAATTTTTGACTGACTGGTGAGACACTATCAAATATTTCAAGCCCTGTCCATGTGTGTGTTTGTTTTTTTATTTTGCCTTGACATACACTTCAATGTTGTATAGCATGAATTTATATAGTATGTTCTTATTAATCCTGTAGGTGTGAAGAATGGATTCTCTCAGTGTAGCGAATGGATCCTTCGCTCTTGAATTATTTAAGAAGCTGAATGAAAAAGATTCAAAAGGCAACGTGTTCTTCTCCCCATTGAGCATCTCCTCAGCTCTGGCAATGATTTACATGGGAGCCCGAGGAAATACTGCTGCTCAGATGTCAAAGGTCTGTATATAAAATTACAAACTTAATCGATTAAATGCATTTCTGTATGGATGCACATACACTGGCGACTTTAGACCGAACTGGTTAGTAATGGCAGAATGTTTGTTCTATAAAGATCAAGATTGCCTGCGTATCACTAGATTGTATTTCTGGCACAGTAAAAAGTAAACCATTTAAATGTAATGCAATAGTAATATTACACTAGACTCTGAGGGGGCTATTTCTATCTGTTTTTACACAAGATTGACACATCGGTGACCCAGGATTCACACATTTTTCCAGGTGAATCTAGTTAGAGCTTTGTGTGAAAATTCCATAAATATTGGGTGAAAACCTTTATAAATAGACCCCTTTTGAAGAAAACCCTCTACTCCCCCAATATTACTGTATGGTAGCCTCTAGTACAGTTGTTAATTAACTCTAAAGTGATCCCAGAATTCCAGACTTTTGCTCATGAATCCACATTCTGCTTGCATAGAAAGATTTATGCTCCCTTCCTGTCCTTGAGACAACCCGGAAGTGAGGGGAAATCTACCCCTAGGAAGGTAAATTCACTTCTGTAAGTGTTATCATGGGAAAAAGGTGTCTCCACTGAAGCTTTATCGCCAATCCTTGTTTCCACGAATCCTTGTTGTCACAGGGACAGAAAGTGAGATGAAATCTTCTGAACAGGGGCACACACAACAAAACAAACTTTACAGGGGGTTAACCCTTTCCTATGCTATCCAAATCTAAAAACAATTTTTTGGGCTGGAGTTATACTTAAAAAATGTACCTGTTCCAACTTGCATACAAATTCAACTTGAGAACAAACCTACAGTCCCTATCTTGTTCGTAACCTGGGAATGCCTGTAGTTCAGAAAATGCTTTCTACCTCTTTTAAAGGCATTTTGCAACTTGCAGTAATATAATGCACAAAATCATTTAATGTGTGTTTTTGTTTTTTTTCTATAGTTTTAGAATTACCTCAGAAAGCTGTTAGTATATTTAGCAATAAGTGCAGCCCTGTCGATGTTAACCTTTTCTTTTTTTTTTCAGGTTCTTCAGTTTGACAAGGCAATAAATGTCCATTCATCTTTCCAGTCCCTTATCTCTGAAATTAACAAGCCAGGCACTGACTACCTGTTGAGAACTGCCAATCGTCTGTATGGAGAAAAGACATTTACCTTCCTTGATGTAAGCTTACCTTTAGCTTAGTGTAATATTGTATAACCTTATTTCGATGATGTAACATGAATTATTTTAATTATTTAGTAAATGGTGCTTTTTTAATGCAGCTTTTGCTCCCTTTGGTCTTCAAACAATGAAGACAATTTACTAAGTGATTTAAGAAAGTTCACACAACAAATTGTGTGAAGATTCAATTAAATTATCCAAGCAAGAAAATCCCTGTTTACTTATTTCTTCTGCACATGATTTGATAATTAAAGGGACTCTTGGCACAATTTATTGTGTGGACATTCTTCAATCCTTTAGTATAGCAGCCTCATTATGTGATCTAAAGTACGCTAAACTCTTTGAAGTTTGTTTACACATTAATTCTTGGTTTGTATTAACCTGTATGGGTCGTTTTTACTCTGAATAATCTCAACAGGTTAAAAAACATGCATGGTTGGGCTCTATTATTTACATAACAGGGCCCAGTGTCAATGTCTGGTCCGTTTTTAAAGCCCTGATTTGATATTTGTTCATTTTTCCAAATTTCTTCAGAAAAAGCTGTATATTTGTCAAAATGGTAATGTGTCCACTCCTTGTAGAGTATGGAAAGGTTTGAACCGGTTAGCTTTTTTATTTTTGTCTATGTCCCTGGGGCAGATATTCCATGACTGTCGCTGGGACAGTAAGTGAGTGAAAAACTTTTGAATGCAGCCCTTATTAGCAGTTAAATCCAGGTTCTAACCCTTCCTTACTCTAAGGGGGGGGGGTCGAATGCAGCCCCTGATGTCTCCAAAGGGCCACATGTAATATTTTATATATGTAGTGCTACAGAAGACTGTAACAGATTGAAGAGTTACCAGAGGAACCGGTAAATTATACAGGAGGGGTTGTAGACTGAGGTCATGCAGTAGGAGACAGTCAGAGACTGGGGAAATTTACATGACACTGATGGAGATTACTGTTACTAAAGGCCCCTTTTACAAGTCAATGATCCTACTACTGACTATTAAGACCAAGTGCCACACTTGAAACACCACAGGGCTGTATGTGGCCCTCGGACCACAGATTGGGCACCGGGGCTTTAATCAAAGTAAGTAATCCAAATAGCAGATTTAACCATGTTGCTGGATAAGTCTGTTTTTGGTTTAGTAGTAACAGGCTTTACTCTTACTAGCTTTGGCTAATAAACTATGATCTGCAATACATTTTTCTTCTCGTGCAATGTTACTATTAATGCTGTTTAATTTTTCAGGACTTTCTCGGATCAACTCTGAAACACTATCATGCAGATATACAAGCTGTAGACTTTTCTGGAAAGGCAGAGGACTGCAGAAAAGAAATTAATGCCTGGGTGGAACAAAAGACAGAAGGTGGCAAAAAAATGATTCACTATATATACAATGTACAACGCCACCTAATGCACACTGCTAATTTTGTTTCACATTTTCCAACTCTTATTTAGGTAAAATCCAGGACCTGTTGCCGGATGGCAGTGTGGATGCTCTTACTAGACTTGTACTAGTGAATGCTATCTACTTCAAAGGAAATTGGGCTAACCAGTTTAATAAACAGCATACCTCAGAAATGCCCTTCAAATTGAATAAGGTATGTATTTTTAAGTACAGAAAACAGATATTAAGTAACTACTTAAGACCTGATTTATGAACGTGTCCTAGGGAAAGAATCGTTTTAGTTCCCACAGCAACAAAATGGATTCTTCGAAAACTAATTATAAACTGAGGGGGTCATTTAAAACGGAAAGGGGTTATCGCTATCCATTCTACTATACGCCACAAATGTACTGCACACCATGGCAGCATTTTATGGCCCATTTACAAAATGCCACTGTGTGTATGTCATGATGTTCTCTCTGCCTAACTAACTGTTTTGGGTGAGAGGCCCATCGCATAACTTTTGACAAGTCACTTGACTGGGCTCTCTTCACAGCTTTTTTTTTATTTTGAAATAATTTTTTTTAAGGTATATCTAAGCACATTTGTAAGCCATACCACTATTACCACAGAAAGGCCAACAATTAATAAATGGAGCCCTGTGTGGTTGCAATGAAAGAACACAGATTGCCACAGACAGCTTTTCCCTCCTGCAGCTTAATAAATAATGCTTATTGTCTTACCCTATGTGAAAGAATTTGATTGACCGATCCACACCTTGGTGTATCCGCCTTGCATATTACAGGTGTTCTATCAAAGTTTGTGACTGCGTTAGAATGTGTGACCGGTCACCTGGTCACACATTCTAACGTGATCACACCCAGTTTTTCAGTGGTGGAATATGGGAGCGGCAAAAGGTGAAGAATTCCAACCCTTTCTCAGCTGTTCCAAGGCAGATCGTCATCGCAGATCGTATGTGCAGGAGAACTGATCTGCCCCGGAACAGCCGATCGGTCCTAAAATGTCACTTCTATCTGACTTTGTGAAATGTGAGATCACAGTCACAAAGTCGGATAAAAGTGATTTTCCCTTCACCTTAGTGAATGGGGTGCAGCTCTGCTGGACTTCCATTATCCAATCACTTGCAAGCAAAAATATTTTTTTTTCCTTATTTGTGATTGGGGATTCTTTTCAAAGTGAATTGTCACCACATTTACTAAGACAAGTGAAAATACCCTGCAAAGTAAATAGCCCATTTGCCTTTAGCAAATCAACACCTTACAATCTTTGAACCTATACAGATTAACATTTGCCACTTCACAGGTCCACACTTGAGTCCCTGTAATTAGCTGACTGCTGGATAGACCAAGAAATATATTTTTATGAGTACACATGTGGACTATAACAAATATCATGTGTACTATACACCTGGTTCACACATGAGCGTTTTTATGCACGGATCTAGTCGCGCAAAACACACATTTACATGCAAGGCAATGGCGACTGTTCACATCTTAGTGAGAGAAAACGCTTTTCACGCGAAAAGATGCTGGAGCTATTTTTAGGCGGATGTTGCATGGTTTTGGTCCAATAAACATTTCTATGCAAAGAGAAACGTGCATTTTTAAAAGCAAAAATGCGCAAAAAATTGCACGAAACTGCAATAGCCCGGGTGTGCACCTGCCGTAATAGTCTTAGTCGTAATAGGCATGAGATCTGCTGCCCAATCTCTAGCATTCCAAAAAGCCTTAGATCTGTTTTTTTGTCTTTGCACCAGTGTCCACACTGATGTTTTCCTCCAGCAGGACCTGGCTGTTAGACAGCCTCATTCCAAGCAATATCTTTTCACTGGAATGGCTGCCACTGTAGCTGATCAGTCACTGGAAAGTCTTCCAGGGACAGATCATTGTCTTTTGCCATATAGGCCATGTGACAAAATTTCTGATGTATAGTAGGGGGTAACAGACTTATCCAAGGCACAATATTAATCCCAAAATGTGGACTAAGGTTAGGCTAGGATTATGGTAAAAAGTGAATAATGCATACATGTTTGGTGTCCTGTAACTAGGACAAAATATGTTGAGAGTTGTAAATATGCTGAAAAAAAAATGACGGCTTGCAAAATTTTGTAGAAGGATTTAAAGGAGCTTTTTTAATTTGTCTCAATTGCTTCCGTAAATAATAAACCTAAATTAAAATGGTATTTTATGAAGTATGTATTCTTTCAGAATAAAACTGTAACTTTTGTGCAAATACACAAAGCTGGTAAAAAGCTGAATCTGCACACTCAAAAAAAAGTTTTAGTCCTGAAGGTATGAATTATCGCCGGCCATTAAGGTGTTGTATTTAGTATCATTCTGCTGGAGTGAATGCAGTAATAAACTGAGAATAAGCTTATAGAGCCATTTATTAACCATTACCTGACATAATTTATGTAGTTTTTCTTAAAGCTTTTTTTTTGTAACTGGTCGTCTGTATAGCTATAGCCATTATTTCTGTTTTTTTATATAGTGCTGACATTAGTGGTAATGTATTCTCTGCTTTCTGTTCTTAGAATGAAACCAAGCCTGTGCAGATGATGTTCAAAAAAGCCAAATTTCCAATGACGTACGTGGGAGATTTGTTCACGAAAGTTATTGAACTGCCCTATGTTAATAATGAGTTGAGTATGTTTATAATGCTCCCTGATGAAATTCAGGATGGAACCACAGGCTTGGAAAAGGTAAGAAACTTTTCTAGTGTAACCTTTTTTGAGGTGTTTGACTTTACATAAAGATTCAAGGTGTACCTTCCATGGTCAGGTTTTTATTTGATGTTCTTAGAAGACTGATATAATACTGATTACAGTAATTAACCCCTTCGTGACGGGAGACGTACACTGTACGTCCCGCCACAAAGGGACCAAATGTACGTGACGAGTTATTTGCTGCATTAGAGGGCTCAGTATAGAGGCATCCATTAATGAAAGGGTTAACCTTTTTCAGACACCTGATACCTTAATATCGGGTGTCTGAGAGTCAAAGCAGAGCAGGCAAAAGCCGGCATTCTGACAGCTCGTATAGAACTAGAGATATCTCTCTTGATCGTATACTGGTTTTTTTTTTCCTTCACTTTCAGGAATAGATACATAGTGTATCTATTCCTGAAAGAAGAATGTTTCAGTTTTCTGATCGTTGTTGGAATGATCAGAAAACCTTTAGTGACAGCTGAATCCTGAACTGCTGCAGGATCAGTGTCACTAACTTTATTATTGGCTGTTCTGAAGTTTGTAGCAGCCTAATAATAACCAAAAATGTATTAATTTATCAAGCAGTAATAGTGAGATTAATTCACAATGACTGCTTGATATAATTAAATAAAATAAAAATTGTAAAAGTTTTAAAAAAATAGTGAAAAGTGTAAAAAAAAGAAAATAGGACAAAATAAATGAATGTATTTATTGCATTTTTTTTTAGGTGTGCTGGTTTTGTAAAAAATACTACAAATCAAAACTGGGAAAAAAGTGTTTTTTTTTTAAACGTTTTTCTCCTCTTTTTATATTTTGTTTGCCCTAAGTGAGGCGTTAGACACACATATGTGATATAAATAAGTAGCCCTATCTGTCCTCTAAAAACAATATATAATATGTGTGGGTGCACTTTGTAAGAAAGTATATTACTGACGTGGAAGAATTACACAGCAAAAATGTCAAAAGTGTGTCATTTACGAACAGAAACTAAAAACAAGCTCAGTCATGAAGGGGTTAAAGGCATAGCCTAAAGGCTACATATTGAATTAGATGCTTGCAAACCAATAAAGAATGCTATTTCTATACAATGTTTTTTTTTAAACTGCCTATATTCTGCTGCCTTACATTTATATTGCTGTACAGTGTTTTATGGCTAGATGTTGGGGGAGATGTTATGCTGTGGCGAAGGTGTGGCCCAATGCTTGTCATGTCATTGTACTGGATACCTACTCTTCCCATGTAATGATTCTAGTTCCCAAAGACACCTCTATTAAAACACTTCAGATAAAATCTAAGATATTTTTGAATATTCGTATATGTCAGGATTGCAGGCAAAAAACACTAGCATAGCTGCTATATGTTTAATGAGCCACTCTCAAGAACTTGCTGCTAACAGTAGTGTTGTGGTTAGCTAAAGCTGGCCATACACTATATAATCTAGTTGTAAAATCTCTGTACAATATTGTTTAGCTTTACCAAGCTATGTAATATGGGGGTATACCTAATCTATTCCATTTGTATTAAATCAGACAGGCCCTTGTACTACATATTTGATGGTAGATGTAATGCAGATTGCACAATCGGATTCTATAGTAATACTATAGTAAACTTTAAGTGTTATCTTAGTGGCGAGCCTTCCTTTATGGAACCCATACATAGCTGGTCACACATGGCTGAACAATAGTAAAATTGGTAAGCCAAGAGATGTATTCGAACGTCATTTCCAGCTTGAATATGACAGCCACAGGCTCGTAGAAATTCTAGTAATGGAGCAAAAATAACTTACAATTAAAGTGCATATAAAAACCATAGACCATCCTGGCCTTGTAAAGTGAATATTTTTCATGAAGTGCAGTAACCTATAGTAACCAACCAGAATTAATTCGGCTGAAGAAAGACCAGTACAATATAGATCTGAATGGCTGCTAATGTTTACTGCACTTCAGACTAGTATGAGAAATGTTTATTGAATATGGCTGGAATTTGGGTAATGAACACTGATGTATGTAGGGTAGGCCAGTTTGTGAGATCTAACATTGGACAAAGCAGCTGGTAGTGATAGTTAACTGAAAAACACCTCTGTGCAGAAAGGAGTGCTTGCCGCTGACTTAACCTGGGGAAGCTGCACACAAGCAAGTCCTTGCGCAGTCATTACATGCTGTGCTTTATTTGGGTAGGCATCACCTTACATAGATCACCAGAACTTGCTATTTGTTTTCTTACTTGGTTGGAAGGCATTTACATGTCTGCTTTTAGGTCTTAATATTCCTCTGTGTGCCATGTAGATCCCCTGAACCATCGTGTTCTTGGAGGACCAGTCTCAACTTTCAGTTGCGAAGGCAAAGAGTTTCAAGCTGTCAGATTCCTAGGTATACATACAGTACTGTGCAAAGGTTTTAGGCAGGTGTGAAAAAATGCTGTAAAAGTGAGAATGCTTTCAGAAATAAAAGTGTTAGTTTATTTTTATCAATTAACAAAATGAAAAGTAAATGAACAGAAGAGAAATCCAAATCAAATCAATATTTGGTGTGACCACCCATTGCCTTCAAAACGGAATCAATTCTTCTAGGTACACTTGCATACAGTTTCTGAAGTAACTTGGCAGGTAGATTGTTCCAAACTTATTGGAGAACTAAGCACAGATCTTCTGTGGATGTCGGCTGCCTCAAATCTTTCTGTCTCTTCATGTAATCCCAGACAGACTCAAGGATGTTGAGATCAGGGCTCTGTGGGGGCCAACCCATCAGTTCCAGAACTTCTTGTTCATCATTTCGCTGAAAATAGTTCTTAATGACATTGGCTGTATGTTTGGGGTCAAGTCCTGCTGCAGAATAAATTTGGGGCCAATTGCACATGTCCCTGATGGTATGGCATGATGGGATAAGTACCTGCTTGTATTTCTTAGCATTGAGGACACCATTGATCCTGACCAAATCTCCAACTCCATTTGCAGAAATGCAGCCCCAGACTTGCAAGGAACCTCCACCATGCTTCACTGTTGCCTTCAGACACTCATTATTGTACCGCTGTCCAGCCCTTCTGCTAACAAACTGCCTCCTGCTACAGCCAAATATTTAACATTTTGACTCATCAGTCCAGAGCACCTGCTGCCAGTTTTCTGCACCCCAGTTCCTATGTTTTAGTACATAGCTGAGTCGCTAAGCCTTTTTTTCCACGTCGGAGGTATGACTTTTTGGCCGCAATTCCTCCATGAAGACCACTTCTGGCCAGACTTCTCTGGACAGTAGATTGGTGTACCTGGGTCCCACTGATTTCTGCCAGTTTGGTGCTAATGGCACTGCTGGACATCTTCTGATTTGGAAGGGAAGCAAGCATGATGGGTCTTTCATCTGCTGTATTAAGTTTCCTTTAGGGCTGCAGCTAACGATTATTTTCATAATCGATTAGTTGGCCGATTATTAAGTTCGATTAATAGGATAAAAAAAAAAAGGCTCCAGTGATGGACTACTAGTTTCTATTGCGATTGTAGTCCATCACAGGAGCAAGCTTGGCACGGTGGAAGTAAAAAAAAAGTGTGGTGTGCAATATAGTACATTATACAGCGGCGCAATGCAGAATACCAGCAGCTATAGAGGAATGCAGCAATAGTACATTATACTATAATGTACTATTGCTGGGATTTGTAGTCCTCTGTAGCTGGCGTTATTCTGCATTGCACTGTATATAATGTATTATTGCTGGGATCTGATGTATTCCTCTATAGCTGGCGTTATTCTGCATTGCGCTGTATATCATTTATTATCGCTGGGATTTGTAGTCCTCTACAGTGCGCTGTATAATGATAATACGGCGAAATGCAGTATACCACCAGCTATATAGGAATACAACAAATGCCAGCAATAGTACAACATTATACAATAATGTACTATTGCTGGGATATGTAGTCCTCTGTAAATGCTGGTATTCTGCATTGCGCTGTATAATGATTATACTGTGCAATGCAGATTACCATTGACCTGTTATAGAGGAACTACAAATCCCAGAAATAATACATTGCCCAGCGCAATGGAGAATACCACCAGCTATAAAGGAACAACAAATCCCAGCAATAATACATTATACAGGCTGTTTGTTGTTCCTCTATAGCTACTAATGTTCTGCAGTGTGCCGCTTAAAAAAAAAAAACACAACAGGAAACATTAAAAAGCTCCCCGCCGATCTCGACTTACTTTGAATGACGGTGTTGTCGGCGAGCAGCGGCGTTGTTGGTTGTCGGCGGGCAGCGGCGAGTCGGTAAGCTCGCCGGGAGGAGAGGGCCAGACGCATGTCCTCAGCGTGGGCGTGGCTAAGCGGCGTTGCGTGAGCGGGTTTACCGGCGTCGATCGTCGATTTTAATTGAATAATTGCTGCAGCTCTAGTGAACAGGTGCTAGTCCTTTCCTATGTGAACAGGGAGGAAAGTGCTAACCACATGAGCAAAATGGAACATCATTCAAGTTGCACTAGTTTGTATTGAGGGCAGGCAAGGATCAGCTTATTTTAATAGTGAGCACTTTTCAATTTAGTCAGAATCTCTCAAGGAAACCTCTTATTATTGAAAAGGGAGGGGGGAGGGGGAGGGCTCTTTTCAATAATAAGAGGTTTCCTTGAGAGATTCTGACTAAATTGAAAAGTGCTCACTATTAAAATAAGCTGATGTCATTACATCCAGATCACTACAGTTACATTTCTAGTGTAGTCCACTCCTGACTTACTTTTAGAAGGTGGGCCCTCAATTGTCTGCAGGCCAGCGGCGGGTGAGGGAGCTCACGGCGAGGAGGAGACCAGCGGTGGACATGGCTTTTGCGGCGACTGAGGGAGCTCACGGCTAGGAGGAGACCAGCGGCCGGCATGACTTATGCGGCGGGTGAGAGAGCTCACGGCTAGGAGACGAGCAGCGTGCGCGGCTTCGGCCTGTTCGGTGGGCGTGGCTTATGCGGCGGCGGCCTGTGCGGTGGACACGTCGGGAGCAGCGTGTGACGTGCGACTCAGGCCGCGTGCGGAGCCCCGAACAGGCTAAGCAATCAATAGCCGACGAATCGACGATCGAAAACGTTGCCAACGTTTTCAATCGTCGATTTTAATCGACTTAATCGATTAACTGTTGCAGCTCTAGTTTCCTTGGCAAACACTGCGTCTACGGTCCTCAACGTTGCCCGTTTCTTTGTGAGTCTTCAAAAGAGCTTGAACAGCACCTCAGTGTTTGAAATCTTTGCCTGGGAGAGACCTTGCTGATGCAGTACAACTACATTTGTGTCTCGTTGCAGTGCTCAGTCTTGCCATGGTGTATGCCCTGTGACATGAAACGGTCTTCCACAACCTCACCTTAGTAGCAGAGTTTGGCTGTTCTTCTCCCAGTTTAAAGCCTCCTACACAGCTGTTTCTGTTTCAGTTAATGACTGTGGTTCAACCTACATATGAAATTGATGATCATTAGCACCTTCTTGGTATAATTGCTTAATCATACACCTGACTCTCAGCTTACAAAACCCCCTGACTTTGTGCAAGTGTAAGAATTGATGCTGGTTTGAAGCCAGAGGGTAGTCACACCAAATATTGATTTCGATTTTTTTTGTCCTTTTTGCATTTTGTAAATTTATAAAAATAAATAATTTTGAAAGCATTCTTACTTTACAGCATTTTATATACACCTTCCTAAAATGTTTGCACAAAACTGTATGTACTGACCACCCACATGCATGCTGGCCTCTGAGAAATAAAGAAATGTTTTTGAAGGCGAGAAGAGTTCTAAGCAGGAACTGTTGTCTTAAGTATTCATTTTCTTCCGCATTATGTTTTCTAGCACTGGAATCCCTTAGTTGGCTTACGTTGAATGGCTTTCAGTTTACAGTGTTGCATAGTAGTGTACAATTTTTTATTTTTTTTAATTAATTGTCATAATGTTTTGTTCTTTTCAGCTTGAAAAAGAGTTAACATATAGTACATTTTTGGAGTGGACAAACCCAGACATGATGGACAAAACAGAAATCGAGTTGTTTGTACCAAAGTTTAAGCTAGAAGACAGTTATGACCTGAAGTCTGTACTTAGTGACATGGGGATGGCTGTTGCTTTTGACCAAGGAAAAGCGGACTTCTCGGGAATGTCTAGTAATAACGATCTAGTGCTTTCTAAAGTAGTACACAAATCTTTTATAGATGTAAATGAGGAAGGTACAGAGGCAGCTGCTGCCACAGCAGGAATTATGATGATGCGTTGTATGATGATTGTTCCAAAGATATTATGTGACCATCCCTTTCTGTTCTTTATCACCCACAAGCAAAGCCGCAGCATTTTGTTTAGTGGCAGGTTCAGTTCACCCTAGGGACCTGCACTTCAAACCCTGATATATTGAGGATGACTAAACCTAAAACACATGGCTGTTCTGTTTATAGTGACACTAACCTCGGGAGTTAAATCTTAAAAATGCATTCAAGTACCTAAACTATTACAAACAAACTATTAACAAAGATGTAGCTCGTCTGTGTATATCTTGACTGTAGATCCTCAAATCATCTCTAAATTCATGCTGACACAGTCCTTCCTCCTGGAGGGTTCTACTTTTGTTCCCCATGGTCCCCATGTGTTGTAAAGTAGCCATCACTTCCATCTCATGTTTACTTAGCTAACTTGCATTGAAGTTAGTCTTTCACAGGAGCAAGCTTGGAGCTGTGTCTACTTTACAACACACACAGGGACCATGGGGAACAAAAGTAGAACCCTCCAGGAGGAATTACCTTGTTAGCATGAATTCAGAGATGATTTGAGGATCTACAGCCGTGTGATACAAAAATAACATACATTTCTGTTTAATAGTTAAGGTACTTGAATGCATTTTTAGGATTTAACTCCTGAGTTTAGTGTTACTTTAAAAAAGGTGTTCACATAGATCAAAAAGATGGTGCTTCATAAAAGTTAAATGATGTCTCCAGGAACAGGAAATTCACGTGTATGTTGCAGTGAGTAATTTGTTGAAATGGAGATGTAATGTAATAAGACTGATTGATTGTATACAAGATATCTTTCATAAAAAAATCTTTAAAAAAACGATATCTTTAGTTCTCTGTCTAAGGTCTATGTGTACACTTACTTTTGATAGTACAGCCAAAGCAAGCACATCTGCTTATTCAGGAATCCACAGTAATGTAACCCATGGCACCCATTCAGAATTCAGATTTGAATGATCTGATTATTGTAAGATGAGATCTAGTAGTTCTCCTATGGGTTTCCTTTGCACTTCAGATTTGCTCTTTGTGTTGCCTTTTTGAATAAGCTTTTATTATACTCTCCTTTTTTCTAAACATCTGTGAATATTGTGTTTTGCTTGTAAAGCGCCTTTTTCTTAGGTGGTTTTCCTGCAAGAGCTCCTAACCTACTAAAAACTTTACTAGATGAAGTTGTTTTACAATTATTAAATCTCCATAACCATCCTGAGAATAATAAAGAAAAGGCTCACATCTATACAGTCTGTTGTTTAGCCACTGACATTTGTGCCTTACTTAAGTGTCCTTTCCAAGACGTAAATACTACTATCAAACAAACTTTTGATTTCTAAGCCATATACTATATCATTTATGACAGAAAAATGTACTTACAACAGCTCTACTATATTGGACTGGCTCAATGCTGTTGCCTAAATGGCTAGTAAAATATTACTATAGTAAATGCTTTAATTATCTTTTTATAAAGGTAGACTCTCAGACATGTTCGTTTTTACACCTGCATACATAGCAAAAATGGGTGTTAATCCCAGTAGCGTCTTCAAGTAATCATTTGTAGTCATTGGGCCCAGGTCCCTATACTGCAGCAGCACATCATCTTTAGTATGCCTTAAAGTGGATACATTGCCCATTGTCATGCTAAGAAATAAAGACTTCATGCATTTAGTGCCTGAAAGAAGATCTGTCTTTGTTCCCTGCTGTAATCAAATAATTTCTTCCTTTTATTGTTGCTAGGGAAGGTAAGAAAGTCAAGGAGTAGTTGACTAGTTGCTATAGGGTAACAGTCACAGTTACAGGGTTATTCACAAAAGGGAGAAGAGTTTGGAGAAGGAAGGAGAAGTGAACAATCTCGGACAACATAACTCAACTGGAAAGTGAACTGAATTGGAGAATTTTTCCAAATCAACTATTTTGTCCTAGATTGATCACGTCTCCTGCCTTCTCCAAACTCTTCACCGTTTTGTTGTGAACAACAACAAATAACTGTTAATCTTATATTGTTCCTGTATGTGAATGTTGATAGGTTTATACTTTAAACATAAAATATGTCTTGATTCAGTATGCGGTTTTATATGTGGCATGCTCATTTCGATAGTTATATGTATGTTAATTACATCAAATCTTTTGGTCTCATGCAATAAAACAAAAGGTTCCTCAAATAAAGCAAAGTCATATTGTCTTCATTATCATTAGTTGGTCTTCTATTGCAGTTGTGAAACGGCTGAAGATTTCCTATTACCAGTCCACAAAGACCCCTGTTTGAGTACATGATGGGGTCTGCTTTATTTAGCAGGGGTCTGCTTTATTTAGCAGTGGATTGAACAGGGTGAGCATTATCAGGATACACAGAGGCTGCAGTCTGTGTTGACTTTAACACTAATCAAAGCAAATGCTTCACAGAGCACTGATCTGTATTGCATTTATCTGGTTTCATAAAAAGTGCGTACTGTTCCAAAGATATTATGTGACCATCCCTTTCTGTTCTTTATCACCCACAAGCAAAGCCGAAGCATTTTGTTTTGTGGCAGGTTCAGTTCACCCTGAGGAGCTGCACTTCAAACCCTGATATATTGAGGATGACTAAACCTAAAATACATGGCTGTTGTTTAAAGGGACACTAAATTCGGGACTTAAATCTTAACAATGCATTCAAGTACCTAAACTGTTACAAACAAACTATTAACAAAAATGTGGGTCATCTGTAGATCTTCAAATCATCTCTGAATTGGTGCCGACACTGACCTTCTTTATGGAGGGTTCTACTTTGTTCCCCCTGTGTGTTGTAAAGTAGCCACCACTCCAATCATGTTTACTTAGCTAACTTGCATTGAAGTTATAGTCTTTCACAGGAGTGAGCTTGGAGCTGTGTCTACTTTACAACACACACAGGGACCATGGGGAACAAAAGTAGAACCCTCCAGAAGGAAGGACAGTGTCAGCACCAATTCAGAGATGATTTAATGATCTACAGCCAAATGATACACATAACATACATTTCTATCAATAGTTGGATGCCTTTTTAGGATTTAATTCCTGAGTTTAGTGTTACTTTAAAAAAGGTGTTCACTTAGATCAAAAAGATGGTGCTGCATAAAAGTGAAATTATGTCTCCAGGTACAGGAAATTCACGTGTATGTTGCAGTGAGTAATTTGTTAAAATAGAGATGTAATGTAATAAGACTGATTGTCTACAAGATAGCTTTCATAAAGCAATCTTTAAATAAATGATATATTTAGTTCGCTGTCTAAGGTCTATGTGTACACTTATTTTTGATAGTACAGCCAAAGCAAGCATATATGCTTATTCAGGAATCCACAGTAATGTAACCCATGGCACCCATTCAGAATTCAGATTTGAATGATCTGATTATTGTAAGATGAGATCTAGTAGTTCTCCTATGGGTTTCCTTTGCACTTCAGATTTGCTCTTTGTGTTGCCTTTTTGAATAAGCTTTTATTATACTCTCCTTTTTTCTAAACATCTGTGAATATTGTGTTTTGCTTGTAAAGCGCCTTTTTCTTAGGTGGTTTTCCTGCAAGAGCTCCTAACCTACTAAAAACTTTACTAGATGAAGTTGTTTTACAATTATTAAATCTCCATAACCATCCTGAGAATAATAAAGAAAAGGCTCACATCTATACAGTCTGTTGTTTAGCCACTGACATTTGTGCCTTACTTAAGTGTCCTTTCCAAGAAGTAATTCCTACCTACAACTTTTGATTTCTAAGCCATATACTATATCATTTATGACACAAAAATTTACTTACAACAGCTCTACTATGTGTAATTGGCTCAATGCTGCTGCCTAAATGGCTAGTAAACGATTACTATAGTAAATGCTTTAATGATCATTATAAGGTAGACTCTCAGACATGTTCGTTTTTACACCTACATATATAGCAAATATGAGTGTTTAATCCTGTAGCGTCTTCAAGTAATCATTTGTAGTCATTGGGCCTATGTCCCTATTCTGCAGCAGCACATAATCTTTAGTATGGCAAAGTATAGCAAGGCAAATATAGCAAGGCCATTGCCATGCTAAGAAATAAAGACTTCATGCATTTAGTGCCTGAAAGAAGATCTGTCTTTGTTCCCTGCTGTAATCAAATAATTTCTTCCTTTTTATTGTTGCTAGGGAAGGTAAGAAAATCAACAAGTAGCTGACTGGTTGCTATAGGGTAACAGTCACAGTTACAGGGTTATTCACAAAAGGGTGAAGAGTTTGGAGAAGGCAGGAGAAGTGAACAATCTAGGACAACATAACTGAACTGGAAAGTGAACTGAATTGGTCAATTTTTCCAAATGGCTATGTTGTCCTAGATTGATCACGTCTCCTGCCTTCTACAAACTCTTCACCCTTTTGTTGTGAATAACCCTGTTAATCTTCTGTTGTTCCTGTATGTGAATGTTGATAGGTTTATACTTTAAACATAAAATATGTCTTGATTCAGTATGCGGTTTTATATGTGGCATGCTCATTGTGATCATTATATGTATGTTAATTACATCAAACCTTTTGGTCTCATGGAATAAAGCAAAGTCATGTTGTCTTCATTATCATTAGTTGGTCTTCTATTGCAGTTGTGAAACGGCTGAAGATTTCCTATTACCAGTCCACAAAGACCCCTGTTTGAGTAGATGATGGGGTCTGCTTTATTTAGCAGTGGATTGAACAGGGTGAGCAATATCAGGATACACAGAGGTTGCAGTCTGTGTTCACTTTAACACTACAGAGCACTGATCTGTATTGCATTTATCTGGTTTCATAAAAAGTCCCAAGGAAGCTCAGTATGTAGAAAGTACATTTGCATGTTTTCTACGGTTTGTACTAGTAGCGCTATCCCTCCTGACTTGAGAGAACTATAGGTAGAGACACTCCTAAAAATCATAGGATTAAAGTGAACTGCTCAGGATACTGATAGGAGAGATGCCATAGATTTCTTCTTTATAATAATTTAAAGAAAAACTCTAAGGAAAACAAATTTTAAACCCTTGCAGTGGGGTTATACCGACACTACAAGGGTGAGATGCTTTTTTTCATCTAGGTGCGAAAATAAAAAAAATTATACTCACCCAATCCTGGGAGCCAGTGTCGTGCGAGAATCGCAGGAAATTCTGCAATCGTACGAGAATCGTGCAGTGTATGGAAGGCGTGCGACTGTTTCTAATGTACGGTCGCATGACGTTTGTATATCGAGCATGTTGGAAAACCAGCCGAGAATCGTACGATTTTCGGGTGTTTTTTAACATGATCGAGAGATCACTGCCGAACGGGCCGGTGTGCGCACGAGCACACTGCCTGTTCAGCATTGCAGTCATCGGAAGCCCGTCCCTCAGATATTGTCAAACAATATCTCTCTAATCCACTGCTTGAAACCGAGGTCCTTAAAAATCCAAATTTATTGTTGTAAATTCCATGCAAAGTTCAAAATACAAGGTATACACCACCATAGTATCTCTCCCACATGATTCACCTCCTGGGCTTCATCTCTATGATGAAGCCCAGGTGGTGAGAGGCATTGGAGTGGGAGATATACTATGGTGGTGTATACCTTGTATTGTGAACTTTTGCATGGAATTTACAACAATAAAGTTGGATTTTTATGGACCTCGGTTTTGTGCGGCTGACTGGAGAGATATTGCTTATTTCAAGTGTCTTTCATTTTGTAGGCTGGGAAAAGTAACCAAGAATCTGATTGTTAAGGACAGAGCCGCAGCTAGCTCCTTTTGCGCCCAAGGCAAGAACAAAAAAAAGTGCACCCCCCAACAAGAAATTGAGGACAGCTGTCAGATCCTGGTCGAGCGGCTCTCTCTTCTCACTGCTCAGCCATGCTGCTGTGACCTCCCTCCTCTAGAGTTTTTTAAACAGTGTTTGCATAAAAATAAAATACATTGTAGCAACGTTTTTGTTACATTGTATTTCATTCATCTGGAGATCAAAGAGGTGACATTTGATCTGCATATGACAACCTTTAAAGTTTTTTGGAGGTTTTTTTAAACAATTTATATTCAACCCTTTTTTCCACTTTTATTAATTGTGTTGCTTTAGTTTTTGGTAATGCAAAAAATAAATGCAAACCTGCAAAACATATGTTTAATAAATCCCACTTATGCTTAGGCCTTAATACTGCATGTGCCCTGGGACAGTTGCACCCTATTGCTTATGTATACCCTATTCCTATGTTTTTTTGTGTTCATTTATAAACTAACAACTGCTAACAAATTCTGTTTACATTGTTGTATGCTAGCATTATTTCTGGTACACAGCAGCAGTATGACTCACTAGGTAAGCATATATGCTTTCCATACATTTTAAGTAAACCTGTCAGTAACAACAGTGCTACCAACCTCTAGCACTAGAATGCTGGCAAATGTACCTTAACATGCCTTCTTCTGCAGCCTCACCACACCCTCCTCTTGCGTGTTCCTCCTGGGCCAATTCAGTAAGCATTTAAATGTATCCTATCACCCGAGTTACAGAGAGTTCCATCTAAATGTGTGGCGTGGCACCATTTGGTGCCTACACTGTAGTGCTGGATATACTCCAGTGGTCTGACACCCCTCTCTGTACATTGTTCCAAACAATAGTGTTCCAACTCCCTGAGCAGCCCTGTTGGTTGTAGCAGTGTGCAAGGGGGTATTAGACCGCTGCTTGTGTGTGAGATTTGCAATCCAACTGTCCAGTGTGCTGCTTCAACAAGAGAGTATTTTGAACATTGCTGCAGCACATAGCTGTACAATTATACAGAAGAGTGAGATTATTACTGTATATGCAGCTTGACATAACATTTGCAGATAGAGGTTTCAATTGTGTTTTAGGACACATTTAATTATTTTTTAGTCAATGCATGCCTGAACTAAGTGTTTTTCTTTAAGTGTGCCTGGTGTGAGCAAAGCCATACTGTTTGAAATTTTGAACCCAATGTACTCAGAATTCATTTTTAGAGCTGGAAGAAGATAACGGTCTCTAGAAAGGGTAAGATCTTCTTTATAGGAAGCTTTATTTTCCTGTAATTTTTTACAGATGATTTTGGTATAATTACCAACAACATTGCTAATGATTTCCATTATTAAATCAATTTACTTACTTTCAGTCTTGACAAATCATTTCTAAAATATGAATTGTGCTATGACCATTACATAATATTGAAATGATCTTTCTAAGAATATGATCCTGTGTGCTCTGTAATATTTGATTCTGATTATGTGATTTATTATTAAGCGCTCTGTTTCCTAGCTGGCACAGTTATAATAATAAAAGGCTGAATGCTCATATTCCACAAAAGCCCAATAGCGCTGGTTTCCTTTACACATTTGGACATCTATATGTGGTATGTGGCTTGGCTGTATAGAGGGCACATACATACACTCCTGATGTCAGGGCTGGCAAAGTATTTTATTGTGACACGTTCCCTTTTACTCAGTCCCAATCACTCTCTGCTTATCGGAGAGTTCAACACACCTTATTTCCTTATTTACACAAATACAAGCGACTAAACAGAAGCTAAAAGAATAATTCTTAATCACACTGACCCCCTTCCTTATCAAGCCTGTTCAACAAATAACCGCAGTATGTTTTAGTTGGCAGCGGTCAGTATTACATCAAAGCTTATATTTTAGCAGTGTGACCTTAAGGGCCCATTCCCACCACTGCACTGCCATAACACGCCTTACACATGTTGGTATACTGCAGTGCATTCTTCTTAGTGGTATTGCAATGCAGCACTTGTGGCAATGCACTAATGTGCGTTGCTGTGTGCTGCTAAGAATGCTGCAGGCACAATGTTTGGTCAGTTGTTCTGCATTGGGAAGCCCATTCAAATGAATGTGCTACAGTGGAACTGGATGATGTTAATAGGCCCTCAGGGATAAGTTTAGCATGGGAGGTACTTATTTTCTTTCTAGTTGCTTATTTTTTGTTTACATGCTAAATCAGTTTTTGTAGCAGTTTTGATAGTGTATTTACATTAAAGAACATTTTGGCGGGTATAAAATAATGCATGCTACAAATATATTTCTAAAAAGAGTATCAACTGCATTTTATTGTGGGTGTCCTAATTCTTTTTTTAAAGTTAAGGGTTAAAACCCTTAAAATAATCCTATAAACCAGGTAATAATGGTTAAAATGTGACACCAAAATGTAAAAAAATTACTTTGGTCCTTAGGTTAACATTATTGGGAGTCATGCATCGGTTGTACTATTCCCAGAATAGAAATGGGCAGAAGAATGGCTCCTGATTTCTTTTAAATTTTACCTTTCACATACAGGGATTCCTTAGGGCTCACTCACATGAGCAACTGCACTACAACGCACAGCTGCTGGTGTGTGCTTCCCAGCGCAGGGTTGATGCGCCGATCCTGGCACATCACACTGTTTCCCTTTTTTCTTTTCTTTTTTTCATTAAGTTGTATGGGAACATGTTGGTGCAAGGCGTTCATACAGTGTTTGCATCCTGCTGTGCTGAAAAAAAGTACTGTATGGTTTTTCCATATGATGGTTTTGTGGTATGTTAATATGTGAATTGCATCTGCATGTGGATGAGGAACAATTGTCACTGTGCTTGATCTCCAAGATTATATGTTCTTCTCCTAATCAGTATCTGATTCTATCAATCTGTGTTTGCTTCCAGCTTGAACAGGAACTAACCTTCGAGAAGTTTGCGGACATAATAAATCCATCTAATTTGGAAAAAACTGAAGTGGAACTCTTCTTACCCAAATTCAAGCTAGAAAACTTCTTTGACCTAGAGTCTGTGCTTGGCAGTCTAGGGATGACTGATGCCTTTGATATGGGCAGATGTGATCTATCTGGCATGTCTGGAGATCGTGACCTAGTTTTATCCAAGGTTGTACACAAATCATTTGTAGAGGTGAATTAGGAGGGTACTGAAGCAGCCGCAGCCACTGGTGCTGTAGTCATGCTTCGCTGTGCACATTTCGTACCAAGGTTTGTTTGTGACCATCCTTTCCTTTTCTTCATCATACACAAACAGAGCAGCAGCGTCTTGTTCTTTGGCAGATTCAGTTCACCCTAATATGCATTTAAAGAAATGTTCACTTTACATTTTCATTATTTCAGCACCTAATATATTAGCATCCTATGACATATAACAATGATAATGGTAATTCTAATAAAAACAGACATTATATTCAGTTTATAATATACTTTTGCATATTAGCCTATTTAGTTGTAAACCACAACTGTTTTGCGCTACCATACCAAAGTCAAAACCAAGTTTGAGTATATTTTCTTACAATGGGTTTGATTTACTAGAGGGAAATAGGCTGTGCACTCTGCAGGGGAAGTTTCCCCATAGCTCAGTTAATTCTTAGCAAAGTGAAATTTTCCCACATTCACCAAGCTATGTGAAACAGCCTAATTGCCTTTAGTAAATCAACCCAATGCCTTTTTGAGGAATGGGTTATATGCTGCTTACTGATAGTTTGAATACTGCGTGCTACTAGCATTTTATAAATAAAGTTATACCTGTATATGCAGTATGATTAAATGAAAATGAATGCTTCCTGATTGAGGGACCTATAGTAGTACATCTTATGGCATTTACAAATATGGCTGTAAACTTTTCAATACCTATGCAAACCTAGCTATGCTTAATATTGTATTCATTCTTGTTTAATAATGAAATGCTTGCAGAGTTGCCTTAAACTATATATCATTATATCAAATGTGGCTTTCTGTAAATTTCTTTTAATAGATTTACTTTCTGTCTGTAGACCGGACTCCATGAGTATTCTAATTGTAATTAGAATACTCATGGAGTCCGGTCTACAGACAGAAAGTAAATCACTATACACTATACATGTATGTGTGTGAATCTAACAAAGACGTAGTCATTTTTTGTACTTAGAGTAATCATGCCATTTAACATCCCTGGCGGTATTCCAGAGTGTGGCTCGGGGTTAATTTTCAGTACCAAGAGCGGTAACCCCGAGCCACACTCGGGATTGTGCAAAAGTGTCACTTACCTTGTCCCCGCGAGCCCGCGGTGTCCTCTGCTGTGTGCGCCCGGCCGATGCCGGCATTCGGCTTTCAGTTTTGTTTTCGGGCGTCACAGCGGGGGGCGGAGGCGGCGAGAAATTCAAAAGTGCAAACATGACATTTACACAGAATACACACAATACAGTGTAATCGGTTACAATTACATATATTTATCAAACTATTTCACTTCAATTTTGTCCCGTGCAGTAAAAGTGCCCTGCCCTGCACTTTTACTGTACTCTATTGACTGTGGTACAGATCAGGCAGCGCCCCCAGAATTCCCATTTACTGGAACATTTTTTTTATTATTATATTATAATTTATGATTTCGTGTTTCAAACTATCATACCCGTGATGTCTACTGGACTCTTGTTAGGACAGATTTAGGTGAGTTATTCCTAAGATTAACTAAGAATTACAGGCCTACAATATAAAACAACAAATTGCCATGAAAAACAATGTACCACTTTGGCATGCTAAAATCCTGCATAATCATACCGCCAGGGAGGTTAACAAAGGAAATGAGGGCAACTTCTGAAAATCCAAGAAGGCCATGAACCTGGGATGGCACACTGACTCTTCACTCCAAGGCAGAGCCCTGGCACACTGCTCCAGGGAGGTGAAGGCATCACATTTAAGGGATGCCGGGGTGTGCCTGAGCACTACTGAGACACTCTGAGAACAAAAAGGAGAAATAAAATGTATCAAGGTTGCTTGCATTTGATCAGTCAGCTTGTTTTTTTTTTATGCTCGACTATACAGTATAGGGAACTTTGACAAAGTTATGAATTGTATCTTTTTTTTTGTTTAGTGCCTATACCAATGGTGTCTTGATAAGTAATAGTAATAAAGAGAAAATATGGAACAAACAATTTGCTGTACATTTTTATTTTAAATAAAAGTGTCTTTACCTGTCTCAAATGTGAAGTTGATCTTTCCTATTGCTTTCATTTTAATGTAGGTAGTGCTTGCATGCTACTGTATATACAAGTTATAATTTATGAAGCATGGTAATGGCAAAGCATTTTAAAAAGTCTTGCTGTTCAGATTGTGCATACAGACTGTCATACTGGTCTGAAATGCCAAAGCTAATCTTAGGTCCAGACCTGGTTTGTGAATTCAGTATTTTATCCTCTTATAAAAGATGATAAGCGCCTTATGAATTTAGTAGATACACATGTCCATTTTCTGGCTCCCATGTTCCGTATACTGGCTCAAGGGCTTTGATATCAATTGTAGTGTAGCTAAGTTGGTCCAACTTCACTATCCCAAATCCAGTATGCAGCCAGGAGTGAGAGAATTGTGG
The DNA here is from genome assembly GCF_000935625.1 of Nanorana parkeri. NCBI lineage: Eukaryota > Metazoa > Chordata > Amphibia > Anura > Dicroglossidae > Nanorana > Nanorana parkeri. The sequence continues at coordinate 1,545,585 of NW_017306526.1, read as the reverse complement.
CTTCGATCTAACGGATCTCACATAGATGTTTCATTTCGCAAAAGTTGATTTTGAAATTTACAAGTTGGCTGCAATACTATTAAAGTTTATGACTCAGAAGAGGGCAGTTCCTTTTTACAGCAAAAAGCAAACACTGACTCTTTTCATCAGTAATCTTGGCATCGCAGACTTTAGCCTTTGAATGTTATGGTCATTAATAGAGATGAGCAACACTGTTTGTTTCTGTGCTAACATGTTGGGTTTTGGATAACTCAGAGCTTTTAAACAAATGAATAAAGCTTGGAAAAATACTCCAGTTCCTTTGTTAGAGCGTTAGCCAGGGCAAACGCGTTCTGCCTGTACTTATAGTTTGGAGAAAACAACTGTAATATGGGCCATCTATAAAGTAAGATCACTACTATTTTTTGATAGGTCACCAAAAGCATAATCCGTTTCAGGTAAACAGGTGAACTGGACTAAAAGTAGTATACTGGAGTGAACAGCAGCTATACAAAACCAGATAATCTTTTACCTACATGAGGATCAGTTTAATAAAGCATAGCACATGCAGAATTTTTATTCTTGTGCTAAGAATACATGATTAAAAATATATATTTGTCCATTGAGGGACACAGAACCCATAGATTGATATGCATGCGAGTATGTTGCTGTGTACATGTGGATTGGACACTAAATGAAAACAAAGGAGCCCAGCTATTTGTAGTGGCTATATCCTTGCACCTACTGTACAGCCTAGTTTAGTGTTGTGTTTTAAGGAGGATATTTCTCTACAGCTCTACTGGATCAAAACCTGATCTTCATCCACAGCTTTACCAAGTTCTAAAGGGTAAATGTGGCTGCTTCCTCCCATCTATTTATACTCTCTAAGGGTGCCAACATACCTTACGATAATCGCAGGAAATTCCGTGATCGTACGATTATCGTAAGGTGTGTGGAAGCCGTGTGACCTCTACTACTGTAAGGTTGCACGACTTTAAACTTACGAACATGTAGCATGTTCGTAAAAAACTTGACTATTTAGGCTAAAATAATGCTTCATAATGCTTCATGAGACTTAAAGGCTTCTAATAATCGAATGATGTGACTTGAATAAGCACTCCCCCACCTTGAATAATTCCACATTGTATATCACTACAACCTGCAAGTAGAATGGATTTAACCTCTTCACGACTGTTGATGGAATTAGTTCGTCAACATTTTTCAAATGGTTAAAGACTGATGATGGAATAATTCCGTCATGTGGGAAAATGAGCACTAGTCTTTTTTTATTAAAAAAAATAAGAATTTATATTATTCATATGTCACATCATATTAAAGCCAATTTTGTCCTTTAAAAATTATATATAATATGTGTAGGTGCAATGAATGAGGAAGATGGAAATTATTGTTAAACAAACACAGCAAAAATGACAAAATTGCTCCGGTTCCCAGGAACTAAAAAAATTTCTGAAGCTGTCTGAGAGCATTATTTATGGTGGTGGCATCATGTGCCTGGCAAGTGACTACGAAACAGGACAAAACTAAGTCCACTGCAGGGCAATCTAGAGGATAACATCTTTTAGTCTGCAAATGCACTTTCCTCAGGACAATCATGTTTAACAAACTGGTTTAAACCAATAACTTTTCCCTGCTGTGTGGTGAAGCAGTTCTTGCTAAATTCAAAGTTTTCCACGTACTGTTGACTTCTGGTTGTCTACTAGTGGCTGCCAATCTAAAGCCATTAGTAGGTTTGGAAACAAATAGCAATAGCCACTTTTGTAATGCTGAGGAAATGAAGAGGGGAAAGAGACCTAGAAGACCCTTTTCCTGTGCAATTAGCATTTTTAAGCATGACAGCCTCTTAGCACAGGTTTCCCTTAAAGCGACACTAACCTCCAGGAGTTAAATCTTAAAAATGCATTTAATTACCTTACTTATTAACAAAAATGTATCTTATTTGTGTATCACTCAGATGTAGATCCTCAAATCATCTCTGAATTCATGCTGATCCTGTCCTTCCTTCTGGAGGATGGCTGCTTTTGTTCCCCATGGTCCCTGTGTGTGTTGTAAAGTTGCCACCACTCCAAGCTCACTCCTGTGATAGACTACAATGTCAATACAAGTTAGCAAACACCAGTTAGCAAGCAACAGTGCGTTCCAGCCCAATTCTGGCTGGAACGCACTGGATCGCATGGCGGCCAGCTCACTTTGTTGTGGGGCGGGAGGGGGGCGTGACAATGCATTAAGGTGAATGGCACTGCAGACACGCCCTTCGACCGCAATGTGATCGGTGCACGGGAATGTGTGGCACAGCAATGCCTGCTTTCCGGTCAAAAAAGAATATAGCTTGTAGCATTTTTTCTGACCGGACCGCAGGCATTGATGTGCCTTGCGTTCCCGTGCGGCTGATTGCATTGCGGCTGGAGGCGTGGCTACGGTGCCATTGAGTTCAATGCACTGCCATACCCCTTCACGCCCCGCAACAAAGTAAGTCGGCCGCAATGCGATCCTGTCAGTTCTGGCCAGAATGTGGCTGGTGTGACCTAGTCCTAAAAGTGGATCTCAAACTAACTCTTCCAAAGTGATAATAAATGTTGCGCTCAACAAAAAGTGTTAAAACAAAATATCTAATATAACAAAAAAAATTAAGATTTTAATCATGACAACCAACTATTAATATATCATCCAACAATAAGTGTCTAAAATACGTGACATATACACTTCTGTGCGCATGACCCTTCCAAAATATACAATCCACCACTGTGTGTAATGCCAAAAAAATCCAAATATGTGTACTTTATAGTGTCTTCCACTTCTGGAAACGCTGTCAACCTCCACACAGAGAGCCTTTCACCTTCAAATCAGACCCACTATCAGGTCTCTAATAGCAATCCCCTTTTGTATCGGGCGCAATGCCCACACAGGCAAAAAATGCTTATAATATCCTCGGGGGGGTCTGCTTGAGCATTACTATTAGCTCTCAGGCAAACTACAGTTATCCAGCAAACTACCGATCCCTGTCAGTGTCAGATAACTCTGTGATCGGCGGCTGCTGCTCCTCCTCAACGGGGTCCTTCGATGATTGAAAAAGTCTTCAACGTTTTCAATCATTGATTAATCAGCTTTTGATTAGTTGGCCCTGTTCACGGCTCCACGCACGCCGCACCTCCACCCCGCCTCACGCTTGCTGCTGCTAGACCAGCCCGCCTGCATCCACACGCCTCACCTCCTCCCCGCCTCACGCTTGCCACTGCCAGCCCGTATCCATGCTCCACACGCTGCACCTCCTCCCAGCCCGCCCACATCCACGATCGGCACAGGGACGCTTCTCCTCCCCGCCTCACGCTTGCCACTGCCAGCCCGTATCCATGCTCCACACGCTGCACCTCCTCCCAGCCCGCCCACATCCACGATCGGCACAGGGACGCTGGGAGAAGAAGAAAGGAGGAGCAGGCGTGAGGGGATGACAGCCGCCGACAGTCCCGATCTCAGAAGCAAGTTGCTGGAAGACTGCTCAGGTAAGCCTGCACTTACCTCCCCCCCACTTGGTGCTCTATAATGTATTGCTGGGATAGTGGGATTTGTATTCCTCTATAGCTGACGGTATATTGCGCTGTACTGTATATTATACAATCAGCTATAGAGGACTACAAATCCCAGCAATACATTGTATGTATAATGTATTGCTGAGATTTGTTGTATCCCTATATAGCTGGTGGTATTCTGCATTGCGCTGTATAGAGGACTACAAATCTCAGCAATAATACATTATAAAGCTGAATACCACCAGCTATAGGGGAGTACAACAAATCCCAGCGATAGTACATTATACAGCGCAATGCAGAATACCACCAGCTATATTGTACTATATTGTACTATTTCTGGGATTTGTTGTAGTCCTCTATAGCTGGTGATATTCTGCATTGTGCTGTATAATGTATTATTGCTTGGATTTGTAGTCCTCTATAGCCGGTGCCATTTTGCATTGATTGCTGCATAAGTTTACACTTTCCATTTCACTATATTGCACACCACACTTTTTTATTTTCACTACTCCAAGCTTGCTCCCGTGATGGACTACAATCTCAGTACAAACTAAGTCCATCACTGGAGCCATTTTTTTTAATCCGATTAATCAAACTTAATAATCGGCTAACTGCAGCACTAGATTAATGGTCACCCTACACCAGGGATCCCCCACTATCCACCAGGGATCCCCCACTAACCACAGCAGAGCCCTCATTAACCACCAGGGATCCCCCACTAACCACCAGGGAGCCTCCACTGGCCACCACAGAGCCCCCACTAACCACCAGTGAGCTACCACAGAGTTTCCACTAATTATTAGGGAGCCCCCACTGGCCACCATAGATCCCGCACTGACCAGCAGAGAGCCCGCACTGACCACCTGACAGTCCGCATTAGCCACCTGTGAGCCTAATTAGGGAGCCACCTCTGCTCCACACACACGCACCCGTGAAACTCTCTGGACCCTGGTGAGAGCCTGCACAACACTCATGAGACCCTGGAGACATCAGGCGGAGAACCCAGAGCAACAGAGTATGTAGCTTCATATTATTCTGCATTGCTGTAATATGTATTTGTATAGAGGACTACAAATATGGGATTTGTAGTCCTCTATAGCTGGTGATATTATTCTGCATTGCTGTATAATGGTATTGCTGGGATTTGTAGTCCTCTATAGCTGATGGTATTCTGCAATGCTGTACAATGGGATTGCTGGGAATTGTAGTTCTCTATAGCCAATGCCATTCTGCAATGCTGTACAATGTAT
>NW_017306526.1:1517642-1540566 GCF_000935625.1 Nanorana parkeri | reverse complement strand
GTTTATTTTATGTTCCCGGAGACATAGCATTTCTGGGGACGGCCTCCTCAATTCGGGTACTGCCCCCAGAAATCGGGGATGAATGTAGGGCTGCAACAACTAATCGACTAAGTCGATGATTGAAAAAGTCTTCAACGTTTTCAATCATTGATTAATCAGCTTTTGATTAGTTGGCCCTGTTCACGGCTCCACGCACGCCGCACCTCCACCCCGCCTCACGCTTGCTGCTGCTAGACCAGCCCGCCTGCATCCACACGCCTCACCTCCTCCCCGCCTCACGCTTGCCACTGCCAGCCCGTATCCATGCTCCACACGCTGCACCTCCTCCCAGCCCGCCCACATCCACGATCGGCACAGGGACGCTGGGAGAAGAAGAAAGGAGGAGCAGGCGTGAGGGGATGACAGCCGCCGACAGTCCCGATCTCAGAAGCAAGTTGCTGGAAGACTGCTCAGGTAAGCCTGCACTTACCTCCCCCCCACTTGGTGCTCTATAATGTATTGCTGGGATAGTGGGATTTGTATTCCTCTATAGCTGACGGTATATTGCGCTGTACTGTATATTATACAATCAGCTATAGAGGACTACAAATCCCAGCAATGCATTGTATGTATAATGTATTGCTGAGATTTGTTGTATCCCTATATAGCTGGTGGTATTCTGCATTGCGCTGTATAGAGGACTACAAATCTCAGCAATAATACATTATAAAGCTGAATACCACCAGCTATAGGGGAGTACAACAAATCCCAGCGATAGTACATTATACAGCGCAATGCAGAATACCACCAGCTATATTGTACTATATTGTACTATTTCTGGGATTTGTTGTAGTCCTCTATAGCTGGTGATATTCTGCATTGTGCTGTATAATGTATTATTGCTGGGATTTGTAGTCCTCTATAGCCGGTGCCATTTTGCATTGATTGCTGCATAAGTTTACACTTTCCATTTCACTATATTGCACACCACACTTTTTTATTTTCACTACTCCAAGCTTGCTCCCGTGATGGACTACAATCTCAGTACAAACTAAGTCCATCACTGGAGCCATTTTTTTTAATCCGATTAATCAAACTTAATAATCGGCTAACTGCAGCACTAGATTAATGGTCACCCTACACCAGGGATCCCCCACTATCCACCAGGGATCCCCCACTAACCACAGCAGAGCCCTCATTAACCACCAGGGATCCCCCACTAACCACCAGGGAGCCTCCACTGGCCACCACAGAGCCCCCACTAACCACCAGTGAGCTACCACAGAGTTTCCACTAATTATTAGGGAGCCCCCACTGGCCACCATAGATCCCGCACTGACCAGCAGAGAGCCCGCACTGACCACCTGACAGTCCGCATTAGCCACCTGTGAGCCTAATTAGGGAGCCACCTCTGCTCCACACACACGCACCCGTGAAACTCTCTGGACCCTGGTGAGAGCCTGCACAACACTCATGAGACCCTGGAGACATCAGGCGGAGAACCCAGAGCAACAGAGTATGTAGCTTCATATTATTCTGCATTGCTGTAATATGTATTTGTATAGAGGACTACAAATATGGGATTTGTAGTCCTCTATAGCTGGTGATATTATTCTGCATTGCTGTATAATGGTATTGCTGGGATTTGTAGTCCTCTATAGCTGATGGTATTCTGCAATGCTGTACAATGGGATTGCTGGGAATTGTAGTTCTCTATAGCCAATGCCATTCTGCAATGCTGTACAATGTATATCTGAGATGTATAGCCCTCTGTAGCTGGTGGTATTATTCTACATTGTTGTTGTGGTGAGATTTGTAGTCCCTCTACAGCTTGGAGTTAATGGCAGAAGTACCAGGGTCGCAGCAGTCGTACACGCGCACAGCCCTGACGAGGCATCCCTCCACTACCAGTGTGATTTAATTTTTCTCAACTGATACATTTCTGGACCGCGTCACTTCCAGGTGCGCATGTCATGAAGAAAGGGGGTCATGAAAACAGATTATTCGGATGACTCGGCCCCACTGGAAGTGACACAGTTGAGAAAATCTATAGAAAGCGAGAAAAATTATAGAACACTGACTTTGAAACTATCCAGCCCCTCCCACAGCTCACAGCCCAGAAGCATGAACAGCCAGCGGCGGCCTACAGTGGGCGAGAGTCCCTAAGTCCCAGACATGGAGCGGAGTAAGGCCAGAACCATGTAGGGAGCCCAGTGGGAGGAGAGCACCATCACCTAGCCAGTCGTCCGTTTCATGGACTTACTAGGAGTCCTCACATCACCCGACCATTCACACTACTGTTACATGGATGGCAAAAGTAGCAGACGGCTGGGCAGAATGCGGGGAAGAGGCAGAGCGGGAGGGGGGCCGAGTCGCTGCACCATGGGCCTCGGGGTTGTACTTGCCCCCTGGGCTAAAAGTTGCAAGTCAGCCCCTGCCCTGAAGTGTCCAAATGTGAGAGAATGAGAAGAATGGAGCCTGTGATTAGAGCTCCTAGGAAAGTTAGAGCGTTGAGCAAGATGAAGCTCATTACTCAACTAAGTAAAATATAGGATGTTACTATTTATATTAAAAAGTTAATATCATGCCAATGGCAGAACAAATGTTTTTTGTATTAAAATCCAGTCTTTTTAAGTCGTTCTTATGGCCTAGTTACATACACTATGTGCACATTAGCCATCTGCATTTTACTACTGTATGCTTCATTTTCATACATATGAGTGTATAAGCACTTGGCAAAAGTACATTGAGGGGAATTTATCAAAACTGGAGCAGACAGAATCTGGAGCAGTTGGCCATGGCAACCAATCAGCTTCTATCATCAGTCTGTTCAGTTAAGATTTGAAAACGAAAGAGAAAAGCTGAATGGTTGCCAGGGCCAACTGCTCCAGATTCTGTCTGCTCTGGAGCAGACGCTCAGGGCAACCAATCAGTTTCTCTCTTCAGTGTGTTCAGTTAAGATTTGAAAATGAAAGAGAGAAACGGATTGTTTGCTGTGCACAGCTGCTCCAGATTCTGTCTGCCCCAGTTTTGATAAATTCCCCTCAATCTGTTCATGAATGATTTTTCTGAATGAAAGAACTGTGGCAAATAAAATGCATTGGTATGTAGGAGCCCTTACCAGCTCCACCAACACTCCCTCACCAGTGGACAAGGTTCTTCAGTGGTTCAGCATGCAAGGGAAGGACAATGTTTAGCAACGGTATAGGCATAATTGTCAGCATGACATGGCTTTTTGCTTGGTCATACGTGAAATATATTTGTCATATATTACCAAAAGGTGCAACCCTCAAACCTTCCTTCACGTGCCAGGCTCAGCTATTGTTTTGTCCATATTGTATAAATATTCCTTAGGCAATAAATGCCAAGTATGCATCCTTCCTAGAATGGAAATCACAGTAGGACAAAAGAAGACGTGGAGGTTGATATACTCAGCCCTCGTTCACACCTGAACGTTTTGTAGCGCGTTCTACGCTCGACGAACGCTCTACAAAACGCTCAAAAATATAAATCCCATTGTATTCAATGGTCTCGTTCCCACCTTGGAGTATTTCCGCCCGTCCCTAACGCGCTACAAAACGGCCCACGCCTGAAAAGGTACAGGTACTACTTTGGGCCGTTTTTGTTGCGCGTTTCCATTGGGATACAGCCAAGTAGCCTTCGGAAACGCGCGACTTTTTACCGCGAATCGCGGTAAAAACACGCGCGACAGACGCGCATATGCAATACGCTTAGGTGTGAACGAGACCTAAAGGCAAATATGCTGTTGACTTTGCAAGGGAATTGTCTCTTAGCTTAGTGAATGTGGTGAAGCTCTGCTGATTTCCATCATCCAATCATGTTCAAGCAAAAATACTCTTTTATGTCTTATTTTCCTTACATGTGATTGGGTATTCTATTTACCTTGTAAATTGCACCTTGTATCATTTTCACCAAACTCAGGGAAAATTCCCTTGTAGAGTGAAAATTCTCTTACAAGGCAAATAGCCTGTTTTTTAGTAAATCAACCCAATAGGTTGCAAAATTCCAGAACATTGGCAGTGACTATAGCCCTATAAAAATACACATATTCACTAAATGCACTGAAACGCCCTCTTCTGCCAGCTGATCAGCAGCCGATCCTTCTGGCACAGCAGAAAAATTGTGCGTCCCGTCACTGTCTAGTACAGGACCATCAGTTACCATCCGTACAACATTATTATCCGTTTCCATTTTGTTTGGCAATATATCTAATGTAGTTTTGTCTCTGGGGTCTCAGACATTACACCTCCCCCTGGAGATGACAAACATTTGAGCAACCTAGCCCAATCTATGCTGTCTGAGTTCCCATCAAAAGCATCCCATCCTTCCAATACCTCCCTCCAAGGAGACCCCAATGGCTGCGTATTAGACATTAACCCCTCGGTTACCATAACAGTTAGGATGTCCCTGTCTTCATACACATCCTGCTGCTTTACCACATATCCATTACTTTGAGCTGGTGGCACTACATCACCCAGCGGAACATTATCCGCATTACCCTTTTCAGCAATTTCACCATTAACCCTTTTACCTTCAACCAAAGGCAATGGCATTATCTGATAATCCATACATTGAGCCGTCGGCTCTGCAATTAACCCTTGCATCACTTTACTGTGACCCGTCATACCGGCACCACAATGACCCTGGGTAATCTCTGGCTCCACGCTCTTGAGCCCCTCTGAGATTTCCAGGGATATTTCTGTTGCACCCACCCTGGTAGCAAACTACGCATTTTCATCTCGACATGCATTTTTAACAATTTTTACATCAACATTATCTTTTTCAACAGTAGTAATCTTCAAATCCCCCTTTGGATGGAAAGAACACACATTATCACATGCCTTTTTAACACCTGCCTCTCCACAACCCTGTGTCCTGAGTAGAGGCAAGTCGCTCATACAATGTCCCATGGGCCTCCAACAAGAGTTACTCCAACCTCACACATAAGGCTACAGTCAGTCTTTTTGACTATACAGTTCCAGCAAACAATTCAGCAAAGTCAGTCTTACCACCCCTCTCAGGCATCGTGGTTAACTTCATTTGAGAGCGCTGGTTCTGTGTTGACTTTTTCCTCTCATCTCTGGCACCCTCTGTAGGCTCCAAGGAACTTTCCCGTGCGTTGCTATGGACAACTGCCTGCACATTAGCCTCATGCATTAGACTGGCGGGTTCGAACTCCTGCCCACCAGCATCTCCCGTGGTACCCCACAGCACAGGGCATGTCACACACCCATGACCCCATCGGCCACATGCTGCACACGGTACTGCACGATCACCTGCGTTTCCCTCCTGGAAACTCCTGGCAGGTTGAAACGCACCCACAGCTTGAACAGAACACTGAGCTGCATCTCCACTGCTGCTTTTGCACACTGTGTTCCACAGTCCACAGAAACCTTTAGAGCACTGTCTCTTTAAGGATTTGCTTTTCTCCTGCAGACCTTGACTCACCTGCTTTGCACAGCAAGCATCTCTGTTTTACCTACAGGAACAGTTCACCCTAACTTCTGTTCCAGAGACTCCAGTCTCTACACACTCTGCCCTTTTAATGTCTGTTTACTGCATTCACAACTTCTTCCACTTTCCTGGGTCCTGTACCTTCAAGGCCTCTGTGAGAGCATGGCCGGTACAACAGTGATCCCACTTCTGACACCACTTGTAACAAGGACACTCCACTGTAGACCGCAGGTGCAAGTAAAATGCAGTTTTATTAAGGGCATACGCCATACATCTCGTTCCATCCACAGGGTAGACCTCCCTTGTTGCACAAGATAGCTTCCCTCGTGAGCCCTCACTCTGCTCTCTCAGCAGTGTGTCCCAGGGGTCCTAGGGTCACCGACCTTCCCGACCTCTCCCAGCCTTCCCTGGCTGTTCCACGTGTCCCACACGCACCTGAATCTGCTGTGGCTCTGTGCTTCCTGCACCCGCACAATTCCCACTCAACTCTCTGAGCACTGGGCTGCCTTCTTAATGAGGCTGCTCTCAGCCACCTGATCATTGGCAAAACCTGGCCCCCAGGACTGGAGATCTCATCCCACCCAGAGCTCTACGGAATCTCCAGAGCTCCAGACCCCAGTAACAATTCTGAAAACCTGGAAGAATCTGAAAGGCCAGGTTCTTCCTTGTCAAATGGTTTACACTCTGGACCCCCTCAGCCCCTCTGGCTGAGGGTCCTGAGTGCCATAGTTGCCAAACTACACCGTGGCATTGGCTTACACTGCCACAGTATGTAAATATACACATTCACATGTGACTTGCAAGGAATAATTGGGAAAAAAGGCTAATGGGGTCTAGTTGGAGAGATAATTTTTCAGGAGTCTGGTATTATGCTGAAAGAAAGATCAGATAGGGAGAAGAGTGGAAACTTACTGGGCGCTGCTCTAGTTAAGAAACTTGATAGGGGACTAGAGTGGAGTGTCACATCTAATATATCAGGACATTGTGCAGGACAGATGGAGGAGTGGGACGAGAGTCAAAATCAATCACAGACTGTCCATGCAGGATCTAGGACATTTGACAGCTATCTCTGTAATACAAGAATGACGCCAGCTTTATGAAAAGTGAAGCTTATAGTTGCAATAAGACTATCTAACCATCTTGCTTTCAAAGTGGTGATGATATTTCATGCTAACCTTTCACGCACCTTTCTGTCTTGTATTTATAGCTGTCATCCTTGTAACACTGTATACAAATTAATTGCATACATTGGGGGGAATGTATCACAACTGGAGCAGACTGAATCTGGAGCAGATACCCATAGTAACCAATCAGCTTCTATCTTTAATTTTCAAAGCTTAGCATAACAAGCTGGAAAGAGAGGCTGATTGGTGACTATGAGCAACTGCTCCACATTCTGCCTGCTCCAGTTTTGATAAATTCCCCCCATTGTGTTGTTGGCTGGGTTTTCACCTAGGAAATCTTGGTTCTTGAGCACTTTCATTTCTCTGTCTGGCTGAAATCCCTCCCCATTATTCTTACTCCTCTTACAGCGTCTATTTCACAACCTGTGGGAAACGACTGCAGCAAGATCCCGTCACACCCAGCTCTGAGAAATACACAGCTGAAAGCTTTGAAGAAGGCTGTGAGAAATACAAACGGTAAGGCACATCCATTTCAAATCTTGTTTGCAAAAAGGAGTCGGAACAAGCTATAACCATGTATTGTTCCTATGACTACTAGGAACTAGACCCATAAACACTCATGGTTTTTTAATGGTTTAATTGAGTTTGATCTCCAGGTAAATTTTTATTGCTGTTTGAGTGCACCATACTACCACATCTGACTTCCTTCCGTATGTTACAATGATGCTAATGTAAGACAAAACTGCTATGTTTCTCTTACACCTGTGAGTAAGAGGGTGTACTAAACACACTTATAAGCTGCTTTATAAAGGGAACTTAGTAATGTTCTCCAAAACACACTTATAAAGCTGCTTTATAAAGGGGACTTAGTAATGTTCCCTTATTTCCTCCACAACTCAGTTTACTCACTTCCATGTCTAGTTAAGTTTGTAAAGTTAACATGTTACTGTTGACCTTCTGAAAACACTGATCTTCTTGCTTACATGTAAAGACTCAATAGTATGCAGATCAGGAAAGGCAAAGTCTGAACTCCTTATCTGCATATTTGCTCGGACTCAGTGGCGAATCACGATGATCGGCATGACAGCCAGGCAACTAGACTTTTCAGAGGAAAAAGTCAGAGATGGTATCCTCCTTGGTTCTCTCATGACGAGCTTTCTTTAAAGGAGAACTATTGTGAGAGTAAAATGTACTCTTTCCAATAGTTTAGGCAAGCGTGTGATACTGCAGATGTCACACGCTGGCTCTATAGCTCTCTCCACAGGGATTTCTTGCCTCTCCTCTCTCTATTCCTGCAGAGTTCATTGGAGGCATAGAGAGGGGAGGGGCTGAGAACAGCTGGCTTTGGCTCTAGAGAGGCAGAGTCAGCTGTCAATCAGGTAGCGGGGTGGATTCTGACAATATTGTCGGCAGCGTTCCAGGCTCTGCGCTGTCAGCATATAGTGGGCAGTAGTCGGCTAGAAGCTGACTTTGGGTCACAGGAGTACATTAGTAAATGTACTCCTGTGACCCAAAAGAGGACTAAAGCCCCCCAAAAAAAGGTTTGGCCATAGTTCTCTCCATATTGGCAAGAGCTAAGCAACTAATTTTGACTGATGTTCATCAATGGTTCTAGTACCTGTAACCTTAAATATAACACACAGTCTAATCATAATCTTATATTGTCTTTACAGGAACCAAGATGGATGCACTGACTAATGCTTGCACCAACTTTTCACTTGATTTGTTCAGAAAATTATGTGAAAGTAACAGCACAGGGAACATTTTCTATTCTCCAATAAGTATCACAACTGCACTGGCCATGATTTACATGGGGACTAAAGGTAAAACCGCTGAGCAAGTATCAAAGGTGAGTATAAAGAGTTTGAATAGGAATAGCATTATTTATTATAACTAATGTCATTTATTTAATATGGAATATCAAGCTATGCAAATGATTATAGAGGTCGTTTATTACCTTGGGTTGGTTAATGCAGTAAATGTTCAAGGCACATATTCTTCTTTATTGTGGTGTTTTCTTTAGGCCCTAAGTAGTATTTTAGGTGCTCTTGCAGGGCAAAGCAACAGGTTCTCTTTAATGCCCCCTCCCCTGCAGCACCTGCTCCCAACCCTGCTCCTCCGTGCTTTATTCCTCCATCACTATGTTCAGCTACCTTGAGTAAGGCTGGTCATACACTATTTGCTTGATTACCCCATCCACACTAAACAGCATGGATGGGGAAATCCCCAGCCGGGTTATTGCATTTTGACAGTGCAGTCAGAATACCTGGAGAAGAATTTCGGAACTGGCTCCTTCAACAAAAGCCGATTGAAAGATTATTGAACAGAGGCAGAAGATGGCCTAACTTTGACCAATGTATGGCCAGTTTAAGGAAAGGAAGCTGTGTGTAAACGGTGTCACATGAGAGGAAGGGGCATAAGTCCTATGCCCTTTCATACCGGAAGTACTGGGCACGATCCATATTGCTGAATGGAGCAGAGTGGAAGAGAAGAAAAGGTGAGTATATGTTGTTGGGAAGGGAAATTAAAGAAAACTTGCTGCTTTGCACTGCATGTGTAAAGCATAGGTTTGCTGTAAGTATATTCCAAAAGGCTGAGATCGGCATTAGTGTTAACAAAGAGCCACATGTAGAACACAGACAACTGCCTGAAAAGCAATTAATCACAGAATTTCTTATTTGATATACTTTTTTTAAATAAACTTGATTGCAGAGAGATCTTGAGGGGAACCTGTAGTAAGATACAAATGCAGGTTGCCATCACTGGCCTCTTTCTGAAAATACTAGTTGTTGGGCTTTTTCTGCCTTTAATACTTTCTAAGTTACAGACCCAAGTCAGGGTAAAGCCCTGCAACTGGAATTTTCTAAATGGAGAGTTTGGTAATGGCAGCCTGCTTATATATTTTAATATAGGTTTCCTGATCAGTATCCTTACTCAAATGGCTCTTGGCAAAAACAGTAAAATGCCCATGCAGTTTAATAGAATACAAGCACCAATACGTGATCAAATGTTACATCTTTGTGCACTGTGTGTCTTCTGTTGCTAAATGTGATGTTGTCATAGGTCACACACCTCTAATAATCTAAACTACCAAGAAGATAACACATCTGTTATCAGTAAGGGAAGGTCTTAGGCTGAGACAAATCATGACAGCAAATGTCAGGGCAATCCTCTCTTCGGGCATATATCCTTTATGACCGTTGTAAAGTTATTACATCAGGTGTACTTTGTACTTGGCTGGGTGAGGTTTATACTTAACAAAAATACAGATAGGTCATCTAAATATGTACATCAAAGGTGGATTTCCTTTGGATTCCCTTATTGCAGGCGTTCCACAGTAAATAGCATTTTGTGATGTGTTTACTAAGAGATAGTCACTTCCTGGCTTCTCCCTTCCAGCCAACTTACCTAGATCATGTTTAATCAAATCTTGCTGTTGAGTTGAACTGTAGAGACCCCAAGTTGTTTCGACAGTGCCTGGTCACCAGTGGCGTAACAACCGAGGGGCAGGGGGGGCACTTTTGGCATGTACTGCAATCAGATCTTTTCTAGTCAATTATATATTAATAAAATTCAATCCAATTTGTACTAAATTGGAGTATAATCTGCGTCTGCTGTGGAAATGACTTGAGCTTAAATTATTTACTTGTATTCTGTCCCTGAGTGTCAGACTGTAAGGCCATCCTTTCTCCTGCTTGAGCTCAGTGCTCATACCAGACACTGAAACACTGTCATATAACAAGGGGACTGTCAGGATTACATGAAAGAGAAAAAGTTTGTGAATATACAATGTTTAACCTGCCCCAACAACCTGGAATGCCTGCCAATTATCAGCCCTAACCTCAGGCAGTAGATAGGATAGCCTTGCAGCCTGCCACTGGGTTGACATTTCTGCTCTGAAAAGTAGAGTATGCAAGTGTATAAGAACACACACCCTATTCCTGTCAGGTAGGGGTGCACTATTATAGCTCCTTAGAGTATGTCTAGTGACAACAGTTTTACCAGAGAGGGAGTGATGGGTACTCTACAACAGCAACACAGACAGAAATAAAACTGCTTTTCTTTAGTAGAGTAAGTAAGGACTACTAACCTTGTCTGATTTATATTGCAGTGTGTGTCCCTGTTGCAGATTTTCCCTCTCTTTCATGACTGGTAACATGTTGTCAGCAGGACAGGAAGTATAGGAAAATCTATCTAATGAAGCCCCAGATAGCAGTAGAAACCAAAACGGTTCTAATACTTCTCCACTTCATCCAAGACTAGAAAAAAGCTTTGGCTTGACATACATTTTAGGAATAGAGTTTTGGACTCCTGAATGGAAAGTCAGGATAATTTTATTTGTAAAACAGGTATACCACACAACTATGCAATCCATTATTATTGTTTTTTCTATTCCTTAGTTTTGAGAGCTGTTGTCAGGTCCAGATCAGTATAAACATTGCATTGTTTATATTTAGCCAGTCTACACCCTGCACTATTACTACAAACCAAGCCCGAAAATAATGCGGAAGGCATCTACTCTGCATTCCTGTTTTCATGTGATTTATAGCTCTTAAAAGAAAAGGAAAGAAAAACTAGAGGTAAACCGCTACAGTACATTTGCAACGTTTCTTGGTTAAACTACCTTAAGCTGGGTACACACCGAGCGAATTTCAGCCAATTCAGCAGGAACCGGCTGAAATTTAATCCGTTAGTGACCCTATCCCCTCGACAAAAATCGATCTTTAGCTTTTCCCGAAGGAACATGTTGGAAAATCATCCACTGAATGCTGCTTGCAGCCAACTAGCTCATTAGCTACAATGCACACAAGGAATGCGGGAGGAATCTGTCATATATTTTTTCATTCAGCCCCTACTCTGAACAAAAAATCGTAAACTATGTGTGTCCAGTTTTAATGTAATAAAATATATCATTTGTTTTAAAAGTGCACTTACCCTTTAAATGAAACCTGTAATAAACATGAGGGCTGCCAATGCTGAACTCCCTCTTTAAAGTGAACTTGTGTTTTACTGACTTTGTGCTTCACCGAACATTGCTGCTTTGCACTGACTTATTTCATCTCTTTTTTTAGCAATTGTATTTTTTAGATAAACCAGTAAAACAGCTTGAAGCCTAATGTTACCCTTTCTCAAAGTCTGCACACACTGAAAATGCACTATGTTTTCCTTTTAAGATGCTAGCTGCCTGACTATCAAGTTGACCTTCTTACTTCAGTATTCTGAGTCACTGACTTCTGGCATTTCTTTTTCTTTCCTGAGCATGTTTTCTGGAATCCAAACACAAGCCACCCTGCAGATCATTTGGATGCTGTCCAAGTTAGCTAAACATGGAGTTGACTAAAGTGGTATAACATTATGCTTTACTATATAAGATAGCCAATATTACATATACCCTCTACGCAATTACATATCCAAAAACCAGTCTTTTGCTGTACACTTACAGTATTTTGATAATCATGGCAGTTCTGCTTCTATGGTCCAGACACCTGTGTATTCTCACAATTATGTAAAGAGAAAGCCAGATCTCATAGTAACAGAAAAGCAATATGACCCAAATTTAGTAATTTAGCATTTTATACAGAAAATCTTCATTAGGAAGCTTGCCATTTTTATGGATGGCTGGCAGTCTTCGCATACATGTCTTGTCAAAATTGTTTTACCAGATATATTGACTTTAACAGTTCAATTATATATATATTTTTTTTATTTCTGTTCTTTTTGTATATAGGTTTTACATGTTGACAATATTAAGGATGTCCATTCTAATTTTCAAACACTGAATGCTCAGATTAATAAGAAAGCTGGCTCCTCATATACACTGAATCTGGCTAACAGACTGTTTGGTGAAAAGACATTTGACTTCTCTTCTGTGAGTATTGTTTGTCCTAGGGGAAAACATTTAATGAATTTCAGAATGTAATTCTTTATACTGTATAAAATGTATGGGTCCACAATTCAATCTTTTATCAAAATACAAGCAAACTATTATAGTAACAAAGAAAAAGGATGACCTCAGTCACTCAGAGCAACCAGTTAGCACTTAACACTGTTCTATCTGAATTCTGATTGGCAAAGATTACTGCATATACAGGTGAAACTCGAATAATTAGAATATTGTGCAAAGTTCATTTATTTCACTAATGCAACTTAAAAGGTGAAACTAATATATGAGATAGACTCATTACATGCAACGCAAGATAATTCAAGCCGTGATTTGTCATAATTGTGATGATTATGGCTTACAGCTCATGAAAACCCCAAGAACCCCAAATCCACAACCTCAAAAAAGTAGATTATTACATGCAATCAATAAAACAAGGACTGTACATAGAACAATATCGGACCTCTGAAAAGTACAAGCATGCATATGTACTCAGTACTTGGTTTGGGCCCCTTTTGCAGCACTTAGTGCAATTACTTTTGCACGATATTCTAATTATTCGAGTTTCACCTGTAATTGCTTGTTCCATTATGCCTGTAAATGAAGGTCCCTATCCTACCACAGAATTTAATTTCCTGGTAGCGTTTCTAAAAATGTTACTGTTTTAGTGTAGGTGGTATAGGAATTTCAGTATTATAAGCCACCTGTTGTATGAACTTGTCGCCTTGGCCAATTCAGCTACAGAAGAGGAAGGAAAGCCTCTGCAGTCTCCATGGGGGCTTGATGAGTGTGATGAGTAACACCAATGGCACTTGAGCTACAGCTGTTGTTACTGAATGAGTATAAGGGGCAAAAATCTCACATTTCAACCTATCTGTGATTTTCTGACAAGTATCACAAACTGCATTTAAATAGATAGCTGCCATATGTGCCAGGGTCACTAAAAAATATAGCCCTTCAGGAATAATTGCATACTATTTCTTGTTCTGCATGGCAGAATTAGTTGTCAGTGTCAGGCATTGTTGATCTGGCTGTTTATGGGCATATTTACTTAAACGTTTTCTATCACAGCTGCATTATCATCACCAGTAAATAGTTACATACAGTACTTAACATAAAAAACAAACCAAAAAATAAATAAATGAAAACCGACTATCATCAGAACCCTCAACCTGCCATTATTCTATAAGAAAACTCATAAAGTGAGGCCCACTGTGCACTGACAGAGGACACATTTCTTCCTGATCCTCATGAAATGTTATTAAGAATTAATATTTTGTGCTTTTAGAAATGTAAAGCTCATTTGCAATCAACCTAATAATTTAGCTTTAACCAGTTACAATGAAAGTCTTTTCCACATTCTTAAAGCTTTTTTACATGAAATAACCTTTTCCATATGTAGAGGTTATTTTGTTTCCTCCAGCTACAAAGAGTGCCCTTTTGTGGTTACCTTAAGGACTCATTCACACAGCGTAAAGTCGGGCCGTACAGATCTGTGTGCGGCCGTATCGGGCCATTCCCGGGAAGGACAGGTGCTGCGTGTGATTGCACGCAGCAGCCTGTTCTTCCCTATCCATCCTGTCTGCATACGAGTATGGATGCCCGCACCTGCACGGATGTGCAGCTCGGGTGTGCGTACTGTCGCATCCACCCATAGAGAAGAAGAGGCTGCTGTGTACAATTACACGCAGAACCTATTCCTCCAGGGAATGGCCCGATACGGCCGTGCACACCGCACGGATCTGTACGGTCCGACACTACGCTGTGTGAATGAGGCCTAAAGTGATCGACCTTTCACTGAATTTTCTATGTGGACCATTAATGTATTTATGCAAGGTAATCATATCTCATTATATGAGGCTGAAATACAATTCAGTTAAAGTGAAAACAAAGCATTCTTCAGCAATGTTTTGCTAATTTTTTTAAAATGTAACTCTACTAATACTTTAAGTCATAGTCCTGCAACAACCAGCATTCCAATCCTCTGCTCTTTAGCATTGGAATGAGGGTGAGCAATTGTAGTAGCATCTATGTCCCAACCTGATGACTTGGCTGCTGGTCCTGCACTACAGTGCAGGTATAATGACGTTTATTGAGAGTTGAGGCAACAAGACAGGTTAAAGACTAGCTTCCAAAGCAACTTCAGCAACCGGGTCATCACAAACCAAACCGCCAGGATGGAAGTTTGCTGAACTATGATCTACTTCTTTTTTCCTGAGGTTCTAGTTATAAAGCAAGTTCCTCATCTCTGCAAGCTTGAGTTTCAGAGCAACCATTTTGTAAACTGGTGTCCAAAATGTAACAGCATAATAAAATGAAGTCTTAAGCTATCCATACATGGATAGATTTCTCTCTTTCAACTCCGTGAGCTGAATAAGAGAAATCGCTTGATTCCTGATGGGGCCACCCAATGGATGAATTTTGGCGAATCCAACAGAAATTCGAGCCAAATATGGCTAGCATTACTGTATTTAGTATAAAGTAAAAATTACATTTGGCTCTTAAATCTATGCCTTTTTTAATGCACAAAGGTATCTTGCTTACCTTTAAGAGCTGTAGATTGGGAGTAGTCTGATCAACTGAGCTATCCAGATGATTCTATCATTAATTCACTCTGTTTAACCCCATCCCCAGATAGTATTAGGAATGCACATTTTTAGCCCTGTTTAAGATCTTGTATTGTATGCCTTCTGGGAAATATCAGAATCTGCCATACAAAATGCTGATCACTGAATTAATTTTCTTGGGCTTTTGATCAAGTCTGAGATATCCTTAGTTGCTATTGAGCTTACTCAGCTTAACCTCATGAACACTCAGGAAATCAGCCAATACTGTAAACACACAAAGAGTGTAAAAAAAATGATGAGGTCAGGTAAGGTAACATACAGGTGAAACTCGAATAATTAGAATATCGTGCAAAAGTAATTGCAATAAGTGCTGCAAAAGGGGCCCAAACCAAGTACTGAGTACATATGCATGCTTGTACTTTTCAGAGGTCCGATATTGTTCTATGTACAATCCTTGTTTTATTGATTGCATGTAATAATCTACTTTTTTGAGGTTGTGGATTTGGGGTTCTTGGGGTTTTCATGAGCTGTAAGCCATAATCATCACAATTATGACAAATCACGGCTTGAATTATCTTGCTTTGCATGTAATGAGTCTATCTCATATATTAGTTTCACCTTTTAAGTTGCATTAGTGAAATAAATGAACTTTGCACGATATTCTAATTATTCGAGTTTCACCTGTACTGACTTAAAGAAGCATTAGTAGTATGGAATGTGTGCAAATGAAACTTCTGATCAATCATAGGAGAATTAGTGTTCCTCAAACGTGTGCTCTTGGGAACCACGTTCCCATAATATGACCCTTGGACACTGGGCTCTGCTTGTGACACTCCCCAGATACCTTGTGTACTGACTAGTTAGCCACAGAGCACTTTATGGGTCCAGGACCATGGCATAGCCTCTCGCCTGACCCAGTCACTGATGACTGGGACTTGGATTTGGCCATGGACAGGGCAAAAAATAACTAGAATGTGGCATTTGATCACTGGGCTCTATATACTTGGTTACCGCAGAACACTCTCCAAGCCTCTGATCATGGTAGGTCTCATGCGGATACCGTCATCTAAGTCGGGATCTGCTCCGGCTGCGGCGTCTCAGTATACCGCGAGCTGTAGCTCGCGGTATACTGAGCTTAGGGTAACGAGAGGATGCTAGTTTGTGTCCTCCCGTTACCCTAAGGAGAACTATGGGGAAAAACACTGACCCCATAGTTCTCCTTTAAGCCTACATGAGCACAGCACATTATTAATTTTTCTCCTGCCATTGTTTTTACCGTGCTGGAGAAATAAGTGTTGCATGATGCATCACTAGCTGCAGTGCGCACACCCTCTACACTATCTCTTCCCACCTTTTCAGCATGAGATAGTCCTCCCGCAATTGCTCTACTCACAAGGGTCATGGTTATGGTAATGGTTTTACCTTGGTTTGGCCTTGCGACTGCCTACAGTGACTTGTGGGTACTAAAGATCTTTCCTGGACTGGGGAGGAGGGGGAGAGAACAGGCAGCGTGGCTGGATTAGGGTAGAGAGAAAAGAGAACTGTGTCCACTTCATGGCTTAGCTGGGAGGACTACAAGGTTCTATAATATCCAACTTGTCTCCCAGCTCAGCTGTTGATTGAAGATCAATGAAAAGTAAAGAGACGAGAAAAAATTAAAAATAATATCCTACAAGGAATGAAAAAAAAATAGGAACAACGATCCCCAGCAGGGAGATAGGTACTTACTCCTTCACACTAGGCAAAAAAATGGGTTTTCCTTGGACGGGGTGTGGCCACCAGAAGGAGCCACCCCCTGAGCTGAGCTTCTTTTTCGTGCCTAGCCTCCTACTCCTGCAGGTGGTGGTAAAACCAACAGGTGCAGAGATCTAGATTTCCATTGTGTCCTTCATAAAAAGAGAAATGTACTTTTGTCAAGTCAGTGGTGCTGGAAGAACCTCCCACGGATCACATTTCAGTCAATTGAGAAGAAAATGGCCAAAATGGCATCCATGTAGGGCCAACTTTCGACAATTTTGAAGAAACTCAAAGACAGATCTTAAAAGGTACTTCCCTACCTAAACATTTCAGCATAGCTGAGGAATAGCATAGGAAGATTGAACTTCAAAAATAGGCCAGCAATGGCATTTTCCATAGTTCTATCTTGATGGGCTCCTTTTAAGCTAGCTTCAGGGCTTGGAGCTCCTCAACTTTTACCAATGTAATGAAGCTAAATGGTGTTCTCAGACTAGAACAGTGTTTTGCCAGGAAATTCCTCTAGAGAGTCCTCTAGATCAAAAGAAAGAACTGTGATTGTGCTTTGCTTTAAATCATTTTCTACATTCCATTTTAGGCATTGATCAAATGACATGCATGATTACAGTTTAACATAATAAATTGTTGTTTCTTACCAGGAGTTTTTATCTTCTCTGCAACGTCTGTACCAGGCAAAACTAGGCACTGTTGACTTCTTAACTGCATATGAAGCTGCTAGAAAAGAAATCAATGCTTGGGTTTCAGAGCAAACAATGGGTTAGTATGTTTTTTTAACAAATGCACTGAAAAATATTTACTAGAACAACAAGTTGCAGGATTTGCCTCTGAAAATGATCTGTATCTAGATCTGTCTGTGAAGGTTCTCATTCATCAAGGTCAAGGTATATCTGAAAAAAAAAAAAAAAAAAATAAGGTAACTGGACTTGATGTATTGTTCTATTATAGATGTATCTAGATCTGCCTAGCACACAATTCTAATGTGATTTAGATGTGGTTATTAATAACTGAAATTTATTAAGCAAGAAAACCTAAAAGTATCTTGTGCAGACAGAATCTGGAGCAGTTGCCAATATTAAACAATCAGCTTCTCTCTTCAGTTTGTTCAGTTACATTTTGAAAATGAGAGATTGGTTGCCATGGACAACTACTCCAGATTTTGTCTACTCCAGTATTGATAAATCCCTCTCTTAGAATTGTTCATTGTGCCTATGTAGTACACTGAAATGTTTCAGGAGGGGTTCAAGACAAAAGCTACATCTGTTAATTGAATTTCTGTGCCTGTAGACTCATACAGTAGCTATATACGGTATATGTATTGCATATAAGGCAATGTGCCTGTGAATGCTAGTCTCATAAGCTTTGGAGAGGTCACTACTGTGCTACTTCCTGTTCTCCTCACTGGATAGAAAGCTGCTTCTGCTTCATTTATTCCGTGCTTTCTGCGCCTCTCCTGCCGCTTCTTAAATCTTGCCCAAGAATCAGATGACCAGTCATCAGGGAGCAACTCTGACTTGAGGAAGCAAAGTTCTGTCTTTATCAAGATGGCCACATCCACACACGAACCCTAGTGCAGAACAAGGCAAGGTAAGTTTGCAATAGGGAAATGATCAGCTGCAGAGAGCCTACAGATAATATTGATGCCCTCTGTTTTCCTTTTTGGACACAGCTTCAACAGTTTAGGTCCTCTGTAACTGTAATTCTATGGAATACTTTTGTTAATATAGGCAATAATTGCAGGTCCATAATACATTTATAACCAATGCCAAATGTATTATAATATTAAAATACATAATCAAACATACTGGATTCAGAATGATGTGCTCTATGAATGTGCTTTACACTCCATTTGATTTGAGATGCTAAAGCAAGCGAAGCTCCATTCATGTCAATGGAGAGAAGAAAAAAAGTGCTAGGAGGAAAGCCCAATCATGTAACCGGCCTCTCCTGCAACCATAGACTGTTCTCTGCAATGTAATGCAGACAATACTCTGTGGGACACAACAGGCTGTACACTATGGTAGACATAGTGAATAGTACATAGTGAAATTTAGTTTATTTCGGATGACTTAAATGATCATTACCAACTAAAAAAAAAAAAAAACCTGTAGGGGCCCTCTAAAAACCCTTACCAGACCCTTAATCCGGGCAGCAGCCTGGCATGGCAGGAAAGAGGGGACAAGCGAGCGGCCTCCCCTCTCTCCACCATACCAGGCCACATGCCTGTGGCATTGGGAGGGTGCTTTTCCAGGGGACAAGGGTCTCCGATAGCGACAAGGGTCTCCCCCCCACAACCCTGACCCAGTGGTTGTTGGGGTCTGTGGGCAGGGGGGCTCATCTGCATCTGGGTACCCCCTTTCCAGCTGCTGATGTCTCCTCCCATCACTGGACCCGGAAGTGATGTGTATTACATCACTTCCAATGTCATTGTTTACATTCTCTGGCTCTTAGAGCCAGGAATTCTCTGGCTCTTAGAGCCATCAGCAGCCGGAAATCTGCTGATCTCTCCCCGATTGCTGCGGGGGGAGACCCACTGTGCGGTTCCGGGGTCCGGATGGGGGACAGTGTAGGCCAGGTAAGCCAGCGGCGGAGGGGGGGTGAGGTCAGCACATGCCACCGATCGGTACAAACGATCCGGTGGCTGTATAGATGTTGCATAAATAAACAAAGCCTGCTATTGGCTATTTAAAATTGACATACCCAATAGCAGGCTTGCTAATGCTTCACCCACTCCCTGATGTCAGTCACAGAGTTCTATGTGTGATGTGGTTCTTCCCATGGTGTCCCTATCTCCTAGCAATCTGCGTGTTGCAGCTTTATACTAGTAGGAGTTTGTCTATTCGATTTTTTTTTATTACTGCATTAAAAATAGGCAATATATATTTATTTATATTTTGTTTTTTTAGGAAAGATTCCAGAAGTGCTGTCTGAAGGATCAGTGGATCCAACAACCATTTTAGTGCTAGTGAATGCTATATATTTTAAAGGGGACTGGGCTGAAAAATTCAATGTGCAACAAACAGCTGATGCTCCATTCAGGTTAAGCAAGGTAATGTAAATTTTTCATAAGTGTCGCTGATACTGCTGTTTTGGCTTTAAATGTACTTTAACATGCATTCCTTTCATCAAGTAATTGCGTACAACCCCCCTCACCAGTTCACATGGGATGATATCAATACAGGTCCATATAAGCACATTACACCTATTTATACATAGAAAGATGGAAAGTGATAGCTGTACAAACGTGTCAGATCACAGCTATCAGTGTTTTAGAGAGGGATATAGGATAAAAACAGTAATGAATATTGTTGTTTGGGATAACACTTATTTTTCTTCTTTTTTGCTTCTGGTTTTAAAACCCTTATTTTCATTTGTGTTCAAAATTAAATCCTAATGTTTCAATCAAAACAGCTTTGTAGATTTCATTTTTCTTTTAATAGAATGAGCAGAAGACAGTAAAAATGATGTATCAGATGAAAAAGTTTCCCTTCAACTATGTCCCAGAAATTAACTGTCGTATCCTGGAGCTCCCATATGTGGACCATGAACTCAGCATGATTATTATATTGCCTGACAGCATTGAAGATGATACCACTGGCTTACAAAAGGTAAATGTACTCATAATAAGTAACAATATCAATTGTTTTGGAAAATAATTGGCTAGGCAATGGCGAAAAAAGACTACAATACAAAACTTGGGAAAACAAAGGTCGGAGAAAAATAAAACAATCCAGTGGGTTAAAAACTTTGGGTAATTTCCATATTGTTCTCTGTATAGGTATAGCTTAATTATATTATTCCACCAGTGCATAGAAATCTTCGCAAAATTGACATTTAGGAAATAAATCTAGATGGATAGAGCATTAAGGAATAGAAGGCAAAACAGACAACGGACAAGCAAAGTACTCAGGGCTATAGACTGAAATTAAGGGTCAGGAATAGCAAAGGTTTCAAGAGGGGAACAATTTTGTGTACACTTTCCTAAGATTAACAGTTTGGGATAAACTTTCTTTAACCCTTACAGTGGGGCTACCCCCTGCACTGCAAGGGTTAATTGCTAATTTTGTCTAGAGGAAATAGGTAAAATTGCTTTCTTTATTTCTGTGTGCCATAGGCTTCCTCCCTGCTGTTTGAGCGGTCCTCCAACACTGCTCTCCTTTGCTGCTTGATTGGTCACAGCCTCTACATTGTCGTCATGTACTGTGCAGGACCAGCATTCCTGCATTGTATATCATGTCATTGAGAGGCTGCCCACTAACCAGAAGTATCTGAGAGTGGAGAAGAGTGCCGACCGCCAAGGGTGCAAGGAAAAGGGCAAGTACTGTGCTTATTTCAATTATCCTAGACAAAACAAGCCATTAACCTTTGCTCTGTGTGTGTGTGGGGGGGGGGGGGTTACTGCAAGGTGCATTTTATTTTTGATGCTTTATTTTGGTCCCTGCTACTGTGTCACTCTGTGTTGATTCCCTTAACTTCTAGCCAGGAGTGCACGCTGTGCATGTTATGTGCTGCCCATGTGTGTGTGCATGGAGCATCTTCCCTGATATCAGTCAAGGTATGGTGGGCAGAACAGGGGTGTGGTTTACAGAGGAGGCTGTCCCTGCCACCTCTGCAGTCCTGACCGGGAGCATGGCTCTCAGGATGGCTCCAGGAAGACCCTGCAAGACATTAGAGCCACCCCAGGAGCCCAAGTCTGCTGGCCATTTTTTTCTAGTTCTACTTTTGTACAAAAGGAAGAACTTGACAACTAGACTAGACAACAGTCCAGCAATCTTGTGATTCATAATGCTATACAAAGTCTTAAATTGGTGACCTGATTATTTTTTAAATGATGGTTATTGTGTAATTTTCTATGTGGAGCTCTGATCTTATATTTTTCCACTTACATTCGCATCTTGCAGCTTGAAAGGGAACTGACTGTTGAAAAGTTCAAGGAGTGGACACAGCCAGAAAATATGCATCCTATAGATGTCCATGTTCACCTGCCCAAATTTAAGCTGGAAGATAGTTACAAGCTGAAACCGGTGTTATCTGCTCTAGGGATGGTGGATATCTTTAATGCAGGTTGTGCAGACCTCTCAGGAATGTCAGGATCCAAAAATCTTTTCTTGTCCGAGGTGGTCCACAAGACATTTGTGGAGGTGAATGAAGAAGGTACAGAGGCAGCTGCTGCCACTGCTGGTATTGCTATGATGTGCATGCTACGTGAAGAGGATTTTAATGCCGATCACCCCTTTCTATTCTTTATTCGTCATAATATTACTGGGAACATACTTTTTACTGGCAGATATAGTTCCCCTTAAAGTGGTTAAAATTGCAATTACATTTTTTAAGTGTGTTTCAGTTTGTCTTGTAATAAATCACAGACTATGAAGAGTTGACCATTGTTCTTGAATCAATATTTTACTGTGTTTATTCTACAACAAAGTCATAAATCATGTCTTATCAGAAGTTTGGATGGGTGTGACGTATAACCGTATTCCTTAAGTAAACTTTTAGCAGGAAAAAAAATTGGCAAGTGAATAGTCATAGAAACTGTTTTAGAAGGAATTACAGAATCTCCACAGCAAGGTTTCTTAGTAAGCTGATAACCAAGTGCTGCTTAACTACTTGCTGACCAGGGTGTTAAACCCCATTCCTGGCCATGCCATTTTTCAGTATTCAGCGCTGCGGTACTTTGACGTTTATTCCGTCATGCAACGCTGTACTGAAATTAATTTTACACCATTTTTTGGGGACACATAGAGCTTTCTTTTGGTGGTATTTAATCACCACTGGGGTTTTTATTTTTTACTATATCATTTAAAAAGTACCGAATCTTTTGAAAATAAACAGTTTTCCCTACGTTGTGTTATAAAACATTTATTATTACCCAATTTTTTGGTAAAATACGGGGTCACATCGGGTAAATAGACATCAAACATGTCAAGCTTTAAACTTGCGTGCGCCTGCGAAATTGCAAACAACTACCATACCTAAAATTGTCCATAGACAACACTTTAAAAGCTTTTACCGCTCATCAGTTTAGTGTTGTTAGTGATTGATGGCCCTAGAATTCTTGCTCGTGGCTATATGTAACATATGTGGCGTAATTGTTGTTTTCGAACTTAGGCGCAGCCGACGCGTATTTACATTTATACATGCAC
>NW_017306526.1:1499097-1517599 GCF_000935625.1 Nanorana parkeri | reverse complement strand
GGGACTTACATTTTTTTAAGTGTTTTTTTTTTATATGTGACTTTCATTTTTTTTTCTTTTACACTTAGCAATAAAGTTATCACATAGGGGGCTAAGAAGCTGTGTGAGAGCCAATATACAATGACAGGTCCTCTTTATGGAGACAGCAGGGGTCTCTAAGACCTCTAATGTCACCTTGGGACCCCCAAAGAAGCTGATGAAGCAGAGATCTGCTTCACAGATTCTTCTCTGGCTATAGCAGCCAGAAAAATGACAACTAAAGGCAGAAGTGATGTAATACACATCGCTTCCGCTTTAAGAGAGGCAGCCACTGTGCTGTAACCAGCAGCGGCGGTGGAGGGATGGGGGAGTGCAGCAGCAGAGAGGGGGGCACTGTGCAGTGCAATATTAGCGGTCGGCTGCTTGTAGAGCCGGCCAAACACCTGTATGTAAGAGCCGGTAACGGCTGTTTACATGCCCTGCAGGATTCTGGGGACACACGCGAGCAGCAAAAAAAAAGATGCACAGGCACGTCGACCCATCAGGAAGCATCCGCAGTCCGCCCATGTATTTACAGTGGGCGAACGGCAGGCATTTAAAGAGACTCTGTCACTTCCCCCCAGAAATCTCTTGAAATCTTTTTAGAGATTTGCTAAGTTACAGTAAAGTACACTTCTCCTAAAAAAAATATAGGGAGCTGCCATTGCTGACTTCCTTCTGAAAATGCCAATTGCCTGGTTCTTATGCTGACCCATTGGCTTCACTAATTTAGAGCAAGTATGCATATTAGGAAAATCTGATTCAAATCAGACATACTTATTGAAATGCGTGTTCTTGGTTAAACTCAAATTTAGGGCAAGAGGATCAGTATTTGCAGAATGAGAAGTAATGCCAGCTTACTTTAAGAGAAAATTTTCACCTTTTGAGTTTTATTCCTTGGAGAAGTAAGCATGGTTCTCCCAGACTCTTGTAGCTATTACATCCCGAGGCTTCCACAGGCCGGGTGTCACCCAGAGCGGCCGTTGGGTGTCACCAGCCGCAACGTCATCACTCACGCGTGTAATGATGTCACACGCACTTAACTGCCGGCAGCCATCTTGGTGGTGGATGCTGGTAGAGAGAGGAGGGGTCATTGATCTGGCGGGATAAGGTATGGATGGATATGTCATCAGCTTTAATTACATGCATTTATATAGTGCCGACAATTTACGCAGCGCTTTACAGTTTCACATCAGTCCCTGCCCTGCTCACAATCTAAGGTCCCTATCTCACATGCATATACATACAGGACTGATTTTAGCAGGAGCCAATTAACCTTCCAGCATGCCTTTGGAGTGGGGAGGAAACCTACGCATGCACAGGGAGAACATGCAAACTCCTTGCAGAAAATGACCTGAACCAGGGACCCTCATTGCTGCAAGACAGAAAGGCTAACCACTATGCTACTGTGCCACCCAATACATGATTACAAGTTCGGTCCTGGCCAGATTTTGGAGGTACTTTTAACATGTGCTGTGAACATAGGTTGAGAAATGCTGATCTATGGTATTACAGATATGGGTTGCATCATCAAAAATGCGAAGCCAAAGTTTAAGAAAAAGTGTCGTAGGTTTATAGAGAGGTAACCTACACACCAGTTTAAAAAAATATTAAGAGTATATATTTTTGTTTACATCTTCTATATTATAAGTAATTTGGTAATTATTGAGGACAAAAAGAGAATATACAGTATGTATGTAGGTTAATCTTTTATGTCAAGATGTAAAAAGTTGAACAAAGAGAATGTTAATAAAAAAAGGTGCATGTTATAAAGTGAAACCATGAATGTCAAGGTGATATGGACAGTAAAACTTTTTTTGCAGTAGAGTAATATGGGCATGAAGCCAACTACCTGCCAAAGATTCCCCTTTTACAAACAGGATATTAACCAGTTGACATCCGCGGTGTTATACCCCCTTCCCATCCAGGCCATTTTTCAGTATTCAGCGCTGCGGTACTTTAACTGACATTTATTCCGTCATGCAGCGCTGTACTGAAATGAATTTTATACCCTTTTTTGGGGACAGATAGAGCTTTCTTTTGGTGGTATTTATTCACCACTGGGGGTTTTATTTTTTTACTATATTAAGGAAAAATTACCGAATTTAAAAAAAAAAAAACAGTTTCCCCTATATTAAATGATAAAACATTTATTATTACCCAATTTTTTGGTAAAATATAAAAGATGGGGTCACGTCGGGTAAAAAGACACTAAACATGTCAAGCCTTAAAATTGCGTGCGCGCGCGAAACCTCAAAAAACGATAATACCCAAAATTGGCCCTAGGCGACGCTTTAAAAGCTGTTACCGCTCATCAGTTTAGTGTTATCAGTGATTGATGGCCCTAAAATGATTGCTCTCACTGCGACGTTCGCGGCGATATGTAACATGTGTAGCGCAATTGTAATTTTTGCGCGCTGGGGCACCGGACGCGTATTTACGTTTATAGGCGCGTAAACGTGGGGGTGGGGGAGTTAAACATTTTGGGGGGGTTTTTTCCCCTTTTTTTATATGTGGCTTTTATTTTATTTTATTTTTTTATGTGTTACTTTTCTTTTTTTTTATTTATATTTTTTTTTTTGCACTTATTGTTATTGCTATTATATAGGGGGATAACAACCCCCTATATAATAGCAAAGGCACACTGACAGGTCCTCTTTATGGAGATATTAGGGGTCTCTAGGACCCCTAATATCACCTATGGACCCCAAAAGAAGCTGATAAAGCAGAGATCTGCTTTATCAGCTTCTTCTCTCTCCAGATGACTGACAGGTGAATGCGGAAGTGATGTAACACACATCACTTCTGCATTCACAGCCCGGACGGGGATCAGCAAGGAGCTGATCTCCCGTCCTCCTCCTCCTGACGCCCTCGGAGCCGGTCCCGGGATCCAAGATGGGGCAGCGGATCCCGGGAATCAAGGTGAGGGGTCAGGGGGAAAAAAATTTTGCGATTTGGGTGCCGCGAACGAGCACATATAGGCGATCGGCGGGCTATGGACCCGCCCATCGCCTATATGTGAAACACCCGGTAACGGGTGTGTGCATTTAGCGGGTCTTTTCTGCCCGTGCGTGCCCGCTAGGGGGCGCGCGCGAGCAGAAAAAAATTGCAGATGCTGCAGTGCCGTCCGTCCGTTTTTTTACTACGGGCGGACGGCAAGAGGTTAAATAACCCTGGTGTGGATAGACAGAAATTGGATCATAGGAAATAAAAACCAGTCAAAAACAAGATACAATGTTACAATTCAAGAGACCGCTGGAGGGAATGAACATATAAATGTAACCATTGCTATCCCTGTAGTATCATTGTTTACATTCACATGCTTATTCCCTCCAGCAGGAATCTCATTACTAACATGTATTTATTTCCTATGATTTCAGCTCCATCTACTGGCCATAATGTTCTTTTTGAATAAACAAACCATGCTATCTACTTCCAGAACTTTGGATGCCTGAAGGTATTAACATTACCAATAGGAGCAAAACAAAAGCATTCAATAAAAACTCTATAACGTAGCAAGGAGTTATAATGACAGGAAGACCACTTTGGAGTATGCACTTTAACAAACAAAGCAGTGTTGGCAGCTTGCATAATTCTATCCTTGCATATGCCCTTTAAAGGAGAACTATGAGGTGAGTGATTTCCACTCTTCCTTATAGTTAGAGCCGACCTGTGACAAAGAAGCTGTCACAGGTCGGCTCTATTGATTGGGAAGTGAGCAGAAACATGCAGCCGATCCGCTCACTTGCCGATCATCTCCCTGCAGTGAGCGGTGACTGTCAGTCACCACTCCCCGCAGGGATCCCTCCCTCCCCTCTCCGATCCTCCAGCGCTGAGTTGAGAAAGGAACGGGGGAGGGGGCGGGCACAGCTGGTTCTGCTTCTAGATTGGCAGAGCCAGCTGTCACTCACGCAGCTGGGTGCACCTCAACAGTATTGTCGGGATTTGTCCCGTCTGCGGCTCTCTCACTATATCACGAGCAACAGCGCTTTGGGTCGCGGGAGGAGGTTAGTATATGTCCTCCCGTGACCCTAAAGAGAACTACGCGAAAAAACACTTACTCCATAGTTCTCTTTTAAGCAAAGATGAGAAGAACTGTTATAACTTGTAACCCGTGACAGCAACCTCCAACAGTACTGTTCAACATTTTCAGCTGAAAATTCAATACATTATTCTACACCTCCAAACACATTGATCATTGGCAGAATAAACTTCATGCTCCAATCTAGGCTGATGTGTTTTCAGGACTGAAAATGCAGATATTCCTGATATAAGTTAATTTGCTAAATGTTTATGTTGAAAACAGCATAAATGGACTGCCTGTGAGTGAGCATGTAAGGTATGATAAGGATGATTCTGGCTTGCCAAAAAAGTAAACAGCGGTACAATTTCCATGCTGCATATTAAAGATAATTGTAGAATCACTGCATGTATTTCCTTAGTGAAGATGACCCCACCATACCATTTTTAATGTTCTGTCTGTCCTGTAATCACAGTAGAGACACAACACTAATAGATATGTTTGGCACTGTCAGGAAAGATTTTCTTTTTTTTGCACTACAGTTGGTCAGCAGTTTGTGGCAGCTTAGGGAAATTACAATACCAAACAAATAAACAGCTGACCTTTACACACTTGTATGCTTTATCCTGCTAAGCATCTCATACCTTCTCTTTTTAATCGCTTTGTTTTGATGTGCTATGTTCAGTTCACAAAAAAGAATGCATTCGGACAATAATACTCATGGTGTAAAATGAATATAACATTGCATGGGCTTTGTCTCACTCTTCCGAATGAAGGGACTTTTAAGCTCGTGTTAGACAGTGACCAGAACTACAATAAACTTCATTACCCTGCTGATACTCTTAACAACTGGGTATTAGGGGAAATGTGACTAGAGTATGTATGAGGGAAAAATATAAAATCCTTTCTTGTTAAATTGTTTTTACTAACAGGAACAAAGCAATAGTATAAAATATTTAGACCTTCTGATGGCAAAGTTGGGGGTCAGCCAATGCAATGTAACCTGCTAGCTGTATATAGTATAACAGTTGGCTAAATTGTGCACTGGTAATGTTTTTTTTTATTTACACGGCTGCTAATTCATTGCAGGATTTGGTCAAAGCACAGAAGATAACAGTTTTAATGCTTACTATTCAACTTAGCCTTAACGGGTCTTTTTCCTTTGCCCACTCAGGGGTCTCTTTTCGGAAGAACCCCTGCCTGGCATTTGGAGGACCGGTTTTGGCTGGTCCCTAAGGTTTAGGGTCAGCCAGATTGGTGGACTAGATTGCCTTGCCCCTGTCAGGAGCCTTGCGCCCCAGGGGCGGGGTTAAGGGATATTGTAGCCCTCTTTTTCGGAAGAGGACCAAAGCACCCTCATGAACTTTTTTTGTGTGCAGTGATTTCATTGTTCACTTCACTTTTTTGTTCACATTGGATTTTGTTTAAGAAACATGCACCACGGAGCTTAAAAAAAAAAAAGGTTTAGAAATTAAACAAAACATAACTGTGCGAGTGCACAGTCAGGAGCAAGTATGTAAGTACCACTCAGAACTGCTCCTGATAACAACACTATGGTCCTGTTTAACACTGATGCATGTTGACTTACATCTCAATGAACATTCTCTTACAGCACATGTGTCAAACTCAAGGCCCAGGGGCCGAATCCAGCCCACCAGGCAATTTCCTAGACTTCTACTTTCAGATCTAGGTATTAAGTTATTACTAAAACCAGTGATAATCGAATGCAAAAGCAATTATGATGAATATTAGATACATTTATATAGTCTTACAGGCCCTTTGATGGCAACCATAATGTTGATGCGGCCCACGATTAAATTGAGTTTGACACCCCTGTCTTACAGTGTCATGTAATGTGAGTTTTTCTAAAAAAAAATACAAAAAAGGTATGAAAATGTTCAGCAACACATATTATAAAAAACGTCTACCTAAATCCCATTGCTGGGCAAAGCTTAACCCCCTCTTATACCTCCTACCCATTTACCAGTTTTTTAAAAAAAAACAGCTACTGTGCCTATGCCAATAGGTCACCTCTTTGTGATGTCATCATACTGTTCTTTGTGATGTCATTACACTGTGCAGCCTGAGAGGACCTTGCTGCTGGACATCCAACAGTTCAAGTCAACCAGGCAGTGACTTAAACACCCACAACCCTCCTGTGAAGTGAACCAAATAGAAGACTAGGGACCAGGAGGATCACATAACCACAAATTTAGGTAAATAAATTGGGCTTTTAGCTTGGGATTTGGATAGGGGTGTTAATCCCCAGTGTTCATCTTTAATAATTACTTCTGGAAGGTGATTAAAATGCAATGATATGTAGTATTGTTAGTGCTTGGCACAAGTACTTGTGAAATACTCATCCACACTTGGGTACCTGCCGAACACTGGCTTCTTTCAGGTGACCCTGGGGGCCGCGACCTGTTACCAACAAGCACCTAAACCCATCTCCATCAGGAGCTCTGTTGCTTAGACTCCGCATCTCAGGTGAGCCCATGTCACCTGCCAGAGGGTGTCACCTTAACACATGCACTCCACATACCTGCATGTTAACACAAATAGTTAAGCACATTTTCTGCAATTAAATGCATGAAATATGCACGTGGTCATGTGGTTGGTGTTTGACCAAACAGAATAAGGAAAATGCATAATCTAAGAAACTTTTAAATATGAAAAAACGTTTGGTGGGAGACCTGATGGCTGCATCTCAGAAACTGCTGATTCTTTGGAATTTCCAAACGCTACGGTGTACAGAATGTAGAAAATGAGTAAGCTGACTGTCCACAACTGGAATACTCTTTACAGCAGTAGTATTCAGTAGGGAATCTCTGAACACACAAAACACTGAAACTTGAAGAGAATGGGCTACAGTAGAAGAACACACCAGCTCCCATACCTATCAGCTAAAAACATAAAACTGACATGAGATCACCACTCCCAGATGAATAAAGATAGGGGAAAATGTTGCCTGTTATCAAAACTTTTGCAGTTGCTACTTACAGAACTTGGTGTACACAACATCAGTCCTTCGGGGTGAGGTGACCAGCAAGATTGTGTAGCTGACAAATTTAATGGAACTGTGTGATGCTATTGAGTTTGCAGCACTCTGTTTAATGCATGGGGCATTTAATTCAATTTGCTTAGTAAACAGCATATTCCCACCTGGGACCAGTGTCCCTAATAAAGTGGCAAATAAGTGCACATACTAGGGTATGCAATGTATAACAATTCCATAGAAACCCAAACGCAAAGCCACAATTAATGCTCAGTAGCCTAATGGCTGGATAACTGCACGGTGATAAAGTGCCCTCAGCTTAGAACATTGCCAATCAGCCATAAGAAACAGATTTGACTTGAAATCATTCTGGGCTACTTGACCTTTTTCAGCGCTGCAGTTCTAGCCCTAGAAACATATTGGTTTTCTCAAGCTAAGCAGTACTCTCTCGAAAGTGGCAGCTCCAATTTCCAAGTGCTTCTAGGTTATTCAAAAACTCAGATCAGCAGA
This sequence comes from Nanorana parkeri, assembly GCF_000935625.1. Classification (NCBI taxonomy): domain Eukaryota; kingdom Metazoa; phylum Chordata; class Amphibia; order Anura; family Dicroglossidae; genus Nanorana; species Nanorana parkeri. The sequence goes on along the minus strand of NW_017306526.1, from coordinate 1,510,055 downwards.
GTGGTAGCTGTGGGATGCCCACATCTATGGCCCAATAAAAAGCATTTCCTCTCTGGAAAACCCTTTTATGTCATACATTTTGAAAACCAACAGAATTGTTGATATAAAAAGCAGTATCCTCATATTCTATATCTGGTTTTGGTGCAATATATGCTAGTGTTATTAATATTTGATTACAATAGAATTTTGTTTTATCATTCTTTTTTTTCTTCAGCCTAAGTATTACCCTATAGTCCTGAGCATCAGAACCCCAGAATTGTCCAGCGTGTTACTTCTAACTACATACAACATTAATTTTTTTTAGATATCTTGCCTCTCTGAATATTTTTAGTTTGATGCTCTTTCACCACTTTTGCATTTCATATTAAAAGTTGGTGCTTATTTTGTCTTTATTACTATCTTTGTTAATCAAGAAAGTCAAGTCATGTCAGTATTATTATTATACAGGATTTATATAGCGCCAACAGTTTGCACAGCGCATTACAATATAAGGAAGACATTACAATCACCATACAATGCAAGACGAGATGGTAAGGAGGGCCCTGCCCCTGAGGGCTTACACTCTAAAAGGAAGGGGCAAGTGATACATGAGGAAGTAGCTGTGTGGGGATGAATTGTTTGAGAACGTGATGGTTGAGCGGTTAGGTTGAGGCAGGATAGGCTTCCCTGAAGAGATGAGTCGTAAGGGATCACCTAAAGGCAATATGACGAGCTGATTATCTCAAGTAGTTTTACAGCTAATCTGCAGATAAGGGAGTGCTCCTGGGGAGCAAAAGTCTGTTCTACCTAATAGATATCTTATTAAACAAATCTATGAAATATTGGGTTCTAAACTGAACTTTGGTTCAGTCAAATGGGCCACTCTCAACCTCTCAGGCCCTATTCACACTTCGTGTTGCGGGAACGCACATTCATGCGCAATTTAGCCATGGTTTCCATCTGTTAGCTCATTCAATCATTGGGCTGCCACGTGCGCGACAAACGCGGCGTTTGCAGCTGCGAGTGCTCCGTGTTTTCTCCCGGGTGTTTGTGCGTGTTTAATGCGCAGGAAAAAAAATGCATGTTTTACCGCACATGTTTGCGGTGCCATTAACCAGTAATGGCACTGCACATGTGATGCACGGTTTGAACAAAGTGTGAAGAGGACTAAAGTCTTTGGTAGTTTACCCTTTCTAGATCATGGTATTCAAAAACAGGAAATTGGTTGTCTGAATTCTGGTACAAATACGGCTATACTGCCATCTAGTGAGTATATAGAGGTATAGCAATTCTCTTTTCATTTACAATCTCTGACAGTACGAGAACAAAACATAAAAATGTCAACTTATGTAATAACACATCACCTAATTGTTAAAAGAAAAAAATTACTTTGTCAATTTTGCTATATTGACTGACCATCATGTCTTCATTAACTTTTACTAGCACTTAGTTAGAATTCTGCCTTGCAGCACTGGGGGTTACCAGTTCAAAATCCAGGTCAGGACACTATCTGCAAGGAGTTGGAATGTTCTCCCTGTGCTTGTGTTCAGCGGGTACTCCGGATTCCTCCAAAGACATGCCGGTAGGTTAATTGGCTCCTGTCTAAATTGGCCATGTGTGCATTTGAGATAGGAATTTTAGATTGAAAGCTCCTTAAGGGCAGGGACTGATGTGAATGTGCACTATGTAAAATGCTGCGTAAATTAACAGCGCTATATAAATAAAGGGGTTGAACATCCCTCAGTGATGGCATTTTCCAAGACAGCAAATTACTAAAATCTCTGTAGTGAGGACAGAAACAGCAGTAAAAAATGAAATGACATGGGGAAAAAGGTTAGAACCTCTGCCGCTTTTTTTGTCATTGCTAGCTATTCCTATTTAATTTGAGAAACATTTGTGCAATTATCGCAGGGCCTACAAATTTAGTATCTATTTAGGTCTTTTACAAACGCTAGCAACGCAGCAGTTGAAAATCAAATCAATAGGAAAAAATTGCAGAAAATTCAAAAATGGCTTGGCCAGCTGATTTGAAAAATGTTCCGGATGGCTTGGCAGCGAAAGGGTTAAACCCTCCTCCATTCTATCAAAAACATTTTAAAAAAACCTGATTTTTCCCTTACACTTCTATATATGTTATTTTTTATATGTTAATACCATTTGGTATAAAACTATCTTTGTTAGGCATACCTTTATATTAAAGGTTCAATTTTGTGTACAGTTTTCCAGCAAAAGAAAAATAGTTGCTTTTAGCAAACTGTTTTTAAGCAATTTACAAATAGAATAATCAGCATAAAAAGTACCACAATTCACACTGGGTTCCCTCACACCACGACTATACAAGATAACTATCAAAACATTTTAAAGGAGAACTATGGGGTAAGTGTTTTCCCCCATAGTTCTCTTAAGGGTCACGGGAGGACATCAAATAGCATCCTCCTGTGACCCAAAGCTCAGTATATCACGAGATACAGCCCGCGGTATACTGAGACATTACAGTCGAGATCCAGCCAGCTGCATATACATTATGTTACATTACTCTGTATACATTATGTTACATTACTGTGTATACATTACTGTCAAGATCCAGCCAGCTGCGTGAGTGACAGCTGGCTCTGCCTATCTAGAGGCAGAGCCAGCTGTACCCGCCCCCTCCCCTGTCCGTTCCGCCAGTCAGCGCTGGAGGATCGGAGTGGGGAAGGGAGATGAATGAGAAGTGAGCGAGTGACGGTATGCGTTCGCTCACTTCCCGATCTATTGAGCCGACATGTGACAGTTTCATTGTCGCACATCGGCTCGAACTATGAGGCTGGTTGATTTCAACTCACCTCATAGTTCTCCTTTAAGGAAAGGGCTTACTGTACATAACATTAGAGTAGCAATTATTGCTCTATGCTACTTTGTAAAAATGCTATACAAATCCAATCTGATTCTGGTACTTCCTCTGTTCTTTAGATCTAATAATGATTACAATCACCAATAAAGACACAAAAAGGGAAGACTTGACCCTTGTGAAATACCACTTTTGATTGTCTTTGAGAGTGCAAATGTTTAAAAACTCAAACTGTTTAGCTCTATAAATATAAGCATCTGACAATTTGTCTGGTTTTCTGTTCTAAACTAGCACAGGGTGCAAATAGGTAAATGAGCCGAGCTTCTAAAAAAAATGCCCACCACAGCGCTCAGCAGACTCCCAATGATATTCTCCACCAACAATCGTTTGCAGGCTGCCATCATCAAAAGGCCACTGGGAAGTATTCCTCACAAAACATGCAAAACAAACCAACAGCCAGCGCCTTGTCCGCGTGTAATACAGTTTAATAATCAATGAACATACAAGCTGACATAAAATACTACTCACATGGTAATCACTGAATGAATGGTACAAGGCAGACCACACACAAAGCTGCCTTGCTATCTGACGCGTTTCCGGGAATATAACCCCTTCCTCAGAGCTAGGTAGCGTAGCTCTAAGGGGTATATTCCCCCGAAATGCGTCCCAGTGGCCTTTTGATGACAGCAGCCTGCAAACGATTGTTGATGGGGAATATCATTGGGAGTCTGCTGAGCGCTGTGGTGGGCATTTTTCTGGAACATTACACTTTGGCCATTCAAATTAATTGTACATTATTCATACATGACACTTATTGCAAAAGTGACTACTGAAAGGTGATTGGTCTTCTCATTATTAAAGCAAAAAGGCAGATCCAACCACTTATCAAAGATCTGACATTTTTATCCTCGATTGAATTTATAACACACAACCCAGCTTTATAGAACAGTTTTGTTTAATTAATTACTTTTGTCATATGATCAGAATAAAACTAGTTTATACTGGTATATATGTGTGTTTAATTTTGTTTTCTATAATTTCAGCACTAAACGTCTTCTATTGAAAGAGATACCCTCTCTATAATCACCAGGGCTGGATTTGCCACCAGGCCAACCAAGGCCCGGCCTCGGGGCAGCAGGGAGTAGAGGGGCAGCAGGGGTGTGGAATTCCTATCTCCCGATGCCCAAGCAGGTAATTGTTTTCTACATTTAGCCCTGCATTGGGCAAGCAGAGCTAAATGTACAACGGGGAAGCCTGTGCTTGTTTTGTACAAGTGATCTCAGCGACATTGTATGCAGTCTGCAGGTCTGCCATTCTCCATGGGGGGGGGGGGGCTGGCAGGGAGGGGGCGCATTTAGGAACCTGGCCTTTGGGCTGAGAAAGTAGATCCGGCCCTGATAATCATAAACCACCAAATAAATTCACACAGTCCAATAAGGCAATGGCAGTTGATGAAGGCTGCAGCTCCAGTAACACTTAGGGTCTCAGAGAATCCTGGCATGTCTTTTTATAATTATAGACATTCCAGTATGTAGCATTAGTGTATCAATCAGAACTTAGCAAAGACAGCTTCACTCACTATGCAGCATATGCAAAAGTTGTAGAGCTAAATTAGTTTTAACGACTTGCTACCGTACAGGAGAAACAATTATGTGTCATGTATAACTCCTAGCTTAGTACCCTTTTAGAGGGCTAAATTAAAAGAAGAAGAGACAGCGTTAAGCGCAACGACTAGCTAGAATTACCAGGAAACATAAGCACATTCCTGCAATCAATATATTTCTATTACATTCTTAATAAAAACACAGGAATGCCCCACTAACAAACATGGAAACTTTAAAAAGTACCTTGCCCAACACTTGCTGTATGTGGCAATGGCAAATTACCCTGAGCCATCATAATAAATGAGAACATATGATAAGAAATAGTGAAAGCTAACACTAACAAGATGATAAAATTAGTTGCAGCTTCAATAATAAAGTCCTGCAGTGCACTGTTGATATACTAAGGCTGATGATGAGTGGGAAAAGTGCTGTGTGAATAGCTATGGCAAAGTAATTGAACAGCTTTGACACAGTACCCCACTGTATTGGATCCATGCTCTAAACACCACTGCTGATGGGCTGAGGTGAGATTTAGTCACACGCATACAGTATATGTTCAACCAATAGCTTTTAGTCAGGCGATCCTGCAATGCTTTTATACAAGGTTTGTCTGATATCTCCTTTTAGGTGTATTTTGAATAGTGCAGGAAGACACAGGGGAGTCAAGTCCTGTAAGGCAGCACAGATAAGACTGCTTAATGTCCACATAATGTCAAAATAACACAGAACGCTTGGCACATCCCAAACTAAAACCTAAATTGTGGATAACTATCTTAACCCTTTCATGACTGAGGCCTTTTTTCATTTTTTGTTTACGTTATAATCCATATCACTGCAGATCGCACTTCAATAGCTTATTGCTGGGCTTCAGGAGCCCAGCAATGACATCTATGGGACCAGAAGTGATGTAATCTGCATAGCTCCCGATCCTATAGTACGGGGAGGCGATCGGTGAACAGACATTCGCTGATCTCCTCCCCAGCTTCCGCCCGACACCAGAGAAGCTGGTCCCAGAGCCCGGGAAACACGGCAGGGTGTTGGGCGCAGGTTTAACGGCCCGTAGAAGTGATCTGGCGGCTTTTGAGCCGCCAGAATCGGTTCTACTGTAAAGCCGACAGTCGGCTTTACAAGTTTAAACAAAGCCCCGGTGGCTAAAGCTGCCGGGAGTCTGTTTAATTTAGTAAGTTACGTAAATTACGTCTTACGTCTGTAAAAAAAAAAGTGAAAAAGGAGAAACACATAGAGGGAGCAAATACCATCGTAATTATAGTTTATAGTTAGCTCCCATGGCTCGAACATTAGCTGGACTTTTAGCTGTCGCAGTCCAGATTTTTGGGACAGTCTTGAAAGTTCTTAACTGGCTATGACAATATATAAAAAATCATCTATAACAGAAAAAAAATTCATAGAAAACAAAACAGATTTTCCACCAGCAATTGTGGATGTGACCATGAGTTCAAGAGAAATTCAAATACAATGAAGAATGAGAATGAAGAAGGGAAAAATTGGAGAAACAATATATAAAAAAAAAAAAAGAGGATAAATGAGAAAGAAATTGAAGCGAGGAAGAGTTCTAAGAGATTCACACTTGAGTTCCCTCAGGCAGCAGTTTGCCCCTTGACATATTTCATTCATGGGTCCCAAACACTCTCAAATTGTTGTTGTTTGTCTTGAAGAATGCAAGTAAGTTTCTCGTGTGTCATGATCCACAAGGTAAGGTTTTTAATTTTTTTCTTTGAATCCTTTTTTAAATTTATTTAATCTAGTATTTTGTAATTAAGCAGTGAAGGGCTGCTACATAAGCGATCCTGGGACTGCGATTGCTGACCTCTTTCTGAAAATGCTAAATGCTTTATTAATATTTTTGAGTCTCTGACCTTAACAAATGTAAAAAGGGGTACGTCTGACATCGACAGAACTAGCAATTTCATAAAGAAAGGACAGCAATGGCACCTTTCATGTTTTTCTTATGGCAGTTATTTTTACCAGCAGGATATCAGATATGCAGTAAATGCATTGTTTTCAGTGAGTCTGCCATCTCACAGACATTCAATTAGAGAAGCAGTAAAGCACAACCATTATGCAGCAATGTAAAGCAGGAAGCGGCTGCCTTCCTTGTATGTATACAGTATATAATTACAAACTATGTATAGAGATTTTTTCAAACTTTACGATACAACATTAAATACAGTGCGTGTATCTAAAAAAAACATTCCTTCTAAGATATAGTTTTCTTGTAAAGTAAATCTAGCTTACCGTTTCTCATATTACTTTGCGTACAGAAAAGTTTTAAAATGCAAAAACTACAAATGGTTAAAGATACAAACAGATGCATTATAAATTAGATGGCATCAAATCAGTTACAGTAAAAGAAAACCGCTCAGACAGAAAGAAGGTGCTAAGTGTCAGACAGTCTGCTGATGCACTCAGAAGACTCTGGCGACAGAGATTAAAACATGGACATGGAATTCCCTGTCCTAGCAAGACTTGACCACTAAACTCAAGTCCTGTTGTCAAAGTATCACATGTGCTGGTAGTTTTGGATTCCCACATTTTTCTTTCATTTTCTGTCCTAAGATGACCTTTGTACTTTGGAATTTTCACGTCCTTAAAGTTGGTTACAAAAGCATAAAATGTACAGTATGTGAGGATGGACCCCTTCACAGGTTCCTGATCATTTTCTGTTATGGCTATTTCTCAATTCTGGTCTTCAATGACAACCAGCAGATCATGTTTTCTACATTATTTAGAGAGTGCCACACTAATCATGTCACTTGTATTTCTGGGAAGAGTTCAGAAAATTGCTGGCCTCATAAGAATGTGTTGCATCTTCCAACCCAGGCTTTCTCTGCTTCAGACTACTGAACACACTGACACATGAATGAAAATTCATTTTGGAACACTTTATTCATCGGAGCACCACTGTATTCCATAGAAGAGACAGCCCTGCCCCAAAAAATAAAATATCTCTCAATATTTGACAAATATGTTGGCATGCCCCTTCATCTTAGCAGTGTCATGGCATGTGTGCCAAGAAAGTGAATTAATTGGTTTTACTTCATACAGGAAGGAGAAATGACATGCCATACATCCTCTGAACTAAGACTCAGGGCCATCTTTACCGCAGGGCAAAAAGGGGCAGCTGCCCTGGGCCCAGTCATTGTTGTGGGGCCCAAAGCAGCTGCCCCTTGAGCACGCAAAGAGAAGAAGGGATTCCGTTGGGAGCTCCAGTTGTGCCAGCACCAGCTCATCCTCTAGATTAGGGATCTGTGTGTGCAGCATGGGATGTCAGAGGGGCGCCTGGCTGCAATAATAGGGAAGTAAAACAAACAGTGGAGGAGCCCACTTCATCTGGGATGTGTCACTGGTCCGGACTACCGCCGTCACTGCAGAGCCTCATTGTTTCTGTCACTTCGCTGCCTGGCAGCACATTATCCCCTGGCTGCTCATCCTGGTATGGAGGGTGGGGGTGTGGCATGCGGGAGCCCATAAAAATGTTTGCCCAGGGTCCAATCAATATTAAAGATGGCCCTGCTACTATCTGTGAAAAAAAAGATGGCCGTGCAAAGACTGCAGTGAGGTCATATGGGGTGGGTGGGTCTGTTTCCTTAATTTGCTAGGGAATGTATTCTCTTTGCTTGAAGTACAGTATCTTAAAATCTTTAACCATATTTAAACTTCCAAGACAACCGACTGAAATGTTTAGACAATTACACATTATACAGTGCCTGGTATAAATATTCACTCTCTTGGGAGTTTTCATGTTGAAGTGGAACTCAAAAATAGATCATTAAAAGAAAAAAAGCAGCTTTGCTACAATACTTACCTACAGTCTGTAGCTGTCCACTACAGTACATATTTTCTGCCACTAGATGTTCTGAGGCTTCCAGGATGAATATTGGGCAACATCATTCAACCCACTTCCTCTGAGCACAGGCCATCATGGATCTGGCCCCAGCTTGCGACTGGTGAGTGAAGGAGAAGCAGCACAATGATGAGCTTATCTCTCTGTAATGCTGCTTATTCCTTCTATCGCCATGCTCCTTGTCAGCACATGAACTGATTCTTTGTGCTACTTCTTTCCTTCCCACTCTGAGCTCTGCTATACAGGGAATGCAAGAAGATGACAACAGGTCAAAGTCAAGTACTAATACTGCTTGCATTAAATAAAAAAAATAAAAAAAGGATTTTTATACTGTCTCCTACAGAAATATTTGGACACTGGCGAGTAAAATAAACTGTGACCATCTTGGTATAACCCCTTCCACTCCTAGCATGCCTCTGTTTTGTAAGAAAGCAGTGCACAGGGCAAGATTATAAACAAAGAGGGGTGGGACCTGTGTCCTTCAATGAACTCCAGAAGGATTTTACAGTGAGAAAAAAAATCTTTGTTTTCTTTATCATTCATTGGGGGAAATGGGATTCAGAGACATATGGGACATCCAAAAGCAGTCCAACTGAAGCGGGCAACACGGGCAAACAATATGCTAACAGAGCTGCCTGAAGAAACTTATGCCTAAAGCTAGCATCAGCTGAGGTTTGAACATTCATATGCCGGATGCCGAAATGCCAATGATGCACTCACAGCTCTAGTAGAGTGTGCCTTGACAGAAAAGGGTGAAACCCAATCCATAGGATGAAACAATAATTTGTCTGAGCCACCATGGTATGGTGGAGCGAGGAGCTGGTTCCGCTTTGTAACGACCACCTGGGATGATAAAAAAAAAATCCAAACTACATCTAGACAAGGGAAATCTTCTAATGAACTGAAGCTAGACAAAGGGATGGAAGAGCAATGTCCTGGTTGAGGTGGAAATCGGAAATTACCTTAGGAAGGAAAGAGGCTTTAGGTCTCAACTCTACCTTGTCCCTATGTAAGACCAGAAAAGGTTCTTTAAGTGACAAGGACACCAATTCAGGCATGTGCCTCACAAAAGGTAATGGCAACAAGGAAAATAACCTTGTGAGTAAGAGTGGAAAAGGGAATATCCTTGATAGGCTTCAAGTTTTTGAAGTGGCAAGTGAACCAAATTCAAATGCCAGGGGGAGATGAGTAAACGTACAGGGGGAACCACATGGGGAACACCCTGTACAAAATTCTTAATTCAAGAATGGGAGGCTAGCAGTCTCGGAAATAAGAACACAAGAGCAGAGATTTGCCCCTTGTTGGTACTCAGAGTAAATGCTGGTCCAGACCCAATTGTAAAAGGTCAGGATATGCTTCACAGAATATTTTCTGGGATAAAAGCTTTTTCTTTGTGCCCAGCATCTAAGCGCAATGGCAGACCTTCCGGGAAGTAGGCTTTCTAGCTTTTATCATCATAGGAATCGCTGATTCAGAAAGGCCTGTTCTTCAAGACCTGGGTTTCAACAGCCATGCCGGTAAAGCCAGCACCTCTGAAGCAGGATGTAAACCGATCTTTGGGATAGAAGATCCTGATAATCCAAAAGGATTCATGGAGCATCTGATCAGGTTGGAGTACCACATCTACCTGGGCCAGTCCATAAAGATAATATACTTTTTTTTTTATATTTTAGTTTTGTGTATACACTGAGGTTATATTAACAACACATGATCAAATATGGAACTACGCAAACTCTAATAATCAGTGCTACTTGTGTTTTGAAGCTAAACATACAACATGATACAAAATAAACAGGCATGATACATTAAATGTGTTCAGTATATCACAATTATGGGGCTTCATTCAAAGCTTATTTGTTTTTTTGTAGCTGTGTGAGGAAATTAGGATTGTAAACATGAAGTGAGAGAAACCTAATATGGAATGAATGTGGAAGACATTTGAAACCACTAAGTTATTAAAAATTGGGTCAAACTAATAAAAGTTCCTTGCATGCTTGTCATCGCATTTACAAAAGAATCTGAGGCAGGAACATTGTGTCTTCAAAGCAATGAGAAGGATGTTTTTGCTGCTTGTTTTCAGTCAAATACAATGGGCTATAAAAAAATAAAAATAAGTGGCCAATAAAATAATAGCATGCATGGCTCTTCGTTTGCAAAGTCTCTGGAAAGCAGAGATATCATTTACTACAAATATATGTTTAGGAGATACAGGCACAAAGCAAGTTCAGCCATTTGCTGATACATGCAGCTTTTACTAGCTAATCTGTAAAAATAATTATTAAATACATAGAAAATATTTTGATACCATATTCTTACATATCAACATGTTACAGTGCACTTGGAACAATAAAAGAAAATGTACACTTTGACATTTTCAAGACGATTCTATTTTTCTATTCTGTCCTGAAAGTAAAGTGGGTGAAATGATGCAGATATGAACTGCAGTCACCTCGAAGTACCTGGACATATCTGCAACAGCAGTGGCGTAACCAGAGTTATGGGCACCCGGGGCAGAATTTTTTTTTCTCGCCCCCCCACCCCATATTATATAAACATTCACTAGAACTGTACCCCCCCCCCCCACACATATATATCAGCTAAGGAACTACAAGTCCAAGCATGCCATAATTGTCCCTGTACACCCCCCCCTCACACACACATATCACCCAGGGAACGGCAA
>NW_017306526.1:1401317-1492292 GCF_000935625.1 Nanorana parkeri | reverse complement strand
CAATCAGGCACTGTAGAGGGCCGCTCGCAGTGGCCTCGGAGCTGCGAGCGGCCGCCCGATGACAGCCGGGTGAATGTGGCAGAGAAAGGGAGCCAGGGGCTTCGTTTAGCGGGGGTCGTGACGGCGCCCCCCCTCAGTCCTGCGCCCGGGGCAAGTGCCCCCCCTGCTGTTACGCCACTGTGCAACAGCCCCCTAAATTCTCTTGTCATGGACACATCTCAGGAAGGTTTGTGAGCCTGCTGCAGGTATGTGCACTACATGCATCAGTTTGCACTCCCTCTGTGACCACCAGTGACAGAGCCTCTTAAAAGTGATCATAGACTTTTAAATGGGAACACCTGAAAAATGTGCATAAACACGTATTTTTCAGGTGCTCCCATTAAACTCTACTGGACCAAAGCACTCAATCCTACCTGAAAAGAAGCTCATGTACTATTTCATGCTACAGACATCAGACTACAAGAACTTGACGCTCACATGTGAACAGGGGTCACTGAAAACAATAAACATACAAGCTGACATAAAATACTACTCACATGGTAATCACTGCATCAATGGTACAAGGCAGACCCCACACAAAGCTGCCTTGCTAGCTGACGCGTTACAAGGAATATACCCCCTTCCTCGGAGCTGTGTGGTATATTCCCCCGAAATGCGTCAGCGAGCAAGGCAGCATTGTGTGGGGTCTGCCTTGTACCATTCATTCAGTGATTACCATGTGAATAGTATTTTATGTCAGCTTGTATGTTCATTGATTAATAAACTGTATTACACGAGGACAAAGCGCTGTGTTTGTTTTGCATATTTTGTGAGGAATACTTCCCAGTGGCCTTTTGATGACGGCAGCCTGCAAACGATTGTTGGTGGAGAATATCATTGGGAGTCTGCTGAGCGCTGTGGTGTGTATTTTTCTGGAAAATCACAGATGTGTTCCACTAAGTGGTAATTAAAGTTTATTTCTCGTTTTCCACACCTTCAAGCTGTTTTAATAAGTAAGCAATGCATGGTTATACAAAGAATTTATTTTTCTTATTTCCATGTAGAAAAATACAATACAATAAAAGTTATATATTGCCCAATTAGGAAAATGAAAACATTTTGAAGAGAAGTTACACAGAAATCATAAAAGAATTAAACATCCAAAAATGAGCACTTAGAGCAATTACCGTATTTGCCGGCGTATAAGACGGGGTTTGAGACCCAAAAAAAATCGCCCGAAAATCGGGGGTCGTCTTATACGCCGGGTATACTTCGGTATACTGTATGTAGCTTCGGCTACATACAGTATACCGCGCTGAGCCAATCACGGCATTATTTTTACACAAAAAGTGGGGGGTCGTCTTATACGCCCAGCCGTCTTATACACCGGCAAATACGGTAGTTTGGTTTGAAAGCGCACAGACAGCAATAACTGCAGATTTGAGAAATTATATTTACATCACAATATGTTCACAGAACATATTTAAAGCAGAGATATCTAGATCAAACAAATTTGATCCCCTTTAGTTCTGGAGGAAAGTAATCTTGCTCTACTGGTTCCTTAAAGAGAGGATTATACTTATAGCCTTTAGCATAACCCAAATTCTTCATCAGTTTAGTGGGAGCATTCCGCAGATGGAGTGGAACTGGTGGAAGTGGCCCCTTATGGTTCTTCAAGCACTCCTTCACTTTATTGTATGCACTATAAGCAGCAACTGATTTAGGTGCTCGGGCTAAATACATAACACACTGAGCCAATATGACCTGAAAACATAAAATTAGAAAATGAAAAAAAAAATGCATTTCTTTGCTCACATTATAATGTTAGCATAACGTTAAAACCCATAGGAATAATGATACTGGACCAAGCAGTGATTTACTTAGACATCAATACTACAATGACTAAATTAAAACAAATCACCCTTAAAGTTGAAGTTTGCTTAAAAAAAAAAAAACAGCTTCAAAATAGGAATGAATGGGCCATGGCGTGCATGGCCATTGTGAAGATGGGCTGGCAGGGAAGATTTTCCCTTAAAGGGCTGTGTGGCCCTGGGCCACACAAAGAAGACCCCCGAACGAGGAGCAAGGTAAGTATTTCTCATGGCAGGCTGCACTAAAACTGGCCATACACGGCTCAACATTTGGTCAATTCCAGCGTTCACTTTATCTTCCAATCTTACAAAGGCGGTTTGGTGAAGGATTGGGCAGTAAGTAAGTTTTGACAAGATTGTCCACATTCCACCTGCTAAGGTCTGGCACTTGACTGTTCAAGTAACAAGGTATGCATTGTGTGGAGGCAGTATTACTTGTTCCCCTAAATTAGAAAGGTCTTCTACAGACTTAAGCAGCAGAGGGGTGAGTGGAAATAAGTGAATGCTTCCTGCAGTAAAGTGAACCTGTTACTTTCACAGTTGCAGGTTTGCTTAAGCATAACAATTACATGAATTTTCAATGTAACACAAGGGGACTTAAAGACTAAAAGTTAAAAGGAAATTCCAACAGAAGAGTTTTCTAAGACCAAGGGCACTGTAAAGTGCATGTCTCAGAAAAAATTGCAATACATGCACATTTGCTCATGTTTTGCCACTGCAAGCACAGAAAAGTTCCTGTTGATCTTGCCAGAAACCCAATGGGCTCCTAACGTCATGTTTGCGCTGCCAACACTGCCTCTGCTGCATTGAAATCCCAGGTAATGTTACAGGTAATGTTAAAACAATTATCATTATTGGCTATAAAAGCCAACCATTGCCCCCCATACACTAAAGAATAGTAACAATTGGTCTGCAGATAAAAACACCCATATGTTTTCCTAACTTGAGAAGTTGTCTACTTTGTAGCTGAAAATGAAAAATAACGTCAATGTGAATCTGTGACTAGGCTTTGGATCTTCTATTACTTACACATTCTTAACAAGTGGTCCCTCTGTAACTGTAGGCAGTAAGAAATGCAACGTAACAACAGGAGCACTAAGGTTGTCCAAGTCAGGTCTCTCCGCACCCAGTTCACCCAGTTCAGATTTCCTCTCCCAGAGCACCTGCTCAGTGATTACATTAGATATGTGACGTTTGGAAGGCTGCTGAGTAAAATCTAGGAGGGATGAGCAGGGTAGGCTGAGCTTTTGGAGAACAACTTGGAAGACTTCAGTGCTTCTGCTGTAAACTTTGATAATGCATATCTCCACAGTGCCTGCAGCTACGGAGGTCAGTGTGGGCTTCTCTTTAAGTTCATTTACTGCTTGTCACAAATATGTAAAGATTGAATGGCCAAAGATTTACTTCAAGTTCAGAATCAGTAGTGCTTTGTTATTTGATATGACAAGGGCAATGTGGTATGTTCTCTTCTGCAATATTTTTTCTACTGCTGTTTGCAGAAATCATCCATAAGCCAGCATAATAACCTGAAGCTACCTGCTGCATCTCAATTTAGTCTATAAAAACTTTTTTCACCAGCTTTCCTGGTACCAAGAAGCTGTGTAGGTCTTTTGCTGTCTTGACGGAAACATGTTTCATGTAGACTATATGTTCAGGATAAGAAAATAGGAAGCATATTAATATTAGAGGGGAATTTAAGGCAAAAAAACCCCAACTCAAAATACTTTTTACAGTAGTACGTAAATCCCATAACTCAATGTTGTACATACTATACACATGCATCATGCAAAGGCTCATTTTTAATACCTGGTATTTGGTTTTAATTACATGGGGTGAATTGTCCTTGTTCTCATGTTTTAACAGTAACTAGGCCTGCAGTTACAGGATGTATGACTTTTGGGTTTGGTATCCTATTGTTCATGCTGCACAGGTTGACACCTATTTATACATCCTTGGTAATGGCATAAAGGATTGTAGACACTATGCAATACGTTTGTATTCCTGCGGTTGTATTTAATCCATATTACGTCAATGTTAGATTGTAAACCTAAGTGAACACATTTGAAAACTATTTGAACAGAAGCCAGACGAACTGGTGTCTAGGCTTCCTGAGAGATTCTTTGCGCCTCATACCTTAATGCCTGCTCATCACTTTCTGAAATATAACAGTATAGCTTTTAACACTGTTTAAATTACCTACATTTACACTATGGTAAGACTGCCATAAAGTATTATCTATTGGATGCTTTCATACGGCGCAGTATTCTAGGTTCCTAAAACTAAAGCTTGAACAGGAAAGGAGATAAAATCAGACTATCATAAATAAAACAGAAAATTGTCACATGGAATTAAACTTACAGGTGTGTACTTAGATAGAAAGAAAAGCTTGTGATAAGAAAAGTCACTTACGTCGCATTCCGGCATTCCAATAAAATGGGAGGCTTGATAAGCTGACACTGCTTGAGTTAAAGCCAAGGGATCAGCTAAACCTGTGAAACCAAAAAAAAAGCATTATTTATAAAAATCTAAAAAGCAATACAAACAAAAAAAATACAAATTCTACTTTGTTTTAAAGGAAATGCTTTCTTTATTTCAATACCATATAAATAAAATAATTCTAAACTAACCTAAAATAGTATTAAACTTTCAATCTTTTTTTCAATAATGATTCCAGATCAAATACATAAAAACATTACCCAGCAAAGCAAATCATAGTCATCATGTTTCCAAACAGCTCCAACTCTCTCAGCTCAGCTTTCCTTAACTTCCTGTTGACTACAAGATCACAAGCACAGCATCTATCTACTAGCTTGAAGAAGGGGAGCAGCAAGGAGGGTAGTAGATTGCTTGCTGTGCCTGTGTGTTTGTGGAGACACACACAGCTTACAAGAACACACAGGGGTGGCTCCATAGTCCCTGCAAACAGGATTTCAGGCCCAGTGCTCAGGAGATGAGATCAGTTGATTCTGCAGGAAGTGAAACCTATTAAACATCAAGGAGCAGCAACCAGTGCTTTTCACAAAAGGGTGAAGAGTTTGGAGAAGGCAGGAGAAGTGAACAATCTAGGACAACATAGCTGAACTGGAAAGTGAGCTGCATTGGAGAATATTTCCAAATCAGCTATGTTGTCCTAGATTGTTCACTTCTCCTGCCTTCTCCAAACTCTTCACCCTTTTGTGAATAACCCTATTAAAATAGTTCAAAGACCTTTCATATTAACATCATTTTAAAGCCCAATTGAACTCTCAGTTTAAGGACTGGTTCACAGCATAGCGCTGTGCTAAACGAAAGATACCATGCATTTAGCACACACTATTGCACAGCGTACCCAGCATGTGGTACCATGTGCTAAGTGCATTGCCATTCATTTGAATGGCACCCTATGCACCTCCAGGTGGTTGCAGCACAGTGCATGGTAACAGAATACCAGTGGAAAAAAAATAGTGCATGCACTCCAACTACACAAATGCTGAAAGGAGAGTTAGGATGCTATTCAGATGAATGGCAATGTAACGCACCTAGGGCACAGTATCGCATGCTAGGTGTGCTGTGCGATACCTATAGTGTGAATCAGCCCTAAATCAGCTAAATACATTTCAGGTGCATCAAAAAAGGTGATCAATATCTTACAGTTTGTTTTCTCTAACAAGTAACCACAGCCTGAGTAGAAAGCCTGTTTGCTGTCAGCATGCTGCAGAACAGAACCATTGCTCTCTGCGTGCAATTAGTGATCACCATGCTGAGGTTGAACACCCCCTGCTGAGTCAGAGCTGGAACTCTCCAACCAGCAGGGAGCAATAGCTTTGCTGATTGCAGGGCTATACAGTGAGGCAAATAATTATTTGTTCCCCTATTCTAAATGATAGAGACAGAATATCAAAAACAAAAATCCAGGAGAAGCACATGATACAAATGATATAAATTAATTTGCAGTGCAGCGAGTAAAATAGGTATTTGATCCCCTAACAACCAACAATAATTCTGGCTCCCACAGACTGGCTATGTGGTACATAGATTAGTCCTGTCAATGTAAGAAGGTGCTCCTAACGACAACTCGTTATGTATATAAAAGACACCTGTCCACAGAATCTCTTTCTTCCATTCAAATCTCACCATCATGGGCAAGACCAGAAAGCTGTCAAAGGACGTTAGGGACAAGATTGTTGACCTGCACAAGGCTGGAACGGGCTGCAGGACTATCAGCAAGAAGCTTGGTGAGAACGAAACAACTGTTGGAGCGATTATTTGCAAATGGAAGGAATACAAGGTAACCATCAATCACCCTCAGTCTGGAGCCCCATGCAAGATTTCGCCTCATGGGGTGAGGATGATCATGAGAAAAGTGAGGGATCAGCCCCGAACTACACAGGAAGAGCTTGTGAATGATCTCAAGGCGGTTGGGACCACAGTCACCAAACAAACCATTGGTAACACAATACAACGCCAAGGATTGAGATCCTGCAGCGCCCGCAAGGTGCCCCTCCTCAACAAGGCACATGTACAGGCCATTTGAAGGTTGCCAATGAACATCTAAATGATTCAGAGAAGGATTGGGAGAAAGTGCTGTGGTCAGATGAGACCAAAATTGAGCTCTTTGGCATTAAGTCGACTCGCCGTGTTTGGAGGTAGAAAAAGGCTGACTATGACCCTAAGAACACCATCCCTACAGTCAAGCACGGAGGTGGAAACATTATGCTTTGGGGCTGTTTCTCTGCTAAAGGTACAGGCCGACTTTGCCGCATTGAGGGGCCAATGGATGGGGCTGTGTACTGTAAATTCTTGGATGAGAACCTCTTTCCCTCAGCCAGAACCCTGAAGGTGAGTCGCGGATTTTCAGCATGACAATTAGCCAAAACATACCGCCAAGGCAACAAAGCAGTGGCTCAAAAAGAAGCACATTAAGGTCATGGAGTGGCCTAGCCATTCTCCAGACCTTAATACTAAAAAACAATTATTGGAGGGAGCTGAAACTTCGAGTTGCCAAGCGACAGCCAAGAAACCTTAAGGATTTAGAGAAGATCTGTAAAGAAAAGTGGACCAAAATCCCTCCTGAGATGTGTGCAAACCTGGTAAGCAACTACAAGAAATGTCTTACCTCTGTGCTTGCCAACAAGGGTTTCTCCACCAAGTACTAAGTCATGTTTTGCTTGGGAATCAAATACTTATTTTACTCACTGAACTGCAACTCAATTTATAACATTTGTATCATGTGTTTTTTCTGGATTTTTGGTTGATATTCTGTCTCTATCATTTAAAATACACCTATGATAAAAATTATAGACCTTTCATTTCTTTGTAAGTGGGCAAACTTACAAAATCTGCAGGGGATCAAATAATTATTTGCCACACTGTAGAACTGACCTCTGCAGAGAGAACATAGCTTCATGGCTTCACAGAAAGCATGCGCCCCACTCTTTCGAAAGAAGACAATGAGCACCTTTTTTTCAATGCACAAAAAAAGTCTCTTCAAAATTCTGTCACTATCAACATGGATTTCTAATGATGACATTTTCTAATGATGCGGTTGTGATAAATCCTTTTTTTGATACCACCTATTCATGAAGGTTGATCTACAAAGTCTATAAACAGGGTAGTTTATTATTACATAACTCAACAAATGCAGCGCCTGAAGATGATGAGGGTGAGGTGGCTCAACAAGGATTACATACCTATATCTTCACTTGCAAATCTTACAAGTCGTCTAGCCACATAAAGGGGGTCTTCACCACCTTCAAGCATTCGACCGAGCCAATACAAAGAGGCATTCTGATCAGATCCTCGCATAGACTTGTGTAATGCTGATATACAGTTGTAGTGTTCTTCTCCTACAAAGTCAGCAACACAAAATATAAATATTATCACTCTTATTTCACAAGTTGCTATAGAGGTTCCTGCAAGGTATCTATGCTACGCATGAAAATGCCCCAATAGCGGCCCTTTAAATTTGTAAACAGGCGCTGTGCTTCACAGTAAGACTGCTGAGGTCCCCAGCAACATCCTGGCAGCCTTCCTGTGAATTGCGGTGCCTGTTTACTGCGACGGTAGCAAATCTCCTCCACTCAGCCCTCCTAGGACCGCGCACAGCCACCTGAGAGTCTGCACAGCCCACCATGAGAGTCTGCACAGCCCACCATGAGAGTCTGCACAGCCCACCATGAGAGTCTGCACAGCCCACCATGAGAGTCTGCACAGCCCACCGTAGAGTCTGCACAGCCCACCGTAGAGTCTGCACAGCCCCCCATAGAGTCTGCACAGCCCCCCATAGAGTCTGCACAGCCCACCATAGAGTCTGCACAGCCCACCGTAGAGTCCGCACTATTACAATAATTGCCATTATTTTTCCTAGACTTCTACTTTCAGAGCTAGTTATTATTACTAAAAGTAGTAATAATTGAATGCCGAGGCAATTATTTAACATGATAAAGAGGGCAACCATAATGCTGATGCGGTCCACAATGAAATTGAGTTCGACACCCCTGCTGTAGAGGAATAGGTTTACAATGGTAGCAGTTGGCAGGTGTTGCAGGGAGCATGGACATTTAAACCAAATATACAAATGGTACTCTCCTATGATGCCAGTGGTTATTTTGGAAAGAGGGCAGTTATCTTATTAGATGCTGGCCCTTTAAAAGGCGGTGTGGTAGCTACTAACCATAAGCATAGTAAAGAACAGTACCTGCAACTAATACCCAGGAGAGCAGAAGGGAGCTACATGTGAACATTAGAGCTATCCCAACTTAAACAGATGGTACATGTATCCAGCAAAAACCCAGCCCACAGTGGCAGAATCACTGCTCAGACACTAAAAAGAATCGTATCAAGCCACATAGGATCTACTCACATCAAAGTCTGTATAAGATTTAATAGCACAATACTGTACCCAGCATGGGGGAATAAAAATCTGACATATACACACAGTGAATCCATGGATACAGTAAGCATATTGCACAGTGTTGCAACATTCTTATGCCCCAGATCAATCTCTGCTAATACCCTAATTTGTGTTAGAGGACTTGATACTCCAGTTTCTAGTGGACATATGAGTCTTGATGAATGGCTGCGAATATGTTTATCACATATAGAGGCATTAAAGAAACAGCTGCATCTCTGAGAGACGACTGATAAACAGAAAACGAGTTACTAAATAACAGATCAGTAGTACAAACCATAAAGGGTATACTTTGATATGTTTTGTTAAAGGATCACGCTTGCTCTGCTAGTCAACCAAGTGAAAATTATATCCCCTACTTAGGCTTATTTTTACACCACATGAAAAAAATAATAATACAGTAGCAATTGTATGACAACATTGCATGGCAAGCAATGAACACCCATATTGAATTAAAATGTTTTCATACTTGTTCCACAATGTTTATAACACCACAATTAAAGTACATTTCCACTTTTACAGACACATTTGGATAGCCTATTTTATATCTGTTATATGTTCCCATTCACATTGCATAACTTTGCAAAATATTTAAAAACACTGCTGCTTACCTTTTTACCTGATTTTAGTAGCCGCAAAATATTATTAAGCTCCTTCTATGCAATGCTAAAGTAGTATCAAACTCTCAAAGAAATATAAATTCTCAGCAAAGTATTTCTGTATATGTTTTCACTCAAGCATTTACAGTTATTATGTTTTCAAACAGCTGTCTCCAACTCTCTCAGCTCGACTTCCCACAACTTCCTGTCCAGTACAAGATCACAAGGAACAGAGCAGTCTGAAGCAGCTGTCCATCGACTAGCTTGGAAAACGGAGGAGCAAACAACAGAGGATTACATTGTCTTGCTGTGAGTGACTGTTTGTGGAGACACAAAGGTTACTTGCAAACAATGGTGGTTCCCTGGGACCATGCAAGGGAAAGGAGCCACCCTAAAACAGGAGGATATCAGGGCCAGTGCTCAGGGGACCAGCTGATTCTGTAGGAGGGTAAAACTTTTAAACATCAAGGTGTAGCATCCATTGTAAGAGATATAATCTGTATTTGGAAACAGAGCTTAAAACCCCTTTGACTTTAATATCACTTTAAGGATGGCTACAACTAAGGCCCAGTTTGGGGGCTGAAACATGTAAGCATTTGTTTGTTTGCTGCTGTTATGCCTTTTAACAAAGTACTGGATGGATGGATCCCCTTGCAAGCTACGTTTTTTTTACCTATTGCACTTTAAGGAAGGGACTGGGGAGTTATGTTTGCCATAATTAATAAATAAACTGTGCTGGCAGATTTCCATTATCAGTTTTAAACTAGATGTGCATGACTGTCTGTCCTAACAAAGGGTTAATTATCTCAGGGTGTGGGTGGTACATTATGTCCCTTATCTCGATATTGCCATATTTTTCTCATTATTTCTGGTATGCTGTATGAATGGGAACACATAAACATATCATGGGGGGTTCCCAAATTTGCAAAAGTCAAAACATACTTTAATTCAAAGCTGAAAAAGCAGAGGTAAAAATAGAGAACATTACCATCTTCGTACAATACATGTCCTTCCAGTATAGATAACAGAACACCCGATGACAGCTATTTTTATCATACTCTTCACAAAAGAACTCCCTGGCATGTCTTCATTATCATGCCAAGCTTAACAATGTACTAGTTCTGGAGGCTTACATTCAAGCCTTCAACTTACAGATTAAGTTTGCAACAATACACCCAGGCAGCTGAACATGTGTTGGTGTCTAAGGCGTCACTCAGTCTCCATGTAAGAATCACTGTGGCCTTAGCGGACCGAGGAAAGCCTTGTAGGATAACTTTCGGCTACAATAACTGGAATTTACGCAGTGAAAATAAAAACAAGTAAAACAAAATGAAAATAAGCAAACAAGTAAGAGAACATAATTGCACGGGATGATGTAATATTGTTATATTAATGAGGACCTTTGTTTCTGATTTTACCCTGTGAAAAAAAGCAGGAACTAAATTGTGTCCAGAAATAGTTTTCTCCAGGAGATTCGTAATGTTTAGGAACAGCAAACCCACAATGCAGGCCACATACAAATCAGCTACCTCCAAGATGCTTACTGATTACCCATTTTCTCATCTCCAAGCTTTACTACCTGATTCCCCGTGTAACTTTGAATATTACCGTACTTTTTTCTATGAAATACATGAATACTAAAAAAATGGCCATTCATTAGTTCAAATGGCAATAGATAATTATAGGTCAAAACATTCTTGTATTAGATTACATTTGTAGCATAGTTTTTGGCATTGCAATAAGGCCAGGTTCACACCTGGGCGATCCCTGACTGCGCGGCAATCGTGCACGAAACCGTGAGGATGGCAGTGCGGTCACGGAGTGGCACACTATCGCTGATCGTGCTGGTAATGCCATTATTTTCTAATGGCACCCTAGTCGTGCTAGGCAGATTGTGCGGTTTCCCACCGAACTTGCGCCCGTGCAAACGCGCATTGCGTGTCGTGAAAAAAAAGGTAAGTGTACCTTTTTTCAGCAAATGTTGCAGAGAGTTCGAACCCCATTGAAAATAATAGGGCTGCGCGGCAACCGCTGCGTGCAACTGCATACAATTGCACGTGTCCCGGGATAGCCCAAGTCTGCACCAGCCCTCAAGATGCCCAGAAAGAACCGCGCAGCTACACAATGTATGCAAATTGGATAGTGTAGATGCCTACCTGCCCCTTCCCATCTCCTGAACATTCCTAATGGCCAGTGAGGCAGCCTACTCGGATGTGCTGGAGCTTGCCACTACTTACCCCGAAGTGTCACAGTTTTGTCTGTCAGAAAGTACTGCCATTTGGCTGTAGGAGAGCATTACAGGCTGAGCCTACACTTCATAACTGCAAGTTTTTATTTTTACGGCAGGGTGTCTTTAAAGTGAAATCAGGCGTTAATATAACAGAAGGATAGCACATTTTATTTCTAAAAGATAATCCAGTCAAGGCTGACATAATGGGCCAAAGTGGATTTTTTCAGAAAATGGTGATTAGTTACAAGTCAGTTACAATGTATGTACTCTCAGGAGTTTGTATGTTGTTGTGGACTTAAAGTCTTCTACTAGGCATTAATGGTAATTAACTTCAGCCAAAACGTAATTTTTTATGTTTTGTACAGAGAGAGCCAGAGTTAGAATCTCTTTTTTTTGCTGTTCCTGATTTGGGATATTTCTCTTCACTTCCTTTGCATCAAAGTACTCCTAGTAACTAAATCCAAATTATTTACCAGGGAAATTCATTCATGTAATGTACTATAAGCTGTTACCATGTAAGTATCAGCATGTATAGTACTACATGTGTTATAGCACTACAAAAATGAATTCTTACCGCAACTTGTATGAGCAGTGGAAAGTAGGAGTGTGCTTACCAGCATTTGTAAATTGTTTCCACAAGGCCTGAAACATCCCATTGCATTTAGATGTCATGTATGCACACATAGAAGTGTTGACAGGCAGATTTATGGCTACAATTGCAAAAAAAGCAAGTCATCTTTGTAGTGTTCATTGGGATCCACAAGAGGGAGGTCAGGAAAGAGTGTTTAATATATTCCTGGTGCAAGGTTCTGGGAAAAGGACAACCTGTTTTAGCAGACCATGGATTTACAGGCAAGGTAAATTCTGCAGTTTTTATTATCCTTATGTGAAATGGAAAATATGTTCCCATACAGAGGCAAGGTGCTCTTTCCTATAAATAGGATGCAAAATAAGACTAGTGTCATATCAATGTCAAAGAAAAATTAAGACTGTAAAAGCCAGCTTGATTTTTGTTTAGCATGACTACTTTTGTAATACTCAAAACTTAGCCCCAGCCAATGCTTTGGATAGATTGGGGAGGAGTTGCATGTATTGTTAAGTTCTTTATTCATGTTGCTCCTCTCTTGGGAACATTGTCAGGATAGATGTGCCCAATGACAGTAATCTATTTCAAACCTTATGTAATCGTATCATATATGATCACATGCGGACTATCACTCACAGATGCGGCCGCTGTCACCTGGTCATTAACTTGAATGGGTATCAGACGCAACCTCACCTGCAGTGAGTATCCCAAATCACCCCATGTGAATGTGGTCTTAAGGTGTCCATACACTGTTTGATCTTTGTTCAGAAATCTTACACAAATGGTCTTTTGAATGAAATTCGAACAGTTTTTTTTACTGTAATCCCGTTCGATTTTTCTTAAAGGGTGAGGCTGGAAAACTTTTTACGATTCAAACGAAAATCAATGAATTAGTGGCGTTATTGTATGAAAAAAATTGATTCAAGAACACTGCACATGCTCATTTGAAAGTACGTTCCGTCGATTGACAAAATTTGGTGATTTAGTATTGCTAACGAACAATTATCGAAATCGACATTTGCCTGTGCTTGATGGGCTAGTTGAGCTAGAATCAACGAGGGTTGTTTGCAGCAACAAAAATTTCCAATTGAAAATCTATAGGTGACAACTATTAGCAGGCTCTGGTTTAAAAATGATTTACAACAGTCTGCTAATGAGGTTTAGCGGAAATGTAAAATTACGTATTTTCACTTCTGATAATCTACTGGAAGTTGTACATATTAATGTGTATATGTTATTGCAGGTTTTTTACATAAACCAACCAAAACCATATATGAAATAGTTCAAGATTTTTGACTGTGTTCTATAATTTATGTCAGGTAAGTCTAACTGGTAATCAGTAATATTCACTGACTAAACACACTGAACATCACATGCTAGAAATGCAGCTCTCCTCAGCCCTTGTGAAGTGGAGGAAGACTGAATTACATAAATTGTTTCATAGTAACTCTGATATAGTGACCAGCGACCTAAAAACATTTTTTTCCTATAGCATGTCAGCAATACAAGCGATGCTATAGGCTGCTCTGACATACGTATCATAAATGCACATTCTAAAGTAGAACAATGGCCTCCCATTAAACAAAAAAAAAGCTGCAGCACTTAATTATAGGTGCATTTGCACTTACAGTTTTCTTTTATTCATCCTGCAAAGTCCCATAAATACCCGTTGATCCTACTAGTGAAGTCCACTCAATGCAGCTTTCTGTGATGGTGTGGCAACAATACTGCACTGTTTCTGACTCAGAACAGAGGTACCACTTTGATGTAGGCTGTGCCTGCTTGTGCTACAGTGGAATAAAAAAATTTTTTTGAAGGAGGCCTGGCCATCAGCATTGTCACTGCTGATTTTCAAGCCTGTAAATTGTCAATTAGCATCTGACCAAACCTAGTCCTGTCTCCTGCTTTCTGAATTAACAGCACTGTCTCTGTTGCTGGAACAATCCAACCGTCGGCTGCAGTGTCACAGAGGTGGGGGTGGCATGAAAGAAGAAGGATTTGGCTCACTTAGGGAAAGTAAATTAAGTTTTCTTTTAATTTATAAGGCTGGTGTATCACATAGTAACTGGATTTCATACTTGTTTAGACTGCCATATAGAAGCCTTTAGTTTTGATTTAAGTTTAGGAACTGCCATTGCACCATCAAGGAATTTTGTTGTATATTAAGATATGCCAGAACAGCAGTCAGTAGTAAAGTGTCATGATCTTCAAGAGAGCTATGCAAAAAACGTAATGCAAGCTCTTAGGTTATGTTTTCCCTTCATGGCAGTGATGACAGATAAGTCATCTGAATGGTGAATTCACACTAGTCTTTGCCAGGGCGGATGGCAAGGACCAATGGCTGAATGGTAAATATATTTAGTCCCTTCAAACATGGTCTTGTTTTACTCTAAACCATTTAGCCATTTGGCATTCTGCTTATGTTAGTTATCATTAGCTGTTTCTTAAGAGGTCTAGTAAGCTCTGCTTTTTTCTGGCCTATCCATAGTTCACTGTTCTCCAATCTCACCCCCTTTTTTTGTACTAGCAAATTATCAAGTCCCTTTAAATATGGTATTGACACACAACAATTAGAAATCTAATTTAGTTATCACCTACAGGTGAAACTCGAATAATTAGAATATCGTGCAAAGTTCATTTATTTCACTAATGCAACTTAAAAGGTGAAACTAATATATGAGATAGACTCATTACATGCAAAGCAAGATAATTCAAGCCGTGATTTGTCATAATTGTGATGATTATGGCTTACAGCTCATGAAAACCCCAAGAACCCCAAATCCACAACCTCAAAAAAGTAGATTATTACATGCAATCAATAAAACAAGGATTGTACATAGAACAATATCGGACCTCTGAAAAGTACAAGCATGCATATGTACTCAGTACTTGGTTTGGGCCCCTTTTGCAGCACTTGCTGCAATTACTTTTGCACAATATTCTAATTATTCGAGTTTCACCTGTATATTGATGAAAATATGCAAAAAGTAGAAAAAACAAAAAATATCCAGTACTGTGCAAACGTTTTAGGCAGGTGTGAAAAAATTCTGTAATTATACCAAGCAGGTGATCATCAATTTCATATGCAAGTTGAAACACAGTTGTTAACTGAAACAGAAACCGCTGTGTAGGAGGCTTAAAACTAGGTGAGGAACAGCCAAACTCTGCTACTAAGGTGAGGTTGTGAAAGACAGTTTCATGTCACAGGTCATACACAGCAAAAAGACAAAAGGTAGTTATACTGCATCAGCAAGGTCTCTCCCAGGCAAAGATTTTAAAGCAGACTGGGGTTTCAAGATGTGCTTTTCAAGCACAAAGAAACGGGCAACGCTGAGGACCGTAGACGCAGTGGTCCGCCAAGGAATCATGGCAGCAGATCAAAGACACATCATGCTTACTTCCCTTCAACATCTAAAGATTTCCAGCACCGAACGGGCAGAAACCAGTGGGAGCAAGGTGAACAGTGAAGCATGCTGGAGGTTCCTTTCAAGTCTGGGGCTGCATTTCTGCAAAAGGAGTTGGAGATTTGGTCAGGATCAATGGTGTCCTCAATGCTGAGAAATACAAGTAGATACTTATCCATCATGCCATACCATTAGGGAGGCGTGTGATTGACCCCAAATTTATTCTGCAGCAGGACAACGACCCCAAACATACAGCCAATGTCAATAAGAACTATCTTCAGTGTAAAGAAGAACATGGAGTCCTGGAAGTGATGGTTTGGCCACCACAGAGCCCTGATCTCAACATCGAGTCTGTCTGGGATTACATAAAGAGACTGAAGAATTTGAGGCAGCTTACATTCACAGAAGATCTGTGCACCTAGATACAATCTTGTCTAATCTGTTGTTGAACTTAGTGGCCAGAAGGTTCACATCCCACATCCCCCACCTGTGGCACAGGTCCTGAAACACCAACTGGTGTAGAGGCCACTCTCCTTGGTCCAGATGCTGCCGGCTAAGGAACTCTGCCTGCCAATTCTCTATACCTGGACTGTACATTGCTGGCAATGCTGGAAAGTCCAGTTCTGCCCAGGACAGGATCTTCTCCATCTCATTTGCCACAGCAAGACTTCTGGTTCTTCTCTGATGATTGATGTAGGCTGTAGGGCAATGCCCTAAATGCAGATCATTTGGTCCTCCAACGTTGAAGTGAAAGAAATTGCTTGAAGCTCCAAGATGTTTAACGGGAGACAAGTTCCTTGCACTGACAAGGTGCCCAAGACATCCCCCCACAACCAGCTCTACAGGCTGGCTCCATCACGAGAATTTTTCAAAATATGGGAATAAAGGACTTTCCCGATTCAAGAGCCAGATTTCTGAACCACCAAGCCAGGGATAGCCTCTTCCTTGGTGTCAAACAAACTGGTCTGTCCAAAAATGCGATTTCAGGCCTGGAGTGAAACTGGGCAAAAGGTAACCACCTCAAAGGAGGTTACGATTAGCTCCAAAACTCTCACACCGAAGCACAGGCAGCTTCTGGACTGGCAAGTTCAAACCTGAGAATAGGGTCTAAATCTTCTCCAAACATGGCCTGAGACATGACCAGATATTCCAAGCAGTTAGCCAGTTACAGTGCCGACTTCAGCATCCATTTAAAGCTCCGTAATGTGTACACTGTCAGAGAAACCTTGACCAACAGAACCAACTGTTGCCTCAACAGCAGGTAATCCCCAGAAATGGAGATGCGATGGGAGCGCAACACTAGGGGCCAGCACCTTGGTGAACACTGGAGGTGCAAAAAATAGGTAAAATGGTAGGGCCATGAACTGATAGTGTAGTGGTGCTACCACAAGTGTCAGAAAATGTTGTTGCACTGGAAAAGATAGGCACATATAAGTGAGCAACTTTAATGTCCACAGAAGTTAGCAAATCTCCCTGATGAAGGGAGGCACTGACAGATCTGATAAATTCCATTCGGAATGTTTGGATCTTAATGTAAACATTTAGTGCCTCGAGGTCCAAGATGGGGCAAAACTTCCTTTGGTTTTTGAAATAGTGAATAGATTGGAGTAAAACCCTTGAAACTGTTCTCCCGCAAGAACTGAGGCAATGACACTCTGATTCAGGAGAGCCGAGAGAGAACGATGGTGATCTTCTAGAATGTGTGGAGATGCAGAAAACAAGGAGGGGAAGGGAACAAAACTCTCAAGTGTGTAGCTCTAGGGCACAAACTTTTTCACGTAGGAGTCTGGAACCCAAGCTGTCCAAGCGAAAGTGGGGGCACACCTTTACTCGGAGGAAAACTTGTCTGAAGATTTGGCAGATTTGGAATGCCAGACTTTGCAGATGGACAAGCATCCAAACTTGTGGGGCCTCAATGCTGAAGTCAAGGGACTGGAGAAACAAAAGGGTCCCTTTTTTACAGACAGAGAGGGAGCTGGCAGTCTGTTACTTAGGCTTCTTTCACTGGGGAAGAAGAGTACTTTTGCCACCAGTAGCATTGCTACTGTCCCTTGAATGCCATGTGGGTCAAATGCTTCTTAAAATAGAGGTCAAAGAAAATAAAGAAAGTGAATATTTCAGTGTGCAACACCAAGACGATCACTTACATTAATTTAAAGAAACCTATGTAACTTTTAGTGGCACTGCTACTCCTAAAAGATTTTCATACATTGTATCAACACATTAAAGACAAACGCCAGGCAAAAGTGTACTTAACCCTTGCAGTGGAGCTACCTCCGCACTGCCAGGGTTAAGTGCTTGTTTTCATCTAGGTAAACAAATGGCAAACGCACTCATCAATTTGTTACCAGCTCTAAGCAAGGTGTCCATGGATCACATGTAGCAAAATATAAAATTGGGTGCAGGTTTGTCAGGAGGAAGCCCAACCTCCTTAAAGGCACAGGGACGCACAGCTGCCGTTGTGGTGTGCGGGGTCCCTTGTGCGTCCCTGTGCCTTTAAGGAGGTTGGGATTCCTCCTGACAAACCTGCACCCAATTTTATATTTTGCTACATGTGATCCAAGATGGAAACTCTCATAGTTTAGAGTTAGGACCACACTATATAGAGATGCCTTGGCGAGGCGGCTTTCAAATTTTCTGCAGAAGACGTGTATCTAAACCTCACCATTAACCTTAATGGTGAGACAAGTTTTTTTGCATGCTGGCTGGTGAGTGTGCTGGGAAACTTTTTGCTGTTGTACTGTTTTCATCTAGGGTCGCAGGGTGCAGTGAGGCGGTATACCCACTGCAAAGGTTAGGTTTCTGTGCCTGGAGTTCTTTAAGAACCTGACTGATACCTAAATACTTTGATTGAAGTGTTAATACAATGTGTGATATTCCTCCAGCAGCTACAATGGCCCTAAGGCCTTGTTCACATGGGTGGCAAGGGGGCAGTAAAATCGCATGGTTGATGTGCGGCCGCAGAGTGCTATATACAGTGCTGCGGCCATGATGCTTTGCGTCACTGCGTGGCAACATCAACAGCATGTCGCACTTGACATGTGGGTACACGGTTGTGGCGCAGTACATCAATAGACAATCCTATTGGGATTTAAGAAA
This sequence comes from Nanorana parkeri, assembly GCF_000935625.1. NCBI lineage: Eukaryota > Metazoa > Chordata > Amphibia > Anura > Dicroglossidae > Nanorana > Nanorana parkeri. The sequence goes on along the minus strand of NW_017306526.1, from coordinate 1,473,635 downwards.
AACAAAAATAAAAACCCTGCATTCTGGGGGTGACAGTATTGCCACCTGAATGCAGGGCAGCTGCTGCTCCACCACCCTCTACAAAAGCAATCTACTGTGGATCACTTTTCAGAGGGAGGTAGAGACTATAGCCCAGGGGTGCCCATTAGGTAGATTGTGATCTACCAGTAGCTCTCAAAAGGTAATGCTGGTAGATCACGAAGGGTGTGAATGGCGGCCCCTTTATTCCATTTTGGTATATTTATTTAGCTGTGCACACACCTATTAGTCTGAGTCTGCTGAGCCAAGCTCCCTGACACCTTCGTTGGATACTGGTGGTTGAAGTGCTATGTATTACATCAAAGAATATTAGTTTACACAGCCTGTTGCAAAATACAGCAAGGTGAGCCAGGAGAGAGAGCAGGGAGAGACAGATAGGAGAGAGAGAGGAAAGACAGCCAGGGGAGAGAGAGCAAGGAGAGACAGCCACCAAAGAGAGACAGCAAAGAGAGACAGTCAGGAGAAAGAACGAGGAATGACAGCCAGGACAGAGAGGAGAGACAGCCAGGTGGATGAACAAGGAGAGACAGCCAGGAAAGAGAGAGCGAGGGAGTTTTTTTTTTCTCTCGTTTGTAGATCTCATGTAGCTTGTCATTTGAAAAGTAGATCTTAACACAAAAATTGTGGGCAACCCTGCTATAGCCCATCTGAACTCAGTCTAAAAGTTTCATATGTATACGATATATTTGATTAATTTGCTGTTCTGATAATACACCAGGTATGGTAGTACACAACTGACCAAAGTTTGAAAAACACTAGCCCAATGTGTTGTTTGCAAACACATTTTAAAAACGGTTTACAAATGTATACAGAATGTCAGCATCTCTATTTTGTGAAGTAACATTAAAGGAGAACTATGGGGTTAAGGCTTTTCCCCATAGTTCTTCTCAGGGTAACGGGAGGACACAAACTAGCGTCCTCCCGTCACCCTAGGCTCAGTATACCGCGAGCTGTAGCTCGCGGTATACTGAGACGCCGCAGTATACCGTGAGCTGCTGCTTGCAGTATACTGGGACGCCGCAGCTGAAGCAGATCCCGACAATTGTGCCGGGATCCGCCCAGCTGCGTGACTGACAGCTGGCTCTGCCTATCTAGAGGCAGAGCCAGCTGTACCCGCCCCCTGCCCCGTCCGTTCCGCCAGTCAGCGCTGGCGGATTGGAGCTGGGAGGGGGGAATCCAGCCCCTCCCCTGTCACGGCAGAGAGCCGTGACAGGATCGAGAGGCGAGCGAACGCTGCTATGTGTTCGCTCACCTCCCGATCTACTGAGCCGACCTGCGACAGTCTCATTGTCACAGGTCGGCTAGAACTATGAGGTGAGTGAAAAGCACTCACCTCATAGTTCTCCTTTAAACTATACCTAAACTTATGGGCATCTATATGACACAGTTATAAACACAGCTTACTTTTGGGAAAAAACTAAATAGAGGTCAGAAAGTCTTGTCACCTAATATACACGCTTTAAAATGGTAACAGTGAAGCAAATTATTTGTTTGTATTCTTCCCGATAATACAACCCCCCCCTAAATGTCTAGGGTACTCTGATAGGATGTGGCTGTTCATTTATCTTATATGGTAAAAAAAAAATCTTTCTGCACTGCAAGTCGATTCCCCTCCCTTGCACCTAAATTCATTCCTGACTTGTTGTATTTATTGTACAGGCTTTGGGAAATATTTGAGGAAACATATATATATATATATATATATTCACAAAGCTCAATACACAGATCCTGATATAAAGTATTCAAAGCTAAAGTCTGTCCAGGCAGAGCTACACGCTTTGCAATTTGATAATTCCACTTATCAGTAAAGTGTCCCTGGAAATGGTTTTGAAATACTGGAAGGTGTCCAAGTTTCAGAAAACATTTTAAGCACCTTGTGCTGCCCAGAACAAAAAAATATTTGTGTGGGTGCAAACATAGGCACATAGGAAACTCTTTTTACTCCATCTTCAAAAGAACCTTTTTTTCAAGAGGTGAGTCAGTCAGAATGTTCAATGATTAATGCATCAAACAATGAAAACTGCAAGTAAAACCTCTAGAGAGATGTTATTGCTAAACTTATTTTTATACTGTACTATATGGGACAGTCTGATATATGAAAATGGTCATCTACTCGCTGTATGTTGTAGGTACTGGTTACATAGTTACATAGTATTTGAGGTTGAATAAAGACACAAGTCCATCAAGTCCAACCTAGTCCAACCTATTGTGTGTATGCATTTATGAGCTGATGTATGCATGTGTACGAGTCCATGTGGTTGAGGACAAGAAAAAGCCAGTAAGGTACGCACAGTCCATGCATCTTTCTAGGGACAAGGGGATATCACTTCCTAAAGAGAAACAACTGCTAACACCAAAAACCTGTTTAGGGTTGACATCAGTTCTAAACATATACAATGCGCAGTTCCACAGGTACACAGCATTACTGAGCCTTTTAATAGCACTGAACATTGTAACTGAATGACATGGTGGAAAAAAATTATTAAAGCAATAACGTAATAACTGAAAAAGCAATCTCTATCATGCAGAAGCTGTAACACAGATGTGGCTATTTGTAAACTAGATATGGGCATGTGCAGCTCTTCTTACTTGCTAAGCTGGATGTAATTTCCAAATTGCTGACGTTAGTTTAGGAATATGCTTAATCCTTAACACAGCCTTATTAAGAAACAATGTTTTTACTTACCAGCTCGGTCATAGAGAATATGGGAGCGTTGTAAGCCCTCCTTAATGTGCTCCTCCTTTATAATCATTCTTTGCTTCTGTGGATCGTCTCCTGCTGCAAGTCTAGCTTGAACTGAAAGCTGCAGCCCATTCAGACCAGTTCTGGCATCACCATCACAGAGATGTGCTAAAGTTGTTAGAGCTTTATCCTCTATAAACATTTCAGATCTGAAACAAAAAAATAAATAAAGGAAGACCGAATTATTATTAAAACCAAAGATTTTAAAAACAGATTTGGCATACAGACAACAGACATTGCAAGAACAATGTACAATATGAAATGCATGGTATGAAAATCATTACAAAATATTTTTTGGACTGTATCGTTAATGAATTATTTGACCAGTTAAACTTCCTCCATTTATCTATTGGCAAGAAAGAGAGATAGCCCAGGGCAGCATCTTTCATAGGCAGTGCTGGGGAGATCCTGATATATGTGGATATTGGGGAAAATTAGGCTCTAACAAGGGTCTTGTCATAACTTGTCTAACAGATTTTCCCATGTATGACCAATGTTCTTCATTATGGCATTGTAGAGGGCAATGACAATGTCTACATTGCAGAAACCCATAGCAACCAAATATAACTCATCTTTCACTGATCCACTCTACTAATAATCTACTACATTCTACTTAGTACTTTGTGCCTCGCAGCTGGGGTTTGCAAGTAAAGTCATCATGCAAGGCAACAGTTTACTAGAAAGTATTCAATGTGAGCTATTACATTCTTAAAGTAGTACTAAAGGCTGGGCGTTTATTACCTTACTGCATTCTCTGCATTAAGGTAAAAAATGCCCAGTACCTTTTTGTGCCAACCACCGCCACCACTACTTACCCAGTGAAGACTTGTCACCGCTACTGGTCCCTGAAGCTATCCTACATTCCCCGAACTTCCTGTTTGCAGGGGATACTGAGGACAGAGGAGCCATAGGCTCCTTTTACCATCAGTCAATCTTTTGGGAGGAGAGGTGGGGCATGGTCGCATGCTGTGTGTGGACGCACAGCACAGCATGCGTCTATGGACACACACAGCTACTTGACGGAAACGCGTATGCACAGGTACCTCCACTGCAGCTGGCTAGCTGATTGAAGGCACCCGCACAGGGAGCCGGAGGGAGAGCAATGCAGGGACCAATTAGAGAATGAGGAATTGATACATTTTAAACAAAAGGTACACAGGATTTGCATAAGTGTGGCCCTCCGATGCAAAAAAAAAAAGAGACACCAGTGGACATATTTATCCTGCAGTCAGTTAAGGAGATAAAGGTTATGGTAGGAATCATTAAAAAAAGCCACAATAGGAATCGTTAGGCACTGCAGCCCTCGTGTCCACTCTTGAGGAATAGGTTTTGTTTCAAATTTTTTTACACTTAGAGGCCTCGTAAAATTCATTTTTTTCCTCTATGTTTGAGATTGTACAGACATTACATGCCTTTCATTGTACACCTGTTTTGTCAGCTCCTTGGTCTACAGAATGCTATTTAAATAAGTCACTAACAGACACTGGGGCGGTCCAGAAAATGGACGTATTTATTTTAGGATCATGTTACACTAATTGGACACGTGTATTCCATTTAACTATTATGTGACTTCCGAAGGTAGTTGGTTGCAGCTTATTTAGATGACTTTTCAGTTATTCAATTAGTTTCCCTGACTGCTTCACACTTTTTTAGTTTTAAAAAATACCAACAAAAAAAAAGATAATGTCAACAAACCTAACATATAGATTTTAATTCATTGTCATGTATGGCTCAATAAAACAATAATGAAGAAGAAAAAAAAACAACCAACCCTGGACAGGTCCAGAAGATAACATGTGGTTATCTTGGAAGAGCTGCGTCTGGTTATTATCCAAAACACCACTAACATGTCACATGCAAGGAATCCCAAATTTAAAGTGCCTAATCTTGTGTGACTGCTAGTACCAGGTGGCTGGGTCTGCTTTCGTGTACATACTATCCCATTATTGGGAAACAGCGATGGGTTAGGAAAGGAAACGTACTGCAGAAATGTACTCTCCTAACCACAACACATAGAACATCAAGAGGATGGAAAGTCTCTTACATGCGTCACTGTAGAGAGACAGATGTACCCAAGCTATCACTATGCTGTCTGGTTATCTGGGAAGAGTTTTAATCCCAGTACATTAACTGTCCCGACATGTTACAAAAAACAAAAACAAAATTCAGCCACCGGACCCTCAAGGGAAAAAAAAATCCATTTTAATATGGTAAACTTAATGGAAATGCAGTTAAACCAGGGCTTGACAAATGTTCCTTGAATCCCTGAGCCAGCTGAAAAGGCTAGGAGTCAGGTTTTATTTGCGGGGGGCATTTCACATTCGTGGGGGACTTTAATTTGTTCTCAGTACTTTTAATTTAGTTTTATTTAACTTTATTTTAAAAAACTGTATTCGCACGCAGAAGGGGGGGGGGGGGGGGAGTTGTTTTTTATTTTCATTTGTACTTATTTAAAAAAAACATTTTACCTTTTTATCACTTTTATATTTTTTTAATTTGTATTTTTTTATCACTCTTTTTTTTTTAAATTGGGAGTTTTACAATCATTTCCACTTGATAAGCATAGGTAGCACAATGGCCAGGTAATACATTAATGAATGGACTACCTTAATGCAGTTGCAATCACCTTGCTGCTGTACTGATGCCAATTAAACTACCAATACTACCAATATGTTTTTTGACAATAGAGGTAGGAAGTTTATTTACTTGGTTTAAAACCGGAAAACTCAACTTTAATTATATTCTGGCATTCTAGTAAAAAAGTAGGTTTAAATAGAGGATGCCACTAGATAAAAACTCAAGCAAAAACTGAAAACACAAAGAGTAAATAGAGAACAGCTTTATTATCTAAAATCTAAACTAAAAAATGAAGCATTAGATATTTACAGGAAGAGGACAACTTAGTCTGGCCAGGAGCGGGGATGGTAGACTACACAGACATGTAAATCTGCAAAGCTCCACTAACTGATCCTACTGCTCCTGGAATTATAATGACAAGTGTATCACACCATAAAACAACAGCTGCAGAAGAGCCAAACCTAACTAGTAAATATATATATCGGCTACATAGAAATAAACATGGAAAACAAATCTATAGACATTTTTTCCTTTTGTTTTCTTACAATTTAAATCATGTAACCAGTGGCAAGAAAGAATGAACATTTTTGCATAACTTGAACATACAATGACATTTTAAAAAAAACAAGACCTGGTAATTGTTTCTTCAATACCCACCACAATCAGAAGAATTTACAGTAATTAGTGTAAGATACAACAAATGGTATATCTGGTCTTTTTTTTTAGCAAATAAAGCCCAAACATTTTTTTTTTTCGTTTTGGATATAGAGTGGTGAGGAGTTTAGCCACTGTCAGGTCCTTATTGCTGGCTGTGTCACCCTCTCTATTTGTCTTGGTAGCTATTGTCAATGCCACTGAAAGAAAGGGAAAATCAACTTTTTTTTTGAGTTTCCACCAGAACAGAAAAAAGGAAAATATTTTAATGGGGATGCCTGCTCTAAGGATTTCTGTTGTACCTAGGACGACAGAAAATAGAGCAAAATCTCCCCAACAGGAAACAGATGGCAATAAAAAAAAATAAACAAACAGGTATTTTAACCATGCTGAGTGGTTCAGAGAGCATGAGTCCAGACCTTAACCCCATTCAGAATCTTTGGGATGTGCTAGAGAAGACTTTTCGCAGTGGTCTGACTCTCCCATCATCACTACAAGATCTTGGTGAAAAATTAGTGCAACTCTAGATGGAAATAAATGTTGTGACAATGCATAAGTGTGACGTAATCAACGCTAAAGGTGGTCCAACTAAATATTAGTGTGTGACTTTTTTTTTTTGGGCCAGGCAGTGTATATTACCACATGGAATGGACTGGCTTGATTCAGTGCATGCCATCTTATGGGAATTATTGAATTATGGGCATATTAGGTCCGCTTTGTGAATTCTTGTAGCTATAGCACTCATTAATTACAGTGCAGTCTAGTGTTCTGGATGCCCTTTTGATATCCAATCACAATGCATCAACGGCTTAGAACTGTTTTTTAATTAACAGTGTAAATATTTGCTGTTAGCAAACAGTGTATAAGTGTTCTTGCAATCAGGATTTATTTTTGTCAATTTAGACTTAAAAAGTAGAAGCTCCCTCTGTAATTTTTACCGAGTCTTTGCATATGTGTTACAGTGCAGTGCATATTATCACAAAACGTTAGGAAAAGACAGGTCATGTTCTCTATTCTACAGCTACTTGGCCCATGTGTAAATGTATTTAAGGAACCCTCAACCTCCAAAAGCTAACCAGTGTTGGATCTAATTCATCATTAATTTCTACAGATATTAGAGCTGTCATTTGTTACTAAATCATGTTTGGAAGGACATCCACTATTGTGTAATAACAGGTAACTCACACTGATCTCTCAGCATTTAAACATATAATATTTACTGCAATGTTCCACATGGGGCACACATAATTCCAAAGCGCCAAATTCCACCATTCCATGAGTTTTGGAATGTAGTTTTTGTATACCCGTTATTTGCATGTTTCAATGTGTTTTAATGTGTCATCAGTAGGCCATAAACAGTGGACACAGGAACATTAAGATCTCCGGAGATTGACTTGTAACCTTGAGATTGTCAATGCTTTTCCACAAAAACTTGGAATGCAATTATTTCTTGTAATTCGGAGAAGGTGCCAATAATTCTATCCAGTCCATTTTTGAAGTTTTGTGTGGAATGTGTCAGAGTTGGCTTTTTTTCCTCCACTTTATTGTGTCATACCAATACGAACAAAAAAATAAATAAACATGAGAATGCCTAAACATTTGTAATTGCAACAATTTTCTGCGCAAAGTGGTGCATTATCTGACAGAAATGCAGGGGTGCCAATATTTTTGGCCATGGCTGTATGTGTAAATGTGCCCTTAAAGCACATGTCAAATAAAAAAAACAAAAAAAAAAAACACACATGCAGTGCATCCCTACAATACATGCACATGAACCCGTTTTGTTTTTCCTATAAAGACCCTACAAGTACTATAAGATACCTGTCAATCTGCCACAAATGCACACAGCTCCTGCTTCCTGACCACACACAGCATTTTTGTGGACAATGTTGTCACCCCCCCATCTGTCTTTTGCTAAACTACTCAACTGCTTCTACACTCACATCTTTACAACAAGTGTGCAGTGTGCAGAGGACACAGGACCGCTCTGAAATTCTGATCAACGAGATTTTTTGCACTTCTTAAAACAGATATAACAAAATTCTTAAAATGCTTTAAATATTTAACAGACCGAAAAGGAACAAATAAAAGAAGTTCATTGTTGGGGTTTACAAGCACTTTAAAGTCGATGTTACCATATCACTTAAGCTTTAACAAGTCAATATAATTTTGAAAGTTGTTTTCAATCTTGTAATCCTGCCCAGAAAAAAGGAATTCCATCATAGTGTAAAAGCACGATACAAACTTACATTACTGTTGCAAAAAATAGGACAGGGACATTTAATTTTGCAGTGCAATATTCTCAACAGCTTACATAGGGAGCAACTCATTTTTGACGGCCCCTGTATTTACTTGTAGCATAAAACACTGCTGGTAAACACACAAATGAGGACGGACTTTAAAAGTTTAGTTATTGATATATATGTATAAAGTAAATGCCCCAAAATACGGTTTGTAGGTTATGTTTTCATGTTCTATTTAAATGTGTTACTATTGTACATGCTGCAAATTTGCTGAGCCACTGGAGGGAAAAAGATCTTGGCAACAGTATTTGTCAGTATCCAAAATAACACAGCATACATCAATCTCTGAGATGTTCTATGAACTTTGCACTTAGTTCTGCTGCTAGAGAATTGTTTACTTACAGCAATGTTTCTATCAACCATATAACATAATGTAAATGTATAACAACAAATACCATGAATGTGTATAAACACATATTCCCAGGGTAAGGGGCTGTGTATGTTTTATTTTTACTCACTACACTACAAATACAAACTTAAGTATAGCTAAAGCCAAAACTTTTTTCATTTTGGATACAGTACGTAAGGGCTAAAACTAGGGATGTACCCAGTGGCAGGACTACCGCTTGCCTCTCCCGCTCACAGCCGACGAACCCAACGGAGTGGGCGGGGGGGGACCATCCCCACAGTGAAGCATGGTGGTGGCAGCATCATGCTGTGCAGATGTTTTCATCGGTAAGGACTAGCAAACTGGTCAGAAATAAAGGAATAATGGATGGCACTAAAACAGGGACATTTTTGAGGTAAACCTGTTTCAGTCTGCCAGAGATTTTAAACTGGGACGGAGGATCACCTTTCAGGAGGAGAATGACCCTAAGCATACTGCTAAAACAACATTTGAGTGGTTTAAGGGGAAACCTGTCTTATTTTTTGTTTGCATCACAATAAAAAAATATTTTGTATCTTCGAAGTGGTAGGCATGTTGTGTAAATCAAATGATACAAACCCCCCCAAAAAGGCCCATTTTAATTCCAGATGGTAATGTAACAAAATAGGAAAAATGTCAAGGGGGTGAATACTTTTGCAAGCCACTGTATGTTGCTTTTTTCTGACAGAGGCAACCAAACACAGCATTGAGGCCCCGACCAAAGCCTTAGAGATGTCCGTTAACATACCCTAAGGGCCCATTTACAATTCCACGCACCAGTATTATAATTATTATACAGGCTTTAGATAGCGCCAACAGTTTGTGCAGCGCTTTACAATATAAGGAAGACATTACACTCACAATACAATTCAAGACAAGATCGTAAGGAGGGCCCTGCCACTGAGGGCTTACAATCTAAAAGGGAGGGACAAGTGATCTATGAGGAGGTAGCTGTGTGGGGATGAATTGTTTGAGAATGTGATGGTTGAGCGGTTAGGTTGTGGTGGGATAGGCTTCCCTGAAGAGATGAGTCTTAAGGGATCGCCTAAAGGCAGTCAGAGTGGGAGACAGAGGGACAGGTTGGGGTAAATAGTTCCAGAGGATGGGAGAGACTCTAGTGAAGTCCTGGAGGCGAGCACGGTAACACACCCAACATGCTGTACTGTGCAAATTGCATTGTAGCGTGCCACTAATTGGGCACGCCAGAATTGGGCAGTTGTAAAGCTGAAAGCGGTAAAGTTGTAACCTAAATAGCCCACTTTTGTTGAAAAATGAACTATATATATATATTGCAGATTAACAGTCCTTTATGTGGTGGCTGAATTAGATTTCTTTCATTCTTAATCCTTTACTTTCACCTGCCGATTCTGCCAGCAAACACACTTTTGGCTCTTAGGGTAACAGCACACACTCACTATACTTTCTCTATGAATAAGCAGCATTGTCACCTAAGGACAGCAAGTGTCAGGATTACAGAACATATCTCATTCTCCTCTTCTCTATAACATAGGAAGGAGGTGTTTGGTAATCATAACACATGCCATGATAACATTGTTTGAGATAACACTGAAGAGTGCACAGGGCACAGAACAACACTGGATTTCTGGCAGGATCAGCAGGTTTTGATCATTGTTTGCACTTGATTGAACAGATATAACAAAACACTTGTAATGGTATATTTACCAGACAAAAAGGGAGCAGACAAGAGGAATTCATTGCCAGGGTTCACATATACAGTACTTTAAATGACAATCTTTATGTTTCTGCTTTTCTCATCATGTATGCAAGGGGCTCTTGAAACACAAAGCCAAGTTAAATGTTAATGTTCTGAATGCGTCTGCAAAGCCAGTGATCACATTTTGATTTAGAATTAATACCCAAATGAAAATAGGGAGCATCTGAAATGTGCATTTTTCATGAATCAGAGAAAATGTATACCCAAGGTCATAAAGGGCTAAGTTTGCTAACCAGTTGCCATTAAAAACAAGCACAGTTCCTTGTTTGTCACATTTTGTTCTTTGTGGTTAAAAAAGTATGGAGTCTATCAGCCGACAATGATTGATATACCGAGTGCTGGCACAAAGGAGTGTGAAGGGAAAGAAATTCAAAGAGCTGAGGGAATCCCTTCTTGACATACAGTAACATGATACCTCCACACTCAATAACATTCTGTGTTGCCTTCACAACATATGCAAAGGCTTCCCTTAGTGATCTTCCAGTTTACGTGGATGGTGGGAAATGACACACATCTCTATGTCAAGACAAACATTGGGATATTTCTGTAAGAATACGTTTATGTCTGATTAATGCATTACTGTATTATAGCTAAAAATAATATTTGCATGATAAGACAGCATGCAAAAAAAAATATTTTAGATGAAACTTCAATTTACTAAAATGTCAACAATCATCTAAATTCCGATTATTGTATTTAACACATTTTACATTTCTAATAATATTCTGAAGTTATATACAGTAGTTATTTTCAGCACCATTCTATATCTCTTTTTCTTATCAGATCATATTTTATGATGGTACACTTCTTTTGTGCAGCACCTAATTCATAGTTCTCAAAAGGAGCTGACAGGCCAGCTCCTCTTAAAATAAAAGCGACTATGCGCAGCTTAGTGATAGGGGTACATGAAGCAAACATGCTCCAATAATAAACCAAGTAAGATCTGCTCATGGCCATCTCTGGGGTCCTAGGTTGTCAGTGACTCCTTTGAAATTTTAATACTTCACCATCTTAATGATTAGATGAAGTCTTTGTAATAATTCTCACACTTCCCAAATTCCCTACAGTTAAATATACCAGTACTGAAGGAACAACGTAAGGTACCACAGCTAATTCTCCATCTAAAAATGCTAGTGTACGAGCTGTCATGATGATTCGATGACTTCAAACACTTTTTGACTCACTGGCCCAGGTATAAGTATCTATATAAGGAATGCTGGCATTCCTCCGACTTCACTTCCTGCATGCTTGTTCTGGCTTAGTGAATTGGAAACTAATTAAGCCAGCAACCAGGATTTCCAAAAGGTGATCAGTAATGGTCACCTCCAGAATTCTCTCAGTGTAGCTTCCCCTTAAGTTACTGGGGCTGATTTACAACGGACATAGAGGATGTTGACTTTTGCAAACTAAATGCTAGCAAATAAGGTAAACCTGTGTTCACTTTGAGTACCCAATCATGTGCTAGCAAAACTCAGTTGTTTTTTTACCTTGCTCATGAAGAGATATGAGGGTTGATTTACTGATGACAAATAGGCTGTTCACTTTGCAAGGGAACTTTCCCTTAGCTTAGTGAATGAGGTGAAGCTCTGCTGACTTTCATCATTCAATTGTGTGCGGGCAAAAATACTGTCTTTTTTCTTACCCTGCACGTCATTATGTATTCTTCACAAAGTGTGTTTTTACCACATTTACTAAGCTAATGGAAAATGTATCTGCAAAGTAAACATTACCTTCCAAAGTGAACAGCCTATTTGCCTTAGAGGTCTGGGCGTTTTTTACCTTAATGCATTATCTGCGTTCCGTTAAAAAACTCCCAAAATCTTTTTCTCTCCCAGTCCCCCCCCAGTGCCCCCCACACTTACCTTTCACAGACGCTAGTCCCGAAGTGATCCTCCATTCCCCTTACTTCCTGGTTGCAGGGGGAGGATACGGATGGCAGAGGAGCCATAGGCTCCTTCTGCCATCAAAGAGAGAAGGGGAGTGGCCTGCCACAGGGCTGTGTGTGTCTATGGACGCACACAGCCACTGCGGGCACGGGGGCCTCCATTAGCCGATGGAGGCACCCGTACAAGGGGCGGGGGGAAGAGCGCTGCGGGGACCCACTTGAAAACGAGGAATTAAAAGATTTTAAAGAAAAAGAACAACAACAGCCTCAGGCAAAGGTGGTCATTCCTATAGCTAATATTTAAAAAGTTTTAAAAAAAGTTTTAAAAAATAAGTAAATCAACCCCATGAAGTCTCTTGAAAGTGTGCAGTTTCCTTTTATTTACTAACAAAAACTTTGTTACTTCTTTAATAAATGAACCCCATTGTGTTTTGTCAATACCAGCATCTGACTCCATGTTTTACAGCTATTTAAAAGAAAAACATCAGTATTCTTGTTTGCTTTTATCCTCAAATGATTTTGAAACCTGGGAAGCAGAGATTAGAAATGACATTCAATGACCTCTTAATATATAAAAAAAAACGTTTAAGGTTGATATGGTGTTATTTAAATTGAAAGCGTAGCCCAAATGCTCTTAAACAAATCCAACACCACTTAAGGTTTCTACTCCCTTAAGGTCTCTACAATGAGCACAGCTTCATGATATTCTGCTGCCACTGGTCCCTGTAGAGCTGTCAATACTGAAAATATTAAAATTTATCAAAATGGATTAAGTTAAAAAGAGTCATAAATATTTACATACAAGTTGTGGTATTAAAAAACAAAAACAATACAATAAAAAACAACAAAGGTAAAGTGTATTTCCAGTTTTACAACCAAATGGGGATAACACCTATGTTATATTTGTTACATGTTCCCATTCACATAGAATAAAATACAAATTTCTGCTTACACATTACTTGCTCTATTCTGAAAGAAAAGTTTTTCCCTGCACTCATTTTTCCTCTAAAGTGCAAGGGGGTGGGAAGTAAATCTTTACCTTAATTAACCCTGCCGGTACTGTGCTGGCAGATCTCATCAGTTGCACACTAGATTTGAATACTGTCTGCACTCATTAAGGATTAAAGATTGTACGCTGATGAGGGGAAGCTCAGTGTGTCCCTAGTCTTTCTATGAGGACAGACAGCATTTCCTGTCACATTGAAATGGAGAGAAGCTTGCAAAGGTCTGCTACACAGAGACATCTAAGGCTCACCACACACATTACAATCTAAGTATACAATCTCTCTACAATCACATTTAGATTTACCAAAACTATGTAATATGAGGTCAGACATAATCTATCCAATCAATCTACATATTGTCAGGCATCCCTTGCAGAATATACGTGTAGTTAGATCTAACAGAGATTGTACAGTCAGAATGTAACATGTGTAATGAGCTTAAAAGGTAAGAAATATTTTTTTTAATTATTTTTATGTATGCTGTGTGACTAAAAGTACAAACCAAACATAGCAGGGTTTCCCCAAATTTGACTGCAGAAGTGGAAATACATTTTAAGGGATATCTGTAAAAAAATAAGTCAAGGCAACTGGACTTGCTGTATTTTTCTTGAAGATGTTTTAAAAGGAGAACAAAATCTAGCATATTAAATAAAGGAAAACAAAATGATAAAAGCTAGAAGCATCTACCAATATGTAAAAACTGGTAAAAACAATAGAAAATATCTGGGGTTTTATAATAGCAGCATTATGTAGAAGGAGGATCAGCAATCTGTAGACATTTTTAGACTGCTATAATAGGTTACTGCTCCACCTTCCCCCTTTGCACCCTCCCCTCTCTTGTCCCTTTGACAGATGAGACACTTGTGTTTTTTATTCTGTGCCACTGCCTGCCTCTTGCTCTAGTACTTACTCTGAAGCATCGCTGATACTGCACTCAGCCTGCTCATCCTCTCTTAGAACTTGGATTCCCAGGGAATCTACAGCTCGCTTCAAGATAGCCTCCATCGCATTCACAGAAAGCTTCTCCAAAACGATAACCCTGCAGCGGCTTAATAACGCATTGTTCACCTGGAACGAAGGGTTCTCCGTTGTTGCTCCGATTAGAGTGATTGTCCCACACTCTACGTGTGGTAGAAAAGTGTCCTGGAGATGGGAGGAAAGCAGAAAGAGCATATGACATACCCTGAGTGAGTACACATTTCAAACGGGTTATTTGGAAATGAATGCGCTACACCTTTCCTTGCATTGCAGGTAAAGCACAGAACCAGAGCTCTGCTAATTAAAATTAAGAACAAGGCAATTGTTTATTAGTTAGATATGAAACCGCGGGGAAGGCAAGACTAAACTGTGCACATAGCTGACATACTATGAGGGATTAAAAAAAAAAAAAAAGAATCCAACAAAATCCTTCTACTCCTTCCCTGCAAGCCTGGCACAACAACCCTAAGTGTTTAAGTGACAGCTTCCATACTTCTCAGCTAGTTAATATACATGGCAATGTTCTACAAGCATTTACATTTCTCCAAAATAATCCAGACCCTTCATTCATTCCAGTGTAAACGCTGTTTGTGCACTTGTGCCGTACACTCGATAGTGTGTCAAGATTCAGTTCTACGTTCAAGTAAAGCATCAGTAGCGCTTACAATGTGCCTCTACTGATCAGGAATAGCACACTAATCTTGAGGCAGGTGCTACTACCACTTGTAAAACACTCTTATACACTGAGGATTTAAAGGATTTTTAAAAACAACATTTGTTTTAAGTATTTTCTGCACCATAGGGGGCACTTTCAAAGCCAATCTAGTTTTGCACATAAACAAAAACAATTATCCATTAACTAATCTAATAAGGTTAGTCTATGTGGGAAAACATCTGCAATAACATTCTAAATTAAGCCGATTATAATCCTGGAGACAACACATCTAGAAAGCATCACATTCACTGCAGCTTTGACATTGCCAACACATGTAGATCTGTGCTTCTCCATCCTTATAAACGATGTGCCTTGTTCTTATCACAAATGTTTATAAAAGTACACTGAGTGTGTAACAGTTTATCACCAAAACCCCATAACATGCAGTGATTACTTGTACATCCTACATTTGTTGCACATTAAACTGTTAGTTGAAGTACAAAGTAAACCTTTGCTAAAAGAAATATGGAGGTCACCAATGCTGATTAAAATTGCCAGCTTTCTGCTGACCCTCTGGCTCCAATACTTTCAGTCAGTGATATGAAACAAGTATGAATATCAAGACAGTCAGAAAAAAGTGAGGAAAATGGTTAGTATGACAACCAGGCAATCAGCATTTGCAAAATGACAAGTCAGTAACCGCAGCCTCCACCTTTCATGCCATTAATATCCCTTGGTTAAACATACCTATGGCTAATAATCTCTCATCTGGCCAAATAAAGTATGACGTGCTCTAGTGGCACATCTGACTCACCTTATATTTGTGGCTATTTTGATATTTATCTCAACCTACGTTTGTAAAACAAGACCCTGTGCATCAAGTCTCTGCATCAGACTGCTTCCATTAGGTAAGTCCCAAAGTCAATACTATTCCTATATAATGCTTTGCATTGTATAGCACAGCCATTTCTATAGAAATAAATCACAAGCAAGTACAACGGGGAAGTTATAAATACAAGTTTAGGCAAGGCAAATTCTCATTATGATTTGTCAATAATAAATCTGCCTCCTGAGCAGACTAATTCTCTGTATAGGGAATAACCTAAAGTCCGTTAGCTCAACAGCAATTATGAAATTTCAATTAACAATGGGAAAATCTCTCGACAGCGAACCTGTCAGGGAAAAATATGGGAGCACCTTGACAATTCTAATAAAGACATTTTACATTTGCTGTAAACTGAACCCATTGAGCACTGCTTGCATTCCTGCTTGATTCTTTAAGGTTTGAAATCAGCGATTAAGAGAAAAGCGATAGGATGTGCTATTTTCCTTCCTACCGCATCAAATTTAACCATTGAGGGCTGGGCGAATCATGATTGCAAGGTTGTGGTGGCAACTGTAAAAAAAAAAGTCACTTGGTTACCAGGCCACCATTCCCAAAGCTGGCCAATAAGTAGCACACTCCCAACAGTTTTACAAAAAAATCTTATTGTCCTTGGGACACTTCTTTATCTGGCAGCAGGACCCAGACAAGACCCCTGGCTATTGAATCATTGACGGCCTCAGCTTGTTTTAGTCAATGGAACGGTCCACCCTCCACTAGCCAAAAATGCCTCAACTCAACCCTTACATCATCTCAAAGTAAAATGATGATGGAAGTCATTGTTTTAGAAGTGGGGAGTTTTCTATGCAGTGCCTTGTTTCCGATGATCATTAGGTACATTATGGAGTCTGCTTTGCCGTCCTTTTCACCTTCAAGCTTAGTATCGCTTTCAGATCCTCTTTCAGCTTCCCTTCTGTTGCCCTTCTATAAATTTAGGTTTCTCATCATTTTCTTTAGGGTCTTGGTCTAGGGTCTTTTGCACACTTTTTTCTATTTGAATTATATTATTGCACACTATGCACTACACTTATGAATTTGCATGATAATACTATTTTAAGAAACTTCCCTAGTTTTGAGATCAACATGTCAAAGATTTTGCAGACTAATGCATATATAGATTTATTTTCTCTATTTATGCATAGTCAGTTTGAAAAAAAAAATTCTTCGCTAAAACCATACTTTTTAAAAAAATACAATGTTGCTGGCTCCTATTATTTTGGAGATGGTTCCTTTATTTGGAAAATTGTTGTGTTAGCTGTTAAAACATATTCATACAGGGGTGGACAAATTAATATGGAATTCAGGAGCCGGTCTGTCCAGTCAAGGAGTCAGCAGGGTTTTCTTTAAGAGCCAGCTCCATGCACAGCAACTAGAGAAAGCCTCATAATTTTTAGGGCGAATTGGTTACCTGGGTCCTAGGATTTGTCCGGCTTTGCATTAATACTAACTATATCAGTGAACTCACAAGGAGAACGCATTCCCCAAAAAATTATCTCTGTACCCATCACCTAAAATAAAAACGTTTTCTCTATCGCTCAAGAATACTTGTTTACTACTAGTGCTTCATCTTGGTTTATACAACTGATATTTGTAGGTTTCAATGATGTGTAAATAAAGCTTTAGAGATTAAGACGTAAAAACCACAAACTACCTGTTGTAGCTTATTAAAACGATGAATCTCATCCACAAAGAGGATGGTTTTCCTTTTGAAGAGTTTCAGCTCATTTTGGGCATGTTTGATGACCTCTCGTACCTCATTGGTGGAAGTACTTGTGGCAGACAGAGTTACAAAGCGCGTATTGTTTTTGTTGGTATTTTTGGCAATTATGTGAGCCAACGTTGTCTGAAAAGCAAAAGAAAATGGTGTTAGACATTCAAAATACATAGAACAGATGAACAAGATAATGTCATTCACAAACAAAAAAGACAAATTGAACAATATTTACAGAAACATGAAGCAAAAGACGCAGGCAACAGTTTTAGATTTTATTGCTAACTAAAAGTAAAGTCTGTTTTGTACATTATTTTCTAAAATAAAAGTATTATTCTGGGCTTAGTTTAAAGCAAATCTATACCTAAAACCTTTTCTTTTAGTTTCAAAGTAGGATATGATTAGAACCTCTGTCAGGCTTTTCTTGCAATCTGCATCTCTGCTACAAAAATGAACCCTCTTTGTCACCAGGTCCAAGAGTGATTTCTTTTCTGGTAGTCAATGAAGCAGAAGAGGGGGAATCTTCCAAAAATGGCACCTTGTCTAGTGCTAAATGGGATACCACCTCAATTGTGAGAGATTTAAGCTGGGTTTACACCATTTTCCAGACCAGATCAGGACCAGATCTGGAACATAGTACATTGCGTTTTTTGCCATGTTTTTACCATGATTGGAATGGGGTTTTTTTTAGCTTTAAATGCTCTTATAGGTGCGTTCCAGTGCATTCCAGACCAGACAAAATAGGACAAGCAGTATTTTTCTGGTCTGGTCTGGAACGGACTGCGCTTGTGGGAACAGAGGCCAGAAATAGCACAGGGATACATTGGGATGCATTTTGGGTCCGGAAACAGTCTGGTGTGGTCTGGAGGTAATCCGGATGTGGTGTGAATGGGCCCTTAACCTCAGTTCCTTTTTATGTCCCTGAGAGAGTAAAGGGAAATCTCCCAAATGGGACACAGACAAGATAGAAAAAGTTAATATTTTTGAAGAAATGTGCATGCAATGGACACTTCCATATTTCTGTTTATAAATTACACATATGGTAAAAATGGTTTTCTTTGACAGTCAGTTATAAATTGCTCCATTGTGAAGCAATTCAAAATGTACTTACTAAACAATGCAAATTTCCATATATTGCTTGAGCAATAAAAACAAGCACATAAATAAGAAGGGATTAGCCAGTCAAAAAAAGTAAATCTAGATGTCCCATCCTTAGTACAATATTTTGGGACATGGCGTGCAATAAACACTTGCAGAGTATCGCAGACACTGCCATATCATGCCTCACACCTCTTTTTCATCTCTCAAGCAGTCTAGGCCAGCTTGCTCCTCTATAAACATTCATTTAAGACTGAACTCCAAACACATTCATTTAAATGTATTCCTCAATAGCCACAAAATACCAGTTATTACTATTTAACCAGTTGCAAAACCAGTTATTGCCATTTAAATGTAGCAGTGACATCATCACTGTGCTGCACATAAACTGTGCAGAGATCAGAGTTGGTGTTGGTGGTGGGGAGGTGGACGCAACAGACTCCATCCACCACAGCCTGCCTGCAGAAAACTACAGCAGGGGGGCAAATTCAAGACAAGTTACCCCACACAGTGAAGATGAGAGCAGCAGTGACTAGTCTGTATTACCAGAAACTCCTGCACAGCAGCAACGTTTTACACTGCATTACTGCACAGACCTGGATGAAATACACAAAGCACACCCATAGCGTAGTAAGAATACACACACTTCTGTTATTTAGACATTATTTGCTTATCCCAGAGTTCAGCTTAAAAAGAGCTACTTTTGCAAATCAGAGCATGCCTCTTTTGGTATAGCAATGCTGAGTACATGATTTAGATGAGCAGACACAGCTGTCAGTTTTTCATTGCTGGTGCGATGAGTCCTCTAAAATGGTTGAGGATCACATGCTGTGTGATAAAAAACTGACATTTTTTTAGGCTTACAGGAGTGTAAACAGCAAATATTCTGTGTGCATTCATTCCAAAGCAAAAGAAAATGAGGTAGAAACTAGGGATGCTCCGATACCTATACCAGTATCGTTTCCAACACTGGGCATTTTCACGAGTACTTGTACTCATGAAAATAACCCGATACTAAACACCGATAACGGTGCTTTAAATTATTAAATTGAAGCAGCTGCCTGAGGTCCAGCGCTTGCTGGGGACCTCGCGGCAGCTTTCTGGGGACCGACACAGCGCTGCTTACAGTGCTTCCGTTGTCTGCACATCTTTCTCTTTTGAGTCCCTCTGGACCCATCCTGAAACCCTCCACTGCAGACATCAGGGCGGCACCCCAGGCAGCACAGAGTATGTAGCAACATATTATTCTACATTTCTGTGTATTGCTGGGATTTGAAGTCCCCTATAGCTGATGGTATTATAATACTACCATCAGCTATATAGGAGTACAAATCCCAGCAATAAATTATACAGCAATGCTGATCGGCAACCGGCTATTGTAGACTACAAATAACAGCAATACATTATACAGCAATGCAGAATACTACTATTATTCTGCATTGCTGTATAATGCATTGCTGGGATTTCTTGTCCTCTATAGCTAGTTGCCATTCAGCATTGCTGTATAATGTATTGCTGGGATTTGTAGTCCTTTATAGCCAATGTCATTCTGCATTGCTGTATAATGTATTTCTGGGATTTGTAGTTCTCTATAGTTGATGGTATTCTTTGTTGCTGTATAATGTATTTCTGGCATTTGTAGTCCTCTATAGCCAGTGCCATTCTGCATTGCTGTATAATGTATTGCTGAGATTTGTAGTCCTTTATAGCTG
This sequence comes from Nanorana parkeri, assembly GCF_000935625.1. Lineage (NCBI taxonomy): Eukaryota > Metazoa > Chordata > Amphibia > Anura > Dicroglossidae > Nanorana > Nanorana parkeri. The sequence goes on along the minus strand of NW_017306526.1, from coordinate 1,453,291 downwards.
ATGGTATTGTTTTGCTGTATAATGTATTGCTAAGATGTATAATCCTCTAAAGCTGGTAGTATTCTGCATTGCTATATAATTTATTGCTGAGATTTGTAGTCCCTTTACAGCTTCCAGTCAGTGGCAGAACTACCAGGGTCACAGAGGTTGCAGCTGCGACTGGGCCCTGGTGCTCCACCACCGTCCTAAAATCATTAGTCTGTAGTGTTTTAGAAAAACTGTCACATGACACTAAAAACAAAAGGTATTGGTAATTGGTATTGGCGAGTACTTGAGGAAAGGTGTATGTACTAGTACTCTGGTCTGGGAAAAAATGGTATCACTGCATGCCTAGTAGAAACCACTAGAAAATTCAGTGACTTGATAACACTAAGGGCTGGTACACACGATATCACTGTGCTTAAAAGGCTTTGTACACATGCGCTTAGTGCACAATATCGCATAGCGCAATGCACCACACACTAGGTGAGCTAGTGCATTGTGTTGCTATTCATTCTGTATGGCACCCCAACACCTTCTGGTGGCTGTGCATAGCATTGTGTGTTCGGTGCCTTATACTGTTTTTTTCACAGCACAGCAATGCAAACGGTTGTTATACTGTGCTTTGCTGAGCAACACGCCCAGCATGAGGTGCCTTGGGGTGCCATTTACAATGAATTGCAATGCAAAAGGGCACCTTGCCTGTTTCCAATTTTTAAAGTGTACTATTCTGCAACTACAATACAATTTATAACCTCTGCTTTGCATTAAAGTAAACCTGTTAAGAGTAGAAAAGGCCCAGTTGTTACTGGTTCTTTAAATTAAAAAAAAAACAGTTTCCTGGATTTGAGCACGGGCTACCTGCCTACCCACGCTCTAGAGCTCCCTAGGGTGCCAACAGGAGATCTGAAAAGCAGATAGCAAGATAGTCCAAGCTTACTTCCTCGGCCAGCCATTACATTAAAGAACCAAAAGAGGCCCAGGAAGTAGGAGGGGCGTGATCCAATTCGCTTTTGACAGGAGTAATTGAGAACTGCATAGAACTTCAGCTGCATTTTATTAAATACCCTCAGTTTGAACTGCCTTAGGTTTATGATACAGTTAAGGTGCCCATACACTGTACGATTCTCGTACGAGAATCGCGGGAAATCCCGCGATCGTACGAGAATCGTACAGTGTATGGAAGGCGTGCGACCGTTTCTACTGTACGGTCGCACGTCTTTTGTCGAACCAGCATGCTTGAAAACCCGCCGAGAATCGTACGATTGTCGGCGGCTTTCTAGCCTGCTCGTTTGATAGCTGTGGAACGGACCGGTGTGCGCACGCGCACACTGCCCGTTCTGCATTGCGGTCATCGGAAGATCCTACTTTCGATGATCGCAAGTACGATCTGCCCGTCCAAGGTGGGCAGATCGTACGAGCTTTCAATAAGCATACGACCATCGCAAGACAAAAGTCTTGCGATGGTCGTAAGGTGTATGGGCACCTTTACATAGTTCATACGGTTGAAAAAAAGACACAGGTCCATCCAGTGATTTTTTAATTTAATCCCTTATTGTGTTTTAATAACTGTTCAATTCAGACAATTCCTGAAGATCATGTGAATAGATTTTTTCTGCTGTTTTTTTCAAATCACACATTTGGCTCATCAATGTAGGTAATAAATTCCAATTTAAATACCCAAGCAAGGGTTACCAGCAGCACCAATATCCAGTCCCTGTTAGGACATCAGATGAATATCAAAACAACACAGGAGTTCTATGCCCGTCCAGGATGGAATTACGCCCTCTGCACGGAGTTTGTATGGGCCAAAATGCTAAACTGATACTATCCACATCACTCTGCTCTAATATGATCTCTTCCCTGCCCTCAAAGCATTCTCCAGCACCTGTCTTTATTTATTCAAGTCTGTGTTGGCCCCCTGGGGCCTCTCCATCTGGGTTTTCTCAACCTCAAAAATGACACTATGAACCACAGGAATGTGAGGGTGGCTGGCTCAAGATCAACAGTGTGGGGCAGAAGAATTTTAGGGAATGTGCCAACAATAAATAATACTGCCTATTTGCTAAATGGCAAACAAGGTTAATCTCCTACTATGAGATACTTTATGACGATACTATGGGTCACCTATCTGTTCACATGCACATTTTTGTTAGCACACACTATCTGCGTGTATGATTTCCTTTATAAACCACATATTTGTGCAAAAAAAAAAAAAATTGGTTACATTGTAATTTGCATTTACAGTTAACCTGTGAAGTCAATAAATGAGCTCCCAATATTGTCCAAAAAATACTTTTGGGCTTGTTCACACCATATACAGTGCGTTCCAGCGTGGTTAGCTGCTAAAACGCACGGTATCACATCCTGGCCAGCTCCCTGCGTTCTGGTGCGGGGCATTGAAGCCAATGGCACCGCAGCCATGCCCCCGCCCGCAGTGTGATCGCCTGCACCAGAACGCATGGCACATCAATGCTTACCTTCCGGTCCAGTGGTATGAGAAAAAAAATACTGCAAGCACTATTTTTTCTGATCGCACTGGTCCGTTGATGCATTCTGGTGCGGGCGGGGGGCGTGGCTGCGGTGCCATTGACTTCAATGTACCACCACACCCCCTTCCCGCCCCTGAACGCAGGGAGCTGGCCGGGATGAGCTACAGTGCTTTCCAGCAGCGAATCGAGCTGGAACGCATTGTATATGGTGTGAACAAGCCCTTACACTTAGGAACACAGAACCCAACTGAACAGAGATCCCATTATCCCTTTAAATTGCCTTTCACCTGGAACCGATATGTAACTTTAAACCTGTCTGTGATTGATGCACCATTGGAAGGCCCTATTCACACTAAGGATGCACCGAAACATTTTGGCCGAAAATGGTACTTTGGGTAAAATGCAGAAAGTACCATAACGGCCGAAAATTCTGTGCATCCCTAACTTCTCTCCTCCCCGTTGGACGTCGGTCTGTGTTCTGTTTGATCCCTACTGCTCTCCCTTTCCCATGTCGGTAGAGGCAGTAGGGATTGAAGGGGACATAGACCGGTGTACAGCAGGGAGGAGAGAAGGGTTCAGGAGGCCGAGTGGGGAGGAGACAGCTGTCACAGAAGCCGAGCTCTCCTCCCACCCCGCCCCGCTCCTGTGACAGCAAGCCAGGATGGAGAGCGGTATACAAACACTCAGCGATCAGCTGATCGCTGATTGTTTGTAAATAACTGTAGGTATAGTATTCTTACTGTGTCCCCAGTTATGAATGAATAGGAAAACCTCAACATCACTTCCTGTTCATTCATGATTATGGACATAACTCACACTATATCCACAGTTTATGAATGGACAGGAGCACTCAGTGTAGCGGCTTCCTGTTCATTCATAAAAAGGGCTGCAGAATAAGAGATTGAGGACTCTCTGTGTCAAATCTCTTTTTCTATTTTAAAAGGAAAATATCAGGGGTCTGTTTAGACCTCTGATATTTCCCCAAAGCCCCTGACAGTAAAGTAAAAAAAATAAAATAAATGAAATAATTAAAAAATATTTTTAAAAGGTTGGGGGGAAAAAAACATAATTTTCGTTTCTGGCCTGACAAATTTTTTATTTTTGCTTTTGGTCTAAAAATTTAATTTCAGTGCATCAGGGGTGTGGAAATTAAAAAGAAAACTACTTGTTCGAGGACTAAAGTGGGGGCCCTTTATAACAATCTACGTACTTATGACACAAAAAATAATCTTAGCCAAAACTGTATTTAAACGTTCTAATTTGCAAGCGAAATTCAGAATACATGGCAAAGGGCAGCACTGGGCGGCAGTATGAAGTACAGGCAGTACACTCGTAACGGCGGAGGGAAAGGACTGTTTGCCAAAAGGTATAGCAGGGGGGGAGAGGGGTCCAGATTTGAGGGGGTCATTTCATTTCCCAAACTACTTCCTTTAATGCACCACAATATGGCACACAGTGGAATGGGGGCAGTCCTCAGCTACAAACACAATACGTTTATTTGCATGCAAGGGCAGTGGGGTTGGTTTTAAATTTTTTCATTTTTATTTATAATTTGTATTTATCTTATCTTTTACTTTATTTTTTCATTTTTTTTAACTTTATCATTTTATTTTTTTAATTTACTTTTTAAATATTTGTTATAATGTTTTACTTTTCTTTCATTGATATTTATTTTACTATTTTTGTAACTTTTTATTTACTTTTTTAATTATTATTTATGTTATTTTTTACATTTAACTTTATTGCTATCACACGGGGGCTAACAGAGCATAACAACAGCAGCAACGCATGTAGCTGGCTGGAAGTGCACGCCAGTGGCATACGCTGTGGCTTTGCTTCTACCATGGATGGAGTAGCGGTTAGCGAGGACATGCCATCTGATCTTTGCCTTTCGGGGGTTCAGGGTCAGGGCTCCATAGAGGGATCACATCCCTGAAACTTTAAATCACTGTGTGGCTCACACGCTGCACAGTGCCAAGCACAGGGTCTGGTGACTGAGCACATTACAGGCCAGCAACGCATTTTCTGTCCTGCGGGGTCTGGGTACAATCAGCAATGGCTCTGCTGGAGATAAAACTAATCTGATTATCTACTGATGGCACCACAGTGGTTTAGAGCAGCATTAGGGAAGCCTGCTTAAAGAATCTTGCAAATAAATAAAAAAAACTACTGAAAAAAGTATACTTCTCTCAGAGCAAAGAGAAGACATCCATCATCTAAACCAGGACTGGACAAATCCCAGGGGCCAGTGCTCCTTGAAAATGACAGCTGGCTCCTAACTTTTGAGGTTTTCTCTAGTTCTCAATGGACCATTTGAATTTGCCCACCCCTTAGTGATCTAAGAACACTAACAAAAAACTTGAGGTGCCCACACACCTTGCGATACTCGTACGATAATCGCGGTAAATCCCGCAATTGTATAATTATCGTAAGGTGTGTGGAAGCCGTGCGACCTCTACTACTGTTAGAAACAGAATATCTTGCTGCACTCCTTACCGCAAAACCCAAAGCTGTGTGGGTGCTTGTAGTGACCACGGAGGGCACCGTGTATATCACAGAAAAAGGGAAATAATGTCACCAGCACACCATTTTTTAAAATCAATGATCCATTTTAATGGCATATTGCCATCCAACACAACACAGCTTTCGGAGTCATTCTGAGCCTGATGAAGGGGACCCCTTACGGCCCCGAAAGCGCTTGTGTTGGATGGCAATATGCCATTAAAATGGATCATTGATTTTCAAAAATGGTGTGCTGGTGACATTATTTCCCTTTTTCTACTACTGTTAGGTCGCACGACGTTTATCTTGGGAACATGTTCGAAAACCCGCCGAGCATAGTACGATGTTCGGCGGGTGTGTAGCATGTTCGTAAGATAAAAGCGCACACTGCCCGTTCGGCATTGCGGTCATCGGAAGCCTGCCCCTCAGGTTGGCGCGGCTTCCGATCATCGCAAGTACGATCTGCCTGTCCAAGATAGGCAGATCGTACGTTTTTTTAATTACCTTACTTACGTCTTGCGATGGTTGTAAGGTGTGTGCCCAGCCTAAAGGTGCCCATACACTTTACAACCCTTGCAAGACTTTTGTCTTGCGAGGGTTGTAAAGTACTTTAAAAAACTTAGGATCTGCCCATCTTGGACAGGCAGATCGTACTTGCGACCATCGCAAGCCCGCCCCCCTGAGGGAAGTAGGAAGTGATGCTGAACGGGCAGTGTGAGCGTGCACACACCGGCCCGTTCGCCAGTCATCTCTCGGCTGGTTTTCCAACATGCTCGAAATACAAAAGTCGTACATTAGAAACGGTTGCACGTCTCCCATACACTGCACGATTATCGTACGATCGCAGGATTTCCCGCAATTCTCGTACGAGAATCGTGCAGTGTATGGGCACTTTTAGACAGGCTGGGAGTGGGAGAGGTTATTTAAGGCTGTCTTGCATCCTTTACTACTTAGCCAGTATCCAATTACCTGAAGGTAGCTTCATAACCCAGTGGTCTATGAATAAAAGTGACACTAAACTTAGGAGTTAAATCTTAAAAATGCATTCAAGTACCATAACTATGAATAAAAATGTATCTTATTTGTGTATCACTCAGCTGTGGATCTTCAAATCATCTCTGAATTGGTGCATCTGGAGGGTGGCTTCTTTTGTTCCTTGTGCATGTTGTAAAGTAGCCACCGCTCCAAGCTCACTCCTGTGATGGACTACAATCTCATGTTTAGTTTACTAATTTGTATTGAGATTGTAGTGGATGACAGGAGCGAGCTTGGAGCAATAGCTACTTTACAATACACACACAGGCACTATGGGGAAAAAAAGTAGCCATCCTCCAGAAGGACCGTCATGAGAGCCAAGAAACTAGAATTTTTAGAAGAAGAGGTCAGCAATGGCAGCTTCTTACTACAGATTTCTTATAACAGGGAAGACATATGAAATAAGAAGCAGTTGAATATTATTTTTTGTTTTTAGCTAGGAGACCGCTAGGGAGGTCCTGTCTGTCAGGAAACCTGTCTGGACAGAAATTTTGGAAACATTTTTAAAGGTTAAAATTCAAGGACTGTGATCCCTATCCTTGCTTCATTACTTTGTTCCAGCCAAAGTCTCAGAGTGGCCTCTACAGTCTAAACCAAATATTGAATTTATAAAAGATTTGTTTGAATATTCAGTATAAGGGCTTATGCACACAGACACCTGGGGTCGTAAATTTGCAGCCCAGGAGCCACAGGTGCTGCGTACAGCCGCCCACAAAAATCAATGGTCGCACAAAGCTCTAGGCGGGTATGCGCCTGTACTTGCATAAACATGTGCATGCGTAAAGACATATGTCCCTGTGTGGAGACAGTCTCTAGCCCCAGGCGCCCATGTGTATGAGCCCTAAGCCTTTAATTCCAGCACAACGTAGGATGCAATTTCATATACAGTAAAGATATTTACATTTGCCCAAACCATTTGTCCAATCAAAGCAAATGTTTTATCATTTTGTAACACTGCTACTGCTGAAGTAAAGTCCCTCTCACTTATTAGTAGAAACTAAAGCAACACCTCAATTTTTTGGTTTGTTATAGAGTGGGGAAGAAAGAACCCGTCAGATTTTACTGCTGTCTGCCTCCCTGCTGGTAAAATTCCCCCTTTCTACTTTTCTGGGTGACAATGGTCATCAGGACAGGAGTGATTGTAAACACCAAGTTTTAAGAGCACCTCCCCGAAATTGCCTTTTTCAGGTTGGGATCCCTGACAATACCTTTACAAAATTCTGTTGTGTAAATAATTTAAGCATGTCACATGGGGGATCTCCTATGAAAATAACAGTTAGTCAATTCAATAGCCAGCGTCAGCATAGAGACAACACAAAAGTAAGCCATGTCCACCAACCTTGCCACAGCCAGGAGGCCCCCACAAGATGGCAGAGGGAATGTCATTGGCTTGTAACAGTTTTCGGAGCATGGCGTCTTCTCCTAGAATCTTATCTTGACCCATGTAATCTTGCAGTTTGCAAGGTCTCAATTTGTCCGCTAGTGGTTTGCCATCCAGTTTCTCCGCCATAGTCTTCTCTTTTGGGTGGTCTTGTATGTGCTGGCTCTGGTGCGCCATTTGCTGTTCTCTCTTTATAGCCTCAGAACTGGATCCTGCATTGATATCTTTCCATTTATGATTCATGTCAGTCCTCTTAGGGGATGTAATGGGAAAAAAGGGGGACTTAGATGGGGTCTCCTCATGTAAGCGTTCAGCGGTCATATGTTTCTGGAACACTGAAAAACTGGGCGTTGCTGAGCCAAGGATCTTCCCATAGGTATCGGCCCCCTCTGTGCCCTCGTTTGAGGAGAGACGCCTTTTCTTAGGGATCGCCCCGCTTGGCTTCATGTCCAGGCAACCGTCAAGATGGCTGTTGATGGCCGCTGTTGGCATCTCCTGGGCACAAACAGGGCATTTCACTGTGCTTTCTGAGCTGCTGCTGTCAGCCATACCTGGCACCTCAGTGCTAAACAAAGGAGCCGCTGCTGGAATCTGATTCCAGATATTTATTATGTGTTCAATTGTGTACTTATAATATTTGAAAGCACAAAGGTGTTAGGATAAGACTGAATAAATAAACCCAGCTTATCATTGATAAGAAACAGACACTACAGCAGCCTCTCAATCAACACGTGCAGCTCCCAGGTATTGCTGTATATACCATCACACATATTATAACGTTATAGACACATCAACAACGTGTGAAGGAAGAGCAGAGAGGGTCAGTGGTGAGAGGAGCACGATGCAGCACAGCCTATATAAAATACCTAGTATCACTGGCTCTGTTTAGTCAGGAATTCAGCAAAGGTGACAATGTAAAGAATTCATATAGGATAATAATGTGACTAGACCGTGTTGCCGCGGATCACACACATCATGTGCAGCTTCCGGTGTCATAGGACAGCCCGAGGCAGTATGGGAGCCGCTCTGCTCCTCCTCTATGGCGCCGTGCCTGCTGCTGCTGTTATCAGAGTACATTGCTCAGCACTGTGTGGGCTACAAAATACCGAGCTGTGTAACATCAACCAATCTTTAATAGCGCTGCCTGATTCACCACAGCAAAGTGATATAACTATACATGAATTCCAGCCACATTTATACTTAAAGAAGAACTCTGGGGGGAAAATATAACTACCCCCACACTGCAAAAGTTAACTGCTTGTTTTGGTCTAGGGGGAAAATTTTAAAAAATTAAACCTTTTTTTTTTAAATTCACCAGAGAAGATCCACTTCTACTTGTGTAGCTTTTTTTTTCATCCCATTTTATTTTTTAAAGCTTTCTTTGCCTAGGAGATTGCAAAGGAAACACCCATGCATGTGTGTGCGTGCTCCCGGCCGGGAATAAAGGTGTGCTGCGTGCGTCCATTGACACGCACAGCACTTGACAAGCCACACCCCTGTTACTGCCCTCCCTCTTCACAGTATCTAGGTGCAGAAGCCTATCCCTCCCCTCAGTGGCCTCGGGATCCCTCCTCTCAAACCGCAACACATTGCAGATCGTCTGGGAGCTAGCGGCGGTAAACGCGGAGTGTAGCTAAGTGTTTGGAGGTGAGGGACATAGAAAGGTAGCAGGGCGTTTTTTACCTTAATGCAGAGAATGTATTAAAGCCTTGGTTCTCAACTGGTGGGTCGTGACCCAAAAGTGGGTCGCGACCTCGTGTTCTGTGGGTCGCCATATGCCTTCCACTGTTCTACGTGTGACACTCTCTCTCCCCCTAGCGCAGCACAGTTTTTGCGCCAAGCAGCCATTAAAAATATGCTGCCCAGCGCTGAGTGGTTGGCTTGAGGTGGAGTGGGCTGGAGGTATGGCTGCGAGGTAGCTCCATCCATACGTGCATCGCTTACAGCTGCCTGGTGTGTCCTGTAGAGGTGCCTGGACCGGATTGACGTCACTTTCTGGCACCTCTACAGGGTGCGCAAGGCAGCTGTACAAGCACCAGAATGCTCGGTACCCTAATGTCATGTGTTCCATTGCAGTGCGACTTGCGTTGCAACTTAATGACCAAGGACAAATGTGGGTCTGGAGGTTACACAGGTTGAGAACCACTGCATTAAAGTGACATTTGAGTCACAAATGTTTCCTCCCCCCACCATGCTGCTTTAAGGACTTACCTTAAATGATGCCTATTGATCCGATCATCTTCCTCCCAGTTGAGTTCAGCAATCCCTCCAGCGCTTGTGCCGGTCTCTGATCCAGCGCAGACTGCTGTCTCTTCCTGTCCCTTGGTGTCTATCCGACGTGCGAGCTCATGGCTGCATGCATTCAGCTACACTGTGTCTCTCTTTTCCCACCCCCTGAAGATCTCTACTGAGCATGCGCCTACCCCATCTGGAGCAGCTGTGTAGGATGAAGCTTTAGACAGAAGCGAGCGATGGAGACACAGATAAGTTGTTACCTTTTTGGTAACTTTTTATTTTTTCAAAATGTTTTTGCATATATCTTGCTTACTAGCAGTAGACATATGCAACAAAAAACGAGAGTTTAATTCTACTTTAGGATAAAAAACAAATAGCCTTTAGTAGTACTTTGTACCTGTGAGGGTTAATAAAGGTTTTGCCCAGAGTTCTGCTTTAAAGAAGAACAATGGGGAAATCTAAACCTAGTTGCCTAGGGGGCTCAAATAAAGCAGGTTTAATTCCGGTCCCCGCCGCCTCTTCTCCCCAAGGCTTCTGCGGTCTAAGGACCGCTGATGTCATCATATCTGAGAAGTGAGAAGTCTTGGGATAAGGCTGTGCTCCTCAGCTCCATCTAGTGGTAGGAATGGTATGTAAACAGCAATTGTCTAGCTTTGCACAGGGTGGAATATTTATACAGCAGCCCCTATGAGTTTATATTGAAAAATGTCACATATAGAGTGGAGAAGCCAAACACTATGTTATAGCCCCCTTATAAGTCATTGATAATCCTATTCACATTCAGTTCCCACTGTGCTTTGTGATGTGCAGCCCCCCACCAGTTCTCATATTCATCCATCAGCAGCCCCCAATGTAAAGTCCACTTATATTCCATCAGCAGCCCCCCAATTTAAAGCTCACTTATAATCCATCAGCAGCCCTACAATGTAAAGGATTCCCTAGTTGCTCTAATAAACTTGCTTCCACTTATTGCCTGGAACTGCTCTTTAACTTTCATCTTAACACGTGTAACATGACATACATAAGACCTTCTGTGCATTGTACTGTAAACTAACTTAGATAACATTTGTCATGAGTTTTAAAGTCTAGACGTTTAAAGCCCAACCGCACCTTCGTATAAGTAGTCCACCATGTTTAATAATAGAAAATGCAGCTTTTGCTGCAAAACTTCTATTTGCCAATGTTCCCTGCCGATTCACTGATCTGTGATCTATCACTGGTCTTTTTCGGTGCTGAATGACATCCAACGTTAACCAACCCACTTCCTGTCATGGACACACCCTATGGAATGCATTATTACACTGATCTGGCCCAGTTCTACCGCACAGAACAGCATTATATCAGTGCCACTCTGTACAGGAGTAAGAACTGTCCACCGCTGATGGTAGAGGACAAAAGTTAGGACCCCTGATGACATGTAAGCAGCCAGAAGATTCCAGAATTTAAATTACTGTATAAATAATAGGAAAACAGGAAAATTAGTATAATAGGAAAACAGGAAAATAAGGAAAAAGATGGGAAGGGAAAGGGGCTTCAGGGGGGTATGGGGTTTCGGGTGGGGGTGTATGGGGCCTCTTAAAACCTGGAGTTGGGCTTTAAATTATGTTTGTGAGTTAGACAGCAGTTAGGCAACATTGTTACATATGGCTCATATTTGGAAGTATAAGCAAACCTGGACAAGTTTGCTCTCTGCTGACTGCAGTTCAGAGATTCTTTTGCTGTCTCTGGACCAGCGCTCAGTGAGAAAGAAGAGAATGCCAAGGCCTAAAGACTGAACTCGACAGACCCTGTGTCATCTTTCAGCTGAAATTGCACTGTAACCAGTTTCCTTGCCAAAGATCTATGTTGATTCACTTCTGTCAATATCGAAGAATGTGATGAAAATGTTTAATACATATCATTAACAGCTCTAGGAAAATATATTCAAATTAAGTCTAGCTCAATAAACATGCTGAATATTTGCCAAGATTTATGACTGACAAGCCTAAACCTTAATTGTTGTGCACACTAGTATACTGTTTAACTGTAATATTATAAGTAAGATTGTTCTTAATACTTCATGTCAATTTCATACAAAAACATACCAAAATTGCTAGTACCTTTGTCCGGTCCATACATAGTCTGTTTTCTCTCTCTAAACTGTATTCTGGAGCTACCATATTTATCAATTATTTCCTAGGCGGAGCTTATTACTGGTTTAATTTTGCCCTTTTTGTCTCTAATGTCATGCAAAAATTCAGACACAACAAGATATGTATGCAGCCCAGGGCCAGAATAGATGATGATTGCTCCCCGCCGGGGAGTTTGGACTGTCTTATCAGTTTGTCAGATTCTGTTTACACCTCATTACAGTCTAAATGAGGAATTCCCAACCTTTTTTCAGTGTCAGCACCATTTAGAACTATGCAAAATCTCGAGGCACCCCAGTCTAAAATGTCAAAAAAGATGTCAAAAATGACATGTGGTTCCCCCCAAAATCTAATCTAGACCCTTATCATAAATAGAGGTATGGTTTGGATTTTAAGAGGGGACCCCATGTACAAAACTAAAAAAAAATGATGTAAAGTTCCCCTATTCACATTAGCGTTCCCCCCTTTCACACCAGGAGCCCCCTTCAAAATCAGAAACCCCTCTGCCATGTTCCAGCAGCCGCACTGTGGTGGAGATTATAACTATATATCATTATATTTCTGATGTGAAAGGGGACTTCTACCTTAGAATCTCCACCACACTGCGGCTGTGGGAGCATGGCAAAGGACAGGAAGCGGAACAAATCTGGACGGAGGTGGACTTCTCTGCCTCTTCTGGATGCTGGCAGGGATCCTAGATGCAGCCGCTCTGGATTAGCATCAATCGTGTCCATGGTTATGGTGGCTGGCTCGCAACACCTTGGAAATGTATGATACGGTATGACAATTTGAAGGCATCCCTGACAAAGCCAGAGGGCACCCCAGGTTGCCAATTTACCCTGGTTAAAAAAGGCTTTTCTACATCATGATGCTCACTTGACTCATTTCCTATCAGTCCTGCCTCCACTAAACGTATAGAGTAAAGGTACCATACAAAGAGCCTAATGTAGAAATAATTGTTACTGGGTATCTAAACCCAAAAACACAAATATATTGTAACTTACCAGTCCTTAGACAGAGCAGCTGCATTAGTGTTCTTATTTACAGGATTATTGGGGGAAACCAAAGGGAAAAAGCCTGAAAAAACACTTTCTGTTTATTGTGAGCTACACTCATTCACTGTTGTGTCTATGGAGGGAGACATGGTTGTCACACAGGATGCTCTCCTGATTTAGACTACAAGCAATTCTTCTTCTATTCTTTATCTCCACACATAGAATTACAAAAGATAGTGGGGGAGTAAGATAAGATCAGCAGGTATGTTCTATACTTACTAAAAATGTTCTTAGCCTGAACATGAAAACAAATGCAGCCACCATATCTAAGGCATGATAAGCACGATCATGTTTGTTCTTGGGTTTGAATATCCTTTAAATGCTGGTTAAAAACTCACATGTTTCTTTTCAGAAAGACACCCATATAGAAGTGCGTAACCACTATTTGTGTTATCATTTGTACACAACGCATAATGCAAGACATGAAGGAATTAATTCCCGTTAATTTCTACATTTTTTTAAATGTGTATTGCAACAAAGAACAATGTTGTTGACATCTATTTTTACACAAAAGCTAAGATAAGGAACAAACACAAAGGGAAAAGTACAGATTTTCTTCAAAGAGACCCTGTCAGATCTCCAATAAATTAAAAACGTCAGTTCCCTGAAATAGAAGGGGAAGTATAGTCACCTCTCCAATGGCCCTTGTCTCCTACTCCCCCTCTGTTTCAGAGCTGCAGCCTCAATCGACCTCATAGGAAGTATCGGATACCTGTGTTACCTGCAGTGTGTTGTGTTTCCTTCCTCCAAACCCCTAGATCACTTTGTCCTATAGTAACATAGGGGGGTTGGAGAAAAAAACGACGGCATCTGACCCCCCTGAAAGGTAGAAGAAACCGGCTGTGGGAGAGGTGACTATACAACCTCTTCTATTACAAAGAACATACATTTTGATTTCTTTAGAGATAGAAGAAACAATGGTGTATGAAATTATTCTCAAAATCAACTTTCATTTTACTTGGCAATCAGGTGGGATCACAGCACATTGCCTGTCCATCTACTTATCTACTATATCTACTATAAGCAATATCACCTTTCATCTTATATGTAAAGTATCTCCACAATGGTATATCGTTCTTAAAATTCAGAGACCTAATATTTATTATAACATATTAAAGATGTTTTCATTTTGCAGTAAACTGCAGTAACTATTGCATTTTACTACTGGCCTGTTGGTATTATTCTGAATATTAATATATATATTAATCTCAGGTCAGGTGGTGTAGAATGACTAATCATGGACAGTGTGTGTTGGAGTAGGTAGGGAGAGCCGAGAGTGTGTGATTAGGGAGGGATAATGCTATATACAGTGCTCTATAGTGCTATACACATTACTGTGAATTGCAGTGTGGTGGGCTACATATTATTGTGTAGCCCCCTCTATGTTCACCATGCATAAAGCAAACGCATAAAGTCATTTCTAGGGCTAAAAATTTTGTATGTGTGTCAGAAACATGTTGCTGTTAAGCTACTGCTCTCCCCCTTGCAGTGTTTTGGTTTTATTAGGGGGGTATTTGGGCCTTTATTTTCTTTTATTTTACATTTTAGTTTTTAGCTTCTGATAAGTAAAAAAATAAGGGTTTAGTATTTTATTATTCATTTTTTTGTGGGGAGGTATTTTTTATTTCAGTTTAATCTTGGTAGGGTCTTTTTTATTTTGGGGACAGCAGTGTTGAGTACCAGAACACTAAATCTTCAGGGCCTCAAAGCTCCACATCCTGTCATAGTTGACAATAAATTCAAGCTTAAATGTAATTCAGGCTTAAAGGGAGAGGTAGAGGTTCTGTACACGGAGGTAGTAGGGGCAAGCAGGTTATGTTGGGCCACATCATCGAGAGACAGGGCATGTCTGCCTTTCCTTTCAGAGGGTGGCTGTACTATACAGCCATAACACACAGAGGAGGTAATTGAGTGGCTCACAAAGCCTTTCTCTTTTTCCTCCTCCAAGGCACAGAGCCAACAGGTTTCTGTAAATGCACTCCCTTTTTTTGTCCTCCTGCCCTTCTGCTAATGCCACCATAGCCCCACAAACTGCCATGGGGGAATCTGCAAAATTATTTATGCACACCATCAGTCACTTGATGCTGAAGGATGAGCAAGAGATTATGTTATCAGATGTTGAAGAAGAGCGCCAGCAATTGCCAGTAATGTCCCTGCAGCTGCAGCTTACTGCCAAGTGGGCTTCAGCAATGATCAGGGTAGGGATAACGAGGCGGCAGACTGTACCTGGGTGCCAGAGACTGGAGAGGGGGGGGGTGAAGGAGAGGCAGAACAGCAGCAAGGAGGTAATTTGCCCTACAGCACCAGTCAGCAGAGCCCTGCAGTCTGGGAATTAGGTTACACATCTGCTGTTGACAAAAACGTTTGGTCCGCCATTTGGGTACAACACGCATGAGATTACACAAGAATTTGCACCACAAAGCTTGGTGGGAGCAGCACCTCAATGATACCGGTTAGAAGCAAAAGGCTCACACTCCTACCCAGCAAGGCTATTTCTGACCTCTTGCATGGCACAGTGAGTAAATTTGATAATAGCTGGGAAGCATGTAGGACGGGGCATACCACCTAAACTGGTGATGCCACCCCAGGTTTTGCTTGTTGGTGTAGATGACAGTGCAGTCACATGTACCGCCTCCTCCACAATGGCCTCCTCCTCTGATTCTTTAGAACCACCAGTCCCTTCAAAGCACTTTTAAATTTGTTGTAGCTGCTACTTCCATGGACCAATTGAGGCCTATTACCTCTAGATAGAAAAAAGTGTCACAGCCAAAACTAATCTTATTTAAAACAGCCCTTTTTCTCAAGTGATGAATCTGATTGGGTTGCTGCTGTATTTAAATTAAGCAATAGTGTAAACAGGAAAATATTAATTTACATATCCAAAATATGTGATGCTAGAATACACTATTCAATGTGTTGGGTGATGCTGTATGTGAGAGTTGTAACACCACATGCAGTGGCATCTCCCTTTCTTTTCTTTTTTTTTTGGTTTTGGGTGCACATCCCCATGGCAGTGCCCAATTCCCCATGTACTTTATTGACAATTCCTTGCCTATTAGCCTTGAAAATTGCCGGAATTGATTATCAAGATTCACAGACATCATTCGGATTCAATTTTAAGTTTGCAATTTTTAGACTTCCCAATGAGTTTGATGAACACTCCTTGAACCAAGGCTAGACACATTTGCTCATCTATATTGTTTTTTGTTTTGTTTTTTTTCAGGCAAAATAATGGAGGCATAGGAAACAAAAAAATTGCATTTATCAGGG
Organism: Nanorana parkeri; assembly: GCF_000935625.1. Taxonomy (NCBI): domain Eukaryota; kingdom Metazoa; phylum Chordata; class Amphibia; order Anura; family Dicroglossidae; genus Nanorana; species Nanorana parkeri. The sequence continues at coordinate 1,437,213 of NW_017306526.1, read as the reverse complement.
ATGGAAGGATAGAAGCTAATCGGCACCCAGATGAGAATGGAGATATAGAGGATCACCTATGTATGCCTTTTAAACTGATGACACTGGACAAGATGGGTACATGCTGTAAGACACAAGTCATGAGCTGCCTTTGGGAAAAAGAATGTGATGAATTTGAGACAGATAGCGACCGTGAAGAGGTAAATCACTTTTTCACATATACTCACAATGGTGTTTTGATATCTTGTCATTTTTCATCAGAACTTCCTCAGCTGTTTAAAAAGTGTCCAAATTGCCAAATGCATCAGAGGTGGGCAACAGGAGTACACATGAGGTGCAATGCAGAAGGCATTGTGAATGCTATGTTTGTTTCCAGCTCCTGAAGCTCCAGGTATACTGTGGAGGGTGCAGCTAAAGACAAGTACAGTGTCAGGGAACGGACAATTTGTTCCCCTGGCATAAGAAAGAGTAACTATGCTGGACAAGTGATTTATAGGGCTAATTCAGATGTGTGTACACGACCATACAGTTTGCACGCCCGTAAAAAGACCCCATGCCGGAAGGGACAGGTGCTGTGTGTAATTGCACACAGCAGCCTGTTCTTCCCTATGGGAGGATGCGGCTGCACACAATTACACGCTATCACACGCACACCTGAACCTGCATCCAAGTGAGGTCAGCTTGTGACAGCGTTTAATTGCATGAGCACAGAAGTAGCAGCTACAACAGGCTGCTACACGCAATTACACACAGCACCTGTCCCTTACAGGATCAGGTCTTTTTATAGGCGTGTACGTCTGTCTGAATGAGCCCTTTAGGGCCCATTCACTAGTCAGGTCTGTTGCAGTTCATTTTAAACAGGTGTGTTAACGTGCAATAATTTGAATGGACCGCATAATGCACCAGAATGGACCTAAAATTCAGCCTGTAGCGCTTTGGTTTTGCACTGCAACTAAACACGCAGCAGCGTGTCAACATGCATTGCGGAGCACTGCACCACAGTTGCACAATGGAGATCCATTGTCGTGTCATTCAAAATAAATTACACTGCAGCACATCTAAGCAATGCAACACAATGGTGTAAATGGGTCCTTATATGTTGAAGCAAAACAATCAACATGACAGCCAGACAGCTAGCATCAGCAGAAAGAGCTCAAGAATGGCAGCTTTCATGTTTTTTTCATGACCGGTATTCTTTTTAATAAATATAAATAAATATGCCCTTCTCTGGTACCATTATTTATAGGAAGAACAAGCAGCAGCTTCTTTTAATAGCGATTTGGCATGTTTTGCTTCAAAGTTCATGTACATGTTTTTCTTCATGCATTTCACTAGGTGGAGCTAGAACCTAATCTGTTGTTGAGTATGTTGTGTGTATATATTTTTTATACTATGCTATTGTATAAAAATACAGATATACACTAATTACAATACATATCACATGAGATAAAATATCAGTGTCACAGATAAAAGTGTCTATTATTCCACTGCTAAAACATTAGGATCATTGTAGATTCATATTTATTTATTTATTTTTATTCAGTAATTGCTAGAAATAGTTTCAATGCCTCATTACAGTAGTAATACATTCTCAAAATTTTTTCAATAATGAATCCAGATCAAATATACATTGCCCAGCTAAATATTTATTTCAATGTTTACCCAAACACTTACAATCATGTTTCAGAACAGCATCAACTCTCTCAACTTACCTCTCTGAACTTCCTGTCCACTACAAGATCACAAGGGACAGCACAGTCTCCATCAGCTATTTATCTACTAGTCTGGGGGGGAGAAAGAAGGAGTTGGTAGCAGGGAGAATAGGAGTGACTTGCCTTGCTGAACCTGTGTGCTTGTGGAGACATACACACAGTTTACTAGCACACACAAAGGCGTCTATATAGGACCCTGCAAGGGAAGTGAGCACTCTAATACAGTATATCGGGACCAGCTGATTCTGCAGGAAGCTAAAACATTTAAACATCAAGGAGCAGCATCCATTGTAAGTAATTTAATCAGCAGTTGAAATAGCTTAAAAACTTTTTGACTTTGATATCACTTTAAGTTTAATAACTTGACTTGTACTTGTTAACTAAAACAACCGTGATTTTCTATATATGATTTAGGCCCCAATAAAATCTGGCTTACTTTTGCACATCCACATTAGTTTCAGCTACCATGATTAACTTGAACTTCTACTGCAATATGTATTAGTATGGTCTTATACTAATGTATCAGCTATGTCCCACAAAACTGATTTTTTTTACTTATAGGTGGATATTCGTAGACCAACTAGGTCAGATGCAGTCTTAGATATCCCTTTCATTGAATGGGGATTTTTTTTTTCACATTCTCTGAGATCAGGTGTGTAGTATATTGTGAATTTGTGATAGGGATTAGTAATGTGTATAATGTAACATTGGTGATACATTTTTTTCCTTTTTGTACAGTTCTTTTTTTAACTTAGAGGGCCGTTCTTTTAAAAATCAACATTACTGGTTTAGATGAAGTCTTATGGCTTAGTTATCATCTGGTTTCATATATAATATATCTTGCGGTACTCCATCAGTAATATGTCTGCGCTATAGTTACAATGCACATAGGGGTTGATTTACTTAAGGCAAAGATGTTCACTTTTCAAGGAAATTTGAACTTTGCAAGGGAAGTTTTCCATTAGTTTAGTGAATGAGGTGGAGTTCTACTGACTTCCATCACCCAACAACATAGAGTAGCAGAGTCAGACAAAAAATGGCCAAATCAGAGGCAGACAAAGTCCAGCTTCCAGACAGGTAAATGGAGTAAAGACTGACAATATCAGGTTAACAGGTAATGAAGCAATGATCAGGATAAGCACAGACAAACACAATTCATATAATATGCAGGAATATTCCAAAGCATGAACTGCCAGACTGAAGTTAGGGACAGCCAGGCCTCTGCCCAGGCATGGGCACACAGACAAAATCTTATTGATCAGGTGCAGGCTTACATTTTTGGCCTTGCGTAAAGCTTGCCAATAAGGTCAGGTGTGCACAGCAGGAACTTAAGCTGTGGTGTTGCGTAACCACCAGCAGACGAACACTACCATGCTTTGTACCAGAAACATAACTTTGGTGACATTATAAATGGGACAAATTACATAATATAATCTGTTCGTTTGCTAGAGGAGACTGAAGAGTCATAAACTACCTTAGTTTCCAGTGTGAAGAAGAAAATTGTGTTAATCATTTTTATAGTTATTAAAAACATGACTGTTTTACTGCACTTACACGTAAATTATGACTAAACCGCACTAGGTTCACCAATTTTTGCCACAGAGTACTAAGCATGTGACAGCACCCTCTCATCACTTTGGTTTTCCATAATGCAAAAGGTGGCAAAAACTATACACAGATCAGCTATTACAGTATTACCACTGACAGGTGAAGTAAATAACATTTCTTATCTCGTTACAATGGCACCTGGAAGTGGGTGGGATCTATTAGGCAGCAAGTTAACATTTTGACCCTGAAGTTGATGTGTTGGAAGCAGAAAAAAATGGGCAGGCGTAATGATTTTAGCAACTTCCCCAATGGCCAAATTGTGATGGCCAGACTTCTCTGCCAGAGCAACTGCAAAGCTGCAGCTCTTGTGGGATGTTTCTGGTCTGCTGTGTTCAGGACTTGCTAAAAGTGGTCCAAGGAAGGAAAACCAGTGAACTGCAACAGGGTCATGGGCAGCCAAGGCTCATTGATGCATGTGGGAAGTAAAGGCTGGCCCATGTAGTCCGCTCCAATAGAAGACCTACTGTAGCACAGAATGCTGAAAGTGAATACCTTCAAATGGTGGAGTCCATGCCTCGATAGGTCAGAGCTGTTTTGGTGGCAAAAGGGGGACTTACTCAATATTAGGCGGGTGGTCATAATATTATTGCTGATTAATTACTTTTGCACGATATTCTAATTATTCGAGTTTCACCTGTATATATATATATAAATATATATAGAGAGAGAGAGAGATATGGACCAGCCAAAGGAATACATAAGGCCAAAGAACATATTTTAAAGCAGAGACTGTGTGCAAGGCAGGGGCACACAGTTATGAGTTGAGGATCGTTACATGGATATGAATGCAATAGGGTCAATTTACAAAGTGATCATACTCCACTCCTTTAATATATCATCAACCCCAATCTTTAATATTTTGCAAGAATTAAAGAGGAACTTTACCCACCAATTTAATGTCTTCAAAAACAGTTACTTTTTAGGCATGCCAACTTTCAAGGTTGCCAGTGTGCCTAATTCAGCTCTCAACCAAACATTTAAGCACTCAAATGGCTGGTGTCATAGCTGATCACATGTGCAGCTCCATGGCAACTGAAATCCAAATAGAGGCTAAGATGGCACCTTCCTTGGATGTAAGGGGTCCTTGGTTGTAGTTCCACTTTAACAGTGGTAGTGTTTACTATAGCTGCATTAATAGAGATTGTTATCCCTTAAGTGACTTACAGAGAATTTGGCAGGTGAAATACAGTATATTGCAACACAAGTGCATATTGGTGCACCAATATATGCATTCTGATCTGTACCCTTGTTAAGCCTACAAACTCTATCCAGTATCCATGTGGTATAAAGTAGCCACCAAGCTTGCTTCCGTGATGGACTACAATCTCACTTTTAGTTTACTAATTTGTAGTGAGATTGTAGTTCAACAAGGGACCGAGCTTGGAGCGGTGGCTACTTTACAACACACACAGGGAACATGGGGAACAAAAGTAGCCCCCCTCCAGAAGGAAGGACAGTGACAGCATGAATTCAGAGATGATTTGAGGATCTACAGCCGAGTGATACACAAAAAAATTAAATTGTTGTAATTAGTTAAGGTACTTGAATGCATTTTTAAAATTTAACTCAGTTAGAGTCAGTTAGGATATTACAAAGGTAACAGTATGGGAATTATATCATAGGGAAAGCAGGCTCATGGTAGCTTATGGACAAAAGAATTCTGAGGTAAGGCAGAATTCTAATTTATAAGTCCTGAGTTCTCTTTAAATTGTGACCTGTTTTCTGAGAGCTGTGATCTCAACGTTTATCCACTTTTTACATACAGCATTTCACTGAGTATTTACATCAAATTTACATTTATCCTGAGTATTTTAAGGTAACAAAGATGTCTTGGCCAGGCAAAAACTCCCATTAATCATCCCATTTGTTTGATAGGAGACAACAGCTAGTAGCTGTTAACACTTTCCAAGTTCTTTCATTTTAATCAGACTCCAAAATATGGCAGAAATTTATTGGCAGTGTTAACTCTATAAACATTTTCCTCCCTTATGAATGTAGACATGGCTTCCAAGATTTACTATCCTAACAAAATATGCCCTCCAGCCTTTACAGTGGGAAGCCGAAAAGCGTGTAATGTTGATGGGGAACATGTGCTTGATGCATTCTGCTACTGCTGATGGTGCCTGGAGTTCCTGCACAGTCGACAAGTGCTAGAGTATCACAGTAAATACCTGTCAAGCATTGACTCACTCCTCCTTTCCCCTTATCCCTCGCATCTGCTCCTGACTTGTCATCCACTTGTCACATTATACCATTTTAGGTACATTGAACTTGTTGATGCCTGATACCAGATACAACCTGTCCTTTACTATGTCTCCTGCTGCTGCCTAGTTTCCTTGAAGCAGAGGAAGACAAGAAGATAACGTGATATTTTTATATAGTAGTCAACCTAAACATTTTAAACATGGACATATCATTTAAAGGCAGATTTCTGTGGATTACAGATAACCTGTGCATTTTAGCAAGTTTACTCTGGCACCTATTGTGGAATGTGTTGCATGTCAAGAAAGACAAGAGGACAACAGATTCTGGAAATTCACAGGTAGCAATAGAGACTTCTATTACTTTGTACTGCTGAAGTTATACGTGTCTTATTCATTTTTACAAACTCCTTTGTGAACAGATAGGGTTCTCACATACTTGTATTCTGTCATATGATACTGGGCAGCAAATGTTATTTAGACATTGTAATCAAATAAATTGCAGGCTCTTCTCCAGCATGTGTAAATTATTTGTTCTCATTCCCTAAAGGGGATAATTTTTTTTTTTTTTTTTTAGATGTGAAAGACATCAGCATAATGTTACTGAACATAACCAATAAGATTACATGGGGGCCGCCATAGTTACACATAATCTTTGCAGACACTGCATCTAGCTTTTTAATTCTGCACAGTTTGTTGCCTCTTATGTTATAGCAAGTGTACCAGACATGATGTGCTGTTACAATCTAGAATCTTTAGTCCCTAACACACCGAAAATACTACAGATAACCCTAACCCATGCCATTTAGCTGTGCAGGCTTTAGGTCACATGAGGGAGCCCCAAAGAAGCAATTTTCCTTTAAATTGCAGTAAAGTGACACTTTTTACGGAGACAATTATGCTTTAATTTTATATGAAGTGTAAAATGTAATGATATGTCGTTATTAATGTTTTTTTTAATTTGTATCTGTGCACACATTATTACGATATTTTTATATTTTCAGTAGTTCATCTATTAGCACATCTATTATCAAAATTGCACTACGATATTTACACATTTTGGAATTGTTTACACAAATTGTGGCTACATATTTTCCACAACTTTGTTTATAAATTAATGGCTAGTAAATTGCAAATTTGTTATAGTAATTATAGTGTTTTCATGTTAACACTGCTGAAATTAGGCACTGGATTGGAAGCATTATGTCCATGCCAACATATATGTGATACTATAGTATAGACCCTATAGGGGTTGATGTGGGGTACCCCATCTCAAATTGATACAACAATTTATAAACATATAAAATGGACTTTTGAGGTGCCCACTCAGACACGTTTTGTATCCTTAATTGACAACATTTATTTTTTATTTCTATACACAATGGTTTATAAATAGATAAGGACACACAGAGGGGAATTTATCAAAACTGGTGCAGACAGATTTTGGAGCTGCTGCCCATGGCAACAAATCAGCTTCTCTCTTCAGTTTGTTCAGTTAAGATTTGAAATGAAAGAGAGAAGCTGATTGGTTGCCATGCACAGCTGCTCTGGATTTTGTGTGCTCCAGTTTTGAAAAATTCCCCTCATAATAGTATCTGAAATGATGAATATTGCTCATATGTACACACATGGGACTGCCTTTTACCATCCACATCCAGTTAACACATTAAATATGATATAGCATCATATAACATGATATATAGCATGATGTATAAGATCATACATCATGTTATATATCATTATATGATATAACATATCATATATATGACATGTTAACTGGATGTGGATGGTAAAAGGCAGTCCCATGTGCGTAAATATGAGCAATATTCATCATTTCAGATACTATGGTGGGGAATTTATCAAAACTGGAGCAGACAGAATCTGGAGCAGGTTTGTACTGCAACCATTCAGCGTCTATCTCTCTTTCAAATCTTACCTGAGCAAACTGAAGAGAGATGCTGATTGGTTGCCATGGGCAACTGCTCAAGATTTTGTCTGCTCCAGTTTTGATAAATCCCCCTCTGTGTATATAAATAAAAGACATTTTGTCAACTAAGGATACAAAATGTGTCTGAGTGGGTACCTCAAAAGTCTGTTTTATATGTTTGTAAATATGCCAAAATAAATACCGGGGAATTTAGCACCATGTCATTTGCCTTAGGCCCCATTCACACCTATGCGTATAGTAATATGCGCGTCTGTCGCGCGACCGTCACGCGGTTTTTTTACCGCGATTTGCGGTAAAAAAGCCGCGCGACCGTCGCGCGATTCCAAAGGCTACTTGGCAGTATACTAATGGAAAACGCCCTACAAAACGGACCAGTACGCAGCAAAAAACGCTTCGGGACCTTTTCATGCGTGGGCCGTTTTGTAGTGCGTTCGGGACGGGCGGAAATACGGACAGGTGGGAACGAGGCCATTGACTACAGTGCTATTTATTTTTTTGACCGTTTTGTAGAGCGTTCATCGAGCGTAGGACGCGCTACAAAACGGTCAGGTGTGAATGGGGCCTTAGTGGACAGTACTAGAAGACCTCTGTTAACATATTTTTACTGCAGTACACATATGGTCACATCCAGATTGACTGATTTTTAATATTGCTAATGTCAAATAACCTGTTGCATTTACAATTGTATACAAGCACTTGTTTGCTTCAACAATGTGTAAAATGTTAAACAATTCTACATATTATACTATACATAGTTTGCCAGGTTTGCACCCAGAGTTCTAGCTAACAAATGGGCAAAGGTATATAAATATAATTATCCTTCTTTACTCTAGTTGTATAACTATGGAAATAGAGAACCTAATTAAAAATATTCATTTTTAAAATTAAGGTTTTTATAGCAACACTTTCCTTATTCTTCTTATCATGATTGTTCTTTTCCAGTATTTCTTTTGGATTACTTTTTTTTTTTATAAGTTAAAAGTGTGCATTTAATGATAATAATATACTTCCCCTATCTTTTCTGCCTTAAGAATTCCTTTTTTACTATTACTATATCATATTTTTTATAGGCTACTGGCTTTTATTTGCGTGGCTAATAATTGTTTAAATACATCTTTTTATTTAGCTAATATTACTATTCATATATCCTTTAAGAATTGTTACTTGTATTATTTGTAATATTATATGTATATACAGTACATTAACAGAGCTTGACACAGAGTTAGCTAAAGGTAAATAAAAATGCAACTTTGTAGTCATAGTTGTAGGGCATTTCTATGCAAGGAGATGATAATAATAATAATTATTCATTTTATTATTATTATCATCATCAATAAGAAAATTCACTTCATTTATTTTCTTTTGCTCCTTTCTAAAATTGTTTGTACTTTTTGCTTCAATTCTCGTTACCTTAAATGTGTACATTTCTTTACATTACACTTCTTCTATCTCCCCTCCTTAAGAACACCTTCATATATATATGGGGTTTCTACTGCTGCTAAAATTTTCTAAGGACACTGACTTATTTATATGGCTAATAATATTTTATGAAACCTACTCATTTACTTACCATAGCTATTCATACTTCTATTTAATAAACCTGTTGGGCATTTGTATAACACAATTTATAGCTATGATTTCATTATTGATTTGTATAGGAAGGTATTAACCAGCTCACCTGGATAGTGCAATGTTAGGAATGAACCAGGTAGAGCAGGGCAGCAACTTCTCTCCAAGTGCAAGTACTACAAGTCTCAAAAGTCCAGTATTCAAACTTGATCTGATCTTTAGAGTTTTATTATGGCATGTCAGATGAAGAAGACATCAATTCTAGATCCATTTTGGCCAATACGTCTAGCTTTGTTGTCACTATATCTGACATTTTGCAATAAAAGCTTAAAGGGTTTCTAAACCCTCCGTTTTTTTTTGTTTTGTTTTTTTTTTTTTGTTGTTTTTTTTTTGCACACATCTACTGCTAGCAAGCAGTAGGTATATGCAAAAAGTTTTAGTTTTTTTATTTAAACCCGCTTTAAAAGCGCTTTAAACTTACCACTGTCTACGCCGCGCGCTCCCGTCCGAAAATCCGAAACTGCTCGGGCGGCCGCAAAGCATCTTGGGGCGGGCGCATGCGCAGTTCGGATTTTCGGCCGGGAGGCGAGGAGAGACGCAAGGTAAGTCTATGGACGCGTGCACCCGCATGCAGACACCGTGGGACAAGAAGTGTCAGCAAGGACAGAGGACAGAGCGCTGGATCTGAGGCCTGCAACAGCGCTGGAGAGAAGGCTGAAAAGGACAGGAAAGAAGAGGAAGATCGGATTAAGACACATCATTTAAGGCAAGTGTTTTACTTAACATTGGGGAGGGAAAACATTTTTTGACTTCAATGTCACTTTAAAGATAGGATTACGTTTGGTTTTTGGCTTTTTTTGGGTCTTATTGATTTGTAACATTATGTCATTTAATATTAATCCAGGGATAACATAGTAAACAATGGGGGGAATCTATAAAAACTGGAGCTGGTAAAATCTGGAGCAGATTTGCACTGCACCCAATCAGCTTCTCTGTCTTATTTTCAAATCTTACCTGAGCAAACTGAAGAGAGATGCTGACCAGTTGCCATGGGCAACTGTTCCAGATTTGGTCTGCTCCAGCTTTGATAATTTCGCCCCAATGTATTTTATTCATTCTTGGGTTTGAACAACTGTTTGCCCTTATTTATTACTGGGTCTTATAACAGGCAATCATTTTTCAAAGATGTTGCAGGGCTCAGTCTGCTTTGTTGCTATATCGCAAGGTAGACAGATCTTATTTGAAACATGCTGATAACTTAGTTTTTCTGTGTTTTCGAGTACCAGCCCAAAAATCACACATCTAGTAAATAAGTGAAGCTAAATCAGAAATCCAAAGGGTTTTCTGGCTTGTAAAGGTAATAGCACATAAATTGTAGCACCTGCATTTAGGAAGGACATTAGTTAATGACTGTTTAGACAGCTCACTGATTTCTTTTACGTTTGCTGTGAAAGAGGTTGGGGGGACAAATATGGTGCTTGGTCTTTAAGCCCTAACTCAAAATATTTTTTAACTACTGTCTGTGCCCTCTTTCCTGTGCAGGAAAAATACAGATTTTACTGCACTACCCAAGCATGTTTTATCAATGTGTTTTACATGCACCTTCAGTGCAACTTTCTAGTCCTCTTCCTGGTTGTATGACACCCAGCATCGTTCAACTATTTCCCCTGAGCCCAGGCTGTCAGTGATACACACCCAAGCGGCGCACTATCACATAGACTAAGCTCACAGCAATGCTGCATAGAATGGAGCTCACAGATTACAACGTTGTTATGTGTGAGCATTGACCGATATAGCAGTAAGGAATGGCTACCACCACAAGGACCCTACTTAACGCGTGACCATAATCAAGATAGAATTCTGCGCTCTAAACTAAAGTGTAAGCAGCTCTGCAAATATCCAAGATGATGATACAAACAAATGATATACATCACTAAATAAAATAACCACAATTGTGCAGACATTCAAGTTTAATATTGTGCAAGCATCATATATCCATAAACAAAAGAAAGTCCAAATAAATGGGGAGCTCTACACACAATGTCCTTTCTCATAGGCGAATAAAAGTGCTTCAGGGCAAATCTTTACAAAAGTGCCATATAACTGTGCCATATAACTCCACCCTCAATGTAAAACACACACTCACCTGATGCGGAGGACCCCTTAATATTAAAAAGGTCTTGTGCGTTTGCAGAAACCTGGTAATGATGAAGGGGATTTTAAAATGTTTTGGCTAATATTCCAGGGAATGGTGGTATAAATCCTTCCTTATCACATCTCATAAAACTAGCACTGAGAGATACAGAACAGAAAATGTAGACATCGTGTGAAAGGTATCGCTGTACTTTTAAAGCAGAACTTAAAGCAGAAAGCAGTTAAAAAATGTATTATCCCGCACTGCAAGGGTTAACTGCTAGTTTTTGCCTAGGATAAAAAAAGGTATACTTACCGAATCCTCTGAGCAGGCCCGCTCTTGGACCAGTCACGGGAGCCTCGCTTTTTTTGCAACACACGATGCGCTGCTTTTTTTGGCCGCGATCATGTTTAATTGCACAGGAGGAATTGCGGTGGTAAACCCACCACAGCCGATCTCGCTTATTTTGTAATGGCACAACCAGCGTGATCGGCTGTGGTGGGCGCCTCCATGACCACCCGGCAATCCGGACGGTTTTGTGCACGATTGCCACGCGGTCATGAATCGCCCAGGTGTGAACCTAGCTTAAAAATTTCAAGCAGATGCTGTGCAGTATTCAGCAGGCCACATAGTGAAAATCTCAGAAACGTGATGTTGTAGGTAAGTATAATATATATTGAAAGTGATTCGGGATGAGAGAGGGGATATAAAGCACTTTGCCATCTACCCTAATAGTAGAACTGTTCTATTTATGGTGTTCCTAATAGCTTTGCTGCACTAACTGGTTCTCAACTGGTGGGTCGTGATACAAAAGTGGGTTAGCGACCCCATGTTCAGTGGGTCGCCACGTGCCTTCGACTTTTCTTGGTGAGAGGCTCCTCTGCCTCCCCCTACCGCAGCACTGTAAGTTCTTGCGCCAAGCAGCCATTCAAAATATGCTGCCCGGCACCGAGTGTCAGCTTGAGGTGGGCTGGGCAGGAGCTATGGCCGCGAGGGAGTTCCATCGATACATGCATTGCTTACAGCTCCCTCATGTGCCCTGTAGAGGTGCCGGGACCGGAGTGACATCACATTCTGGCTCCCGGGCACCTCTACAGAGCATGCAAGGGAATTTTACAAGCAATGCACATTTGGATGGAGCTCTGTCACAGCACAGCAGCCCAAATTGGACCCCAGCCCGAGGATCCACTCCAGTTCTCATGAGGTAGGGAGACTGGGTGGATCTTAATAAAAAAGAAAAAAAAAAGAAACATTTTTTGGAGTGTGTATATGTGTGTGAGATTGTGTCTGCGGTTGTGTGTGTCTGTCAGTGTGTTTGAGTGCCCGTTCACACTAGTACAGTGTTAATCACACAGTCCTGTGCAATTAACGCACTGTAGCACGCAATCGCACCTACTACACATTCTGGGGCGAGAGGTGTGTTGCGTTGCCATTCATTTGAATGGCACCCCAAACGTACCTCCTTCCCACAGTTCAATCGCCTGCACCAGAATGCGCGGTATCGCAATGAAGTGCGTTCCATTGCAATGCGACTTGGGTCGCGACTTAATGACCAAGGACAAAATGTGGGTCCTGAGGTTACACAGGTTGAGAACCACTGACCTAAAGTATGAGGAACAACCTACTGGAAAAAGCAGAGTTCAGGAGGTAAGCCTACCTCCCAACTGTTCCTCATTTGGAGTGACTGTCCTTCATGGGAGCCAAATCTCTCTGTCCCTCCTTGCTCCTCAGTTGTTCCTCTATTGTTCTGATGTTTAGGTCTCTATGAAATAATGCAATATTTAACTAATAAACATTTTATTTTACATTAGCTCTTTCATCCAACATCTAAATTACTGCACTTATTTTGAAAAGTACGTTTAAAGGAAAAAGAGTGGGGAAAAAACACTTGTGGGTTTAACCAATCATTTTAACAAAATAATTATTATGGCCCAAGTATTTGGGGGTGTGGCAGGGGGTGAGTCCTTTCCTACATAGCTTGTACTAAAAGATGTCGCCCTTTCTCATCTCAAAGTTGGGTGGTTAAGACTGACTTCCCGTCCTGTATATATAGCAACATACACATAAGAAAGGGCGTTCTAACCTACTCTAGGGAAGAAGTCATGTCACTGTGATGTCACCTCCTTTCTTCCAGTGCAGTTCCATGGAATACCGGTGCACAACCAAGACTCCCGCCAGCCCTTCTTTACATGTACATACTTTTTAAATGCATTCCTATTAATCTTTATGGTCCAAAAACTTTTAGAACAATGTGATTTCTATTGTTGCACATTATAGCATGACGGCAGAAGCAGGACAAATCGCATTAGTGCGAATGGGGCTTTACTAATGTGTTTTCTGTCAAAGTACATTGCCTAGCTTGCATTATGGCTGAATCTACCTATTTATGATTTTATCATAATCTTTGTTGTGTTGATTTATATTATGTCTTTTATTTGGATTATGTTATAATGTCTAGCTGGATGAGACTTGCAATTGGCAATGCTTCAGCACTGCTGTAAGGTAATTAGGGCTTTTCACCTCTATTGGGGTGTTTAAGGGTTTTGTGGGTATGCAGCAAGCAGCTATGATTAGATGAAGGCCTCTTTTGGCTGAAATGCATTAGCAGGATTGCTATGTTTTTTTTTACTTACTGGAACTGACCCTCGTGCAATCACTTTTTTCACTAAATATATGAAGAATCGTTGGAATAAGAGATTGTGTGTGTCACTAGCCATTTTCTGTGCAATCTCTTTTAGGTTAACCAACCCCTATGTAGTACACAGGCCTACTTGGACAGTCCATTCAGGTTTCAGGTAGAACCTCACACTAGTAATAGCTACTGTTAAACCTCTAAGGGATTGTGTAATCGGATTGTAATGTTTTACAATCTGCACAGGTCTAACAAAAAAATGTCCCAACTTATTCAGTAAATGTTTCAAGACTGTAATCTAATTTTAAGAATACATTGGTTCCTATGTGAGTTTATAAACCTTTACATTTCTGTATTATTCTAGGCGCAATAGATTGTTCAATGAGATTATAGCACAGCATCTTCATATTTTTTTTTATTTACCACAGTTGCTAAGCTCAGACCTTAAATGTACAAATTAAATCCAATGTAATTTTGTCTGGCCTCCCTTACATGTTTGAATTGGTATGGTCAACACTTTCTGAATGCACCACTCACATGCCAAATTTTATGTTTCACACAGGCATCACACATATATTTACCTAGATTAGAAAAGCAGATAACCACCTGGACTGAAATATCCTGTGGCTATATTATTATGGGGCTTTCAATTGATAATCATGAAGAAAATATACTGACAATGAAGTACATAAAATTATTCATTTTATTAGTTTCCATAAAAAAAAAAAAAACTATAACAAAAAAGTGAGATAAAATACACAAATGAAATCTGGAAGCAATACGAACCCACCCAGGACCATAACTATATCAAGATCATTTGTCCATAATATTCTTTGTATATATCAGATGGCTGTAAGTTTTTTCCTCCTAGTTGTTTGATATATGACCGAAGGATATAGTAGTGCTTGGTACTGATTTTTTATAATAGAGCAATCAAATATTTAGCTATCAATTTAGAATATTCACTCGTGCAATTTCAGGTAGAATGGTACAAAAATTCTAATATCTAACCGGCTTGGCCGTATTTCTCAAAATGGCACACTTGCAGGTTCTGCCATTGCCGATGGATATAAAGTTTTTAATCAGGGGCGTTCCTAGCCTTTTCAAGCCTGAGGAGGGCAGGTGCTGGTGGTGCACGCTAATCGGGGTTGTGGGCGGTGGGGTGTGTATGGCCCTTATACATCTCCCTGCCCGGCTCTTAAATACCTATGACGTTTTTTTTCTGGCTGCCTGATTATAGGTACAGCCCTGGTTTTAATGGAGTGACAGAACTGAGAGATGAAGGTTTGGTAGGTAACAGCTCTCCAGACAACTCCTACACACAGCCGCAGCCTCTAAGTTGGGGTGTCACCATGTTGGCTGTGTTATCTGTCTTATAGCACCAGTTGTACAACAGCTAAACATGTAAACAGCTGGGTATATATCTTTACTTGAGATTGATGTATATTTAGAACCACATTGTTATGGTTATGTTGTGCCAAAAGGGCAAGCCCGGTAATTTTGTTCTCTAAGAAGGGGACAATATAACCTGCGTATGCCCAGAGCAACATGAAGACTGAATACAGCCCTGCTTACCAGTGGAAAGTAAAAAAATAAAAATAAAAGAAGAGATTGAAAGATGTGTGCAGTGTTAGTCTGACCATACTGTATATGTAACAATATGATGGCTCAAATTAGATTAAAAAAATCATATCTTTCAGAAATTGATAAATGCTAAATGGGCGATTTGATCAATAAACAATCGTTGACTACATTTAATTTTTCTTTGTTGTATTCAATGATGGCTTTCAAGTAAAAGATAATTTCAGAGCAATCAAATCTGGCCACATGTTACAATCTGAATGCACAATCTCTGGCCAATCTCCTCTTGATTTACCAAGAATTATGACGTACGAGGACCTGCCCTAAGCAATTCATTCAGTTTATATCCAATCTGGTAGACCCTCTCACCGCAGAGATGTTTGTAAATCTAAAGGATATTGTTCAATTACACTTAAACCTTTCCATTTTCTTTAATACCCTATTTTAGACTCAGTGGTGTCATAAATGAGTCTATGTGCTTCTCTATGCAATGCAGGCAATGCATTGTTGGTGGAAGGGGCCACCAGGGTGCTGTACAAAGCTTCCTTACGCACCCTGCCTCAATAGTCCTCTCAAGAGCCCTCAACCTTGATGCAAGTGGACTGGCTCTTGGGATCAGTTTTAAAAATATTAAAATGCCTTCATGGGTAGGAGTCAGTCCGGAGGAGTGAGCAGTTCTAGACAGGTTGCCTTTGCATGACTGTTCTAGGTAATGTCCCAATGTGATTCTGAGCCTCCATAATTGAAAGAAATGCAATCCAATGAATGAAAGGAGCAGGCCAGGGACAGTCAGACTGGTGAGGAAAGGACTAGATGTTGCAGGATGTCCTCCAGCCAGGAAATGAGGCAGGCTATATTTGACATGCTGCAGCCTCCAATGTACATTGTGAGAAACTCACAGTGTGCAGTGAAGTCAGGGTATGCAATTTCAGTACAGGAAAGGGGTCTGTACAACTGTGCAAGGCTGAACGGAAGGCTGGAGTTCAGCTTTAAGACCACCAGTCCCTATTACCTTTTTAAGGAATGGGCACATATTTGCTAATAGATTCCCAAATATAGGAGATATAAAACGTATTTAAAATTAATACATTTTAGGCTGGCTTCATACCTATGCATCTTGATTTCCACGTTTTTGTTTTTTTTGCTTTGTGCAGGTCATTGTCATGCATTGACATGCACTGCCATTCCTATCAAAAGCCCTTACATGCACGGTAGGGGTCAGGTGGGGCAACTGGTGGCGAGTAACTCTTAAGGCCTGGCTAGTAGCTCAGGACTTGAAATTTTGAGCCCTGCCTTACAGCATGCATCAACAGATGAAAAACAGGCATGGACTTTTTTTTTTGCCAACATATTGCAATGCATATATATGAACTAGCCCCATTAAACCAGTGGCAAATGTTTGCACATGCATTAATGTGGGTTAAAACCCATTGGATGAAACATAAACAGCTGTGACTGGGCCCTAGTTTCCATATTTCCTAGATAAACCAAATTAGTTTCTACCCGTAGATCTCTTACGCAGATGTGGTTTCAACACATGGGGATCAGGTAACACTTCCAGGCCATACTGTAAAAAGCTTTAACTAATCTTTCCTAATGCAATTGGGATGTTTTTAATATTTTGTTATTCTCCATTCATAAGTTTTTGACATTCTATATGTTATAAAACAGAAATGCAAACCCCTCATTTGATGCCAAATGATGTATTCTGTTCAAAAAATATTTCAGGCTTCACAATTCATTTGAATGTTGCTTTTTATATGCCATTATTACTGATTTATTGTTATTACCCCAAGCTGTTGCACTTTGTTAACCCATGTCAAGTGTACGTCAATAGCACTGGGTCCGTTTAAACACTCTGTTTACACTTGTAAAGCCAACTGCCGGCTTTACAGTAAAAACGATTCTGGAGGCTCAGCTGCCGACAGATCGCTTCTATCTGTCGGCCCCAAAGTAAACGGGGGCCCCAAAGCCCCGCCCAACACCCCCCTGCCGTGTTTCCCAGGCTCCGCTGGTGTCGGGGGGGAAGTTTGGGAGTAAATCGCAGAACCTCCGTTCACCGATCTCCTCCCCGTACTATGGGAGCGGGAGCGATGCAGATTACATCACTTCTGGTCCCATAGCTGTCAGTGCTGGGCTCCTGAAGCCCAGCAATAAGCTATTGAAGTGCAAACTGCACTTCAATAGTTTATTTAGAGTGTAAAGGTGACACTGGGGGTCTTTTGGAGTATCACCCTAAAGAGTACCTGTCACTGCCAATATTCTATCACATGGGGTTGTAAGCCTTCCTATGTAATAGTATTAGTATGTAATAATAATTATGTCTTCACGTAAACATGCGCCTACATATGAAAACGACAATCGCACTACACATGTTGGATTTCGCTGCGCACACCGGAGTGAGAGCAATAATTCTAGGGCCAATATGTATGTGTATTTCTAAACTGATGACCTGTGGGGGCTTTTAAAGCATCATCTGTGGACTTTTGGGGGTATTGAATTTTGTCACAGTTTCACGGACGCACACAATTTTTAACCTGGGCATGTTGGGTATCTATCTACTCGTTGTAACCTCATCTTTTATATTTTATTTAAAAAATGGGTATTCTGTTGTGCTGTGGGGCATTTAAGTGCATTTATCATTACATTTTGGGGTTTGATAGTTGCGCTAATATCGTGCAACATAAAAATTAGCAACTGCCACCATTTTATTCTATAGGGTTTTGGCTTTCAGAAAATATATAATGTTTGGGGGTTTTAAGTAATTTTCAGGCCTAAAATGTGGATTATATCATGTACACAAAAAATTTAAAAAAGGCCTCGGTCATGAAGGGGTTAAGGTTGTCAGTATATGTGTAGAATTAAGTTTTATGTTCTAATACCTTCAGGATATTCATTTCTTTGCACAATATTATATATGAGCCAGTACGTTTCAGGGTTTCAGGCATGTGTACCATGACTAAATAAAGATAAAGTGGACTTCAAAAAAAATATGCGGACATGCTTTGCATCATGGAAACATATTGAGATTGTCAGTAAAACAGCAGCTGCCCCATTGCGGTGACACCAGTCAAGTAAAAGAAGAAGTAAAAATGTGACCTGTCCTGTTCCCATAAAGTACCTCCTGGCAAAAAGTAGATGGAAATACTGCGCAATCACATTCACACATTCAGTGCCTTATGACACATAGTAAACATTTTCATACATACCAACATTCTGAGATGAGAAAGAAAGACTTCTTTTAGCACAAAGTATGAAGGTAATAGATAAATCCCTAAAATTACCTTAGTGATGTGGACCATTAAGTTGTCAAATACAAATAGATTGGTTTATTATTATTATTATTATTCAGGATTTATATACAGTTTGCACAGCGGTTTACAAGATAAAGGGAGACAGTACAGTTATTATACAAATTCAATACAGGAGGGTTAGGAGGACCCTGCTGTTGAGACCTTGCAATCTGGTTAAATGCAAATTATCAAGCAGAAGAGAGAAAGCTTGGGGCAATGCATTTCAGTGTGCTTATTTCTACAAGATCATCACTTTTGGGATTGCTGTGAGGAAATTACATTAAGACAGCCCTCTTAGTAATTTATTAGATCAGCAAAATTAAATTAACAATCCCGTGTTAGAGTCAGAAAAGAACAGATAGTCCTAAAGGACTCAGATTCCTTTCTGAATCCAGCCTTGGCTTAGCAAACATACTTCCCGCTAGCAGAAGTACAGTGGATAGTGACATTAGCCATTGTATTTAGAGACTCAGTGCCCCCAGCCGGAACACATTGCAGAAAAACCTGACCTGGGTCTACATTATGGAAATATGTATTGTGTGCTGTTATAGCCATTGTAACACTTTCCTGTCTGTTGCTCGATTTGTTGTAGGTATACCCACAGCCGCCGGGTTGGGGTGGGGGGTTACAGCCAGCCCTTCCGTATGGGGCCCAAACCCCATCAGGTCAGCAGGGGGGCCAGGGCTCAGCTTGAATTTTTTTTCCCCCTCAGGCTCTTCTTTGTTTCTTCTTCTTTTTTCCCCACCCCTGTCACATTTCCCCACCCAGCTCTTAGCAAACAGGACGCTGTTGCCGGTAGGGCTGCAACTAACGATTATTTTCATGATCGATTGGTTGGCCGATTATTTTTTCGATTAATCGGTTAAAGAAAACAAAATTAAATACCATCTTGTATTTAAAATGAAATACACAAATGGAGTGTTTACTTAAGAATAAAACAGTAGGAATTTTTTTTGCAATCACACAGCACTGGAACGCACGGCATTGCAGTACCATACGTTCCAGTGCAGGCGATCACACTGCGGGCGGGAGGCGCGTTTGGGGTGCAATTAAAATGAATGGCACCACAACACACATCCTGCAGCAGAATTTGTAAGGCCGAAAAATTACTTTTCACACCTTTTTTTATTTATTGTTTTAAAATAATTGTGTGTATTATATTAGACATTTAAATTCGTTTCATGGATTTAAAGTAATATGAATTCTACAACTCCAATATAATAAAATAACCAAACTTTTATTTAAAATAAATAAAAGCCCGGTCATCAGTTTAGAGTTAGCCATGAATATTGGCCCACTCGGCGATACCTGACATGTGTAGCATAATTGTCGTTTTCATAAGTAGGTACACCCGACTTGTGTTTCCGTTAGTATGCGTGTGCTTGCGGGGGACTTTAAACTTGTTTAGGGGTATTTTTAATGTCATTTAACTTCTATTTTTTTACATGTATTTTTTTTGCAATTTTTTTGCTATTGCTATCACATTGGAGGGGGGCCTCACAAGCGGAGGCAGCTGAATGTAAATACACTATGACGTGGCTGGGAACAATAGCCAGCCTCCTATTGGCTATTTTAAATTACAATAGCCAATAGCAGGCTGGCTGTTGCACCCGCCCACTGCCTGCTGTCAATTAGTAGAGGAGAGAAATGAAGGAGAAAGCTCTGTGTCCCCACTGGGGAGACTCACCCCTCTGTTTATCCTGCTGACCATTGTCCCCAAGACAGATGTGAAGGGGAAATCCTAACATTTGGAGTTTTCATGAGAGCAAGAAGTTATGGGTAAATATTCTAATAGTTACACCAGTTTCAGGGACAACTTTCCAAGGTTGTAATTAGGCTTCTTTATGGAAAGTTCCTCTCACTTCCTGTTGTATCTCCAAGACAGGAAGTGAAAAGATTTTTTTCCAACAGTACACAAACAGCAACAAAATAACTGGATAGGATATTTAACCCTACCATGCTAAAAACATAAAAACATGACTATACAGTGTTGCAGTGTTGGAGGTTTATTTAAGCAGTAGTAACAGATGAAAGAAGCATAGTAGGCTATTCAGATATTCATACAACAAATATGCATCCTTCCCATAAATTACAATGTATATCTGTGTCAAATAGTAACTGTGACTATCCTTACAAGTTAACTATTTAATAATATATCGTTTACAAAACAAAGTGTAATCTTCTTATAACACCTCCGTGATGGAAAAACTCCTCTAGAAACAGAACATGCAGTGCCCAACAACTGTGAGTAATGGATTTGCTCACCAGAATTGCATGACCTTACTTCAAATTCAGGTCTGCAAGCGCTATGGAAAACTGTAACCTAAGGCATCGAGAATAAGCAGATAACCAGGGATTAGATGAGCAAAGACATTTGCTGACTAGAGGTAGAACGATAGCAGGAAGCCATATCCAAAAACACCATAGCAACCTGGCAGGTCAGGATGCAAATATCTTTGATCAGACTTTCACTAAGTGCCATAGCTGTCCCATGACCATGCCACAGTGCTAAATATGACCCAGCACTGTGGCGGTACAAAGTGTTATTGGAACACCTTAGAAAGACTACAAGAGTTACACAGCTGTACAAAT
This sequence comes from Nanorana parkeri, assembly GCF_000935625.1. Lineage (NCBI taxonomy): Eukaryota > Metazoa > Chordata > Amphibia > Anura > Dicroglossidae > Nanorana > Nanorana parkeri. The sequence continues at coordinate 1,415,964 of NW_017306526.1, read as the reverse complement.
ACATTGAGGGCTTGCTCACACCATGTCTGGATAATGGCCAGGCTAGAACAGTTTGTTCCCGGACCAAAAAAGCATCCCAATGTATCTCTATGGTATTTATGGGCTCTGTATCGTGACAGCATGTCTACCACCACATTCAGTGCTTCCCTTGCTTGACCCTTTTGCCACAGAGGAGGTTTCCACACCTTTTTTCTGATGCCTACCTAGCCCCTGCACGCCGTTCCCTCACAACTACTCTGGTCACCCTCTTGCTCAATTCTACGCTCTCTAACCCACATATTCAATCTCGCCCTCTACTGGCATCTTCCCCACCCATGTAAAATATGCATTGATCACCCATATATTTAAAAAGCCCTCATTGGACCTCACTATTCTGAACAACCCATCTCCTTGCTCCTGTTTACCTACAAACCTCAAAAGCACCTAGTTTACAGCCTTCTGACCTGCTACATCATTGATAACAACCTTCTCAACCACTTACGGTCTGAATTTTATCTGCATCACTGCACAGAAACTGCCCTCTCACTGCTAACAATGTTAAAACCAATGGCCACTACTCTGTACTCATACTTTTGACCTTTCTGCTACCTTTCTCACAGTTGATCACCTGTTCCTCCTCTTAAAACTCTTTCTTGACCTCTAAGACTACAACACTATCTCCTCCCCTCCTCATCCACTTTCTTAAAGGTCCCCCAAAGCTCTGTCCTCTGACCCTTTCTGTTCATAACATATCCTCCCTGGGTAAGCTGATAACCTTGCACAGCTTCCATTTCCATCTACATGCTGAGGACACACAAATTTATCTCTCGACTCCTCAAATCTCCTTTTCATTCTCCACACGCATTACTAATGTACTAACTGAGATATCAGTCTGAATGTCGCACCACTTCCTTAAACTCATGCTTTGCAATACTGAGCTCATAATATTTTCTCCCCTCCATGTTACCTACCCTGACTGTTTTCATTCAGATCAATGACACAACCATCAGCCCCTTTCCCTCACTCCAGGATTTTAGGTGTAAACCCAAACTCTGACCTTTCCTTTTGTCCCCACAACCAATCACTGTCTAAATATTGTCACCTTAACTGCACAAACTGTTTGTAGATAAAAAAAATTATGTGCAAAAAAAACAGTTTCGCGAGTTACTAAATACAAGAGTTCAATTGTCCAATAAAGATATGGCAAGTATGACATTCAGTACAGCTGTTCAATGGAGCAATTGTTGTTTTAAAAGAATCATATACAGCTCCAATTTACCATTTTAAGAAATAAAATAAGGTAATTTTGAAATTGATGGCAGCAGCACTTCTCAAAAAAGTTGGAACAGGGCCATGTTTACCAGGGTGTAGCCTCCCATCTTCTTTTAACAACACTCTGTAAATGTCTGGGAACTGAGGAGACCAGTTGCTGGAGTTTTAAGAGAGGAGTGTTGGCCCATTCTTGCCTGATATAGGATTCTAACTGCTCAACAGTCCTGGGTCTTCTTTGTCATATTTTTGGTTTCAAGATGTGTCAAATATTTTCAATTGGTGAAAGGCAGGCAGGCCAGTTAAGTACCCGGACTCTTCTACTACGAAGCCATGCTGTTGTCAAATATACAGTATGCGGTTTAGCATTGTCCTGCTGACATATGCAAGGTCTTCTGGATGGGAGCATATGCTGCTTTAAAACTTGGATATATCTTTCAGCATTGATGGTGCCTTTCCAGATATGCAAGCTGCCGATTCCATACACACTAAAGCCTATCACACTTCAAACTAACCCCTGAACTCTTTCTCAAACAATTCATCCCCACACAGCTACCTCCTCATGTATCACTTGCTCCACCCTTTTAGATTGTAAGCCCTCACGGGCAGGGCCCTCCTTACCATCTTGTCTTGAATTGTATTGTAATTATAATATCTTCCCTATGTTGTAAAGCGCTGCACAAACTGTTGCCGCTATATAAATCCTGTATAATAATAATAAGGCACCCATGGTTGCCAAAAAGAATGTCAAATTTCGAGTCGTCGTACCAGAGAACAGTTTTCCACTTTGCAACAGACCATTTTAAATGAGCTTTGGCCCAGAGCAGACAGTCTCGTTTTCCTGTTTTTCGCATTTTCAGATGTGGCTTCTTTTTTGCATGATAGAGCTTTAAATTGCATTTTTGAATGGCACGGCGAGCTGTGTTCATAGACACTGATATTTGGATGTATTCCTGAAGCCTGTGCAGTGATGTCCATCACAGAATTATGCCTGTTTTTAATGCTGTGCCGTCTGAGGACCCGAAGATCACAGGCATCCAATATTGTGTTTCATCTTGTCCCTTGCGAGATTTCTCGGAATCTTTTGATGATATTATGTACTGTGGATAGTGATATATTTAAAGTCTTTGCAATTTTACATTAAGGAACATTATTCTGAAGTTGTTCAACAATTTTTTGACGTATCTTTTCATAGGTTGGTGAACCTCTGCCAATCGTTACTTCTGAGACACTGTGACTCTTTAAGATGTTCTTTTTATACCCAATCATGTTACTGACCTGTTGCGAATTAACCTAATTAGTTGCAAAAAAATTTTCCAGCTCTTCCTTGTTATTACCACTTACTTTGCCAAGTTTTTGTTGCCCTGTCCCAACTTTTTTGAAAAGTGTTGCTGCCATCAATTTCAAAAATACCTTCTTTTTTTTTCTAAAATGATACATTTTCTCAGTATAAACATTTTATATGTTTTCTATTTTCTATTGTGAATAAAATAAGGGTTTATGAGATTTGCAAATCATTATGTTGAGTTTTTCCCTGCTGATGTTATTGCAAAGGTATTACAATCTTGCCAACAGGTTATCATTTTGATTAGTCATTTTAAAACCTGTAGAAAGGGAGGGAGGGAGCATGACAACCTTGATCAGCTATGTAATGGGCAAGGGGCTCAGAATACACTGTATACTGACATTGAAGCTCCCAAGAGATACTTAATTGATTCAGGTGTCAACATCCAACTAAATGTCAATTTTGGATTGACTTGACCCTTGCTTCAACTTATCATAGAAGTAAAACCTTGGCCATTCAGTCTGCATAGATATTTGCCAAGCTCAGCTTCACAAACTAATGTCTATCAGAAACATCTGAAGCACAGTCACGGTGATGTTCAGTATTCAAGCATTTCTCAAACTACACGTTGTGGCATGTTCTACCCATTCCCAGGAAATTCTGGCCATAGCAGCAAGAGTTCAACAACCACTAAGCATACCTCTCAACTTTGGAATTTAAGAAAGAGGAACATCTTGGCATTGAGAAGACCTGTGGCACGCACAATGCACTATGGTAAAAAGTGGGTGTAACAATGTTACACTAAATATTAAGTGTGGCTTAATAGACTTTGAGCCTACTCACAGTAAATTCTGCATCCATAGTCTGCAGTCTTTGTATCCACAAAGTAGTCTTTGATTACAGTGCTATTGATCTCACAAACACACAAAAACATAAATCTCAAGACCAAAAATAAAAACCTTTCCATTACCCATACCTCCCAACTTTTTAAGATGGGAAAGAGGGACACATTATAGAACAATGGGCAAAAAAAGAATTACCATGAAAAAAAGGATTGGTTAAACCGGCAAGAGTTTGTTTCATATTTCGCTTATACTGGACTTTCAAAATAACACATTGAATACTTTAGAGTTTATATAGGTTAAATTAGTGTTGTAAAACACTTGTGAATGTTAAATAGTACATTGTATATAGAGGTCTATACATCAGACCAAAAAGAGGGACCACTGAAGGGAAAAGAGGGACAGTGGGATTTAGTTCCAACAAAAAATGGACAGCTCCTCTAAATGAGTTACAGTTGGAAGGTCTGACTAAGTTAGAACTTGAAAAAAGCTAAAAACAGTGAAATAAAACCATGAACTGCTAGGTGGCACTCTTAAACTTTAGTGATTCTACCACAAGCGTAGGCTTTGAAGACGGGATAATTGCTGCTGGATTTTTGTTGGACCTAAAACAACAAGCGCTCTGACTGACCAAACAAGACTACACCTGTACACAGAGGGTCTTTCATATATAGAGTACTAAAATTCTAACACTTCTGGATTTGATTATGCTTATTCATGGCAAAAGCTTCCAAGTTGTTTCCTTGAATAGAACATTTACCAAAACAAATGCCAATATGCTACTAGTTCATAGAAAATGTAGAAAATTACCTGGCAAGTTTTTAATTGCTTCATTCTACTCTAAACTGTGCACCTAAAGACTGTCCTTCTCTGACTGTCAACAGCACCAAAGATGGGTACCTGCCAAGCTTTGCAGTGGGTTAGAATGCCCTCCCTTCAGTCAAAATGTTCCCCTACAGCTCAGAGCATATAGTGACTGAAACAAGGGGTGTCTAATTAAGCGCCCATTTATAACTGTGCTTTGGTTAAAAAAATAGGAAACAGAAACAGAAATGTCTCCATAACCAGTTCCTAATTTGCCATCAAATCTTGATGCTTCAGGTTTTTTTTAAACTGTGGCAAAACAAAGGTTAGTAAAATAAAATGACCTTACTCTAGTTTCCATACTGCAGCGGGTGACATCACCATTTAAACTTTTTAAGAAGATGCTCCAGCATAGTGCATAGTGTACTTAGTATTCCTCTCAATCATGCTAGAAGGTTAGTGATTTCCCCTAACCTAAGCAGCACAGGTGAAACTGGGGTAAGGTAAGTAAGTCTTTTTTTCCACATGATTTTATTTATTTTACTTTTGGCATGGGGGGGCTGTGAATAGATAAGTGGATCTTGCATTTTTAGTGCAACGTCCGATTTGATCTTGTGCTACTTCAAATCTTTTTTCTGCGCTGAGACAAATTATACATATTTACTGGAATTTGGCTACAATTAATTAGGCCTCAAAGCTAAATTTTGATGGGGCCCGCTTGTTGCAGAAAGTGCAGTGTGTGTTATAATAAATATGCAGTAACAGAAGTACATTGTATCTAAAAATGCAGTAGTCAAATTTGAGTGTGATTTTAAGAGTCCATAGGTAAATAATTAATGCTTGAGCTTTTGAGCTTACAATCTGTAGTACCTATACTATATGCCACAATTGCACTACCATGTTGAAGAACCTGCGATTAGAAGAGACGGTCTAGTTAAAAGAGCCTTACCTGAAAAGAGATTATTCTGAGAGAGCCTTCCTCATAGAAAGACTAACTAGAAAACCTGTCATGTGGAGAGAGAGCCTGAAGAGCCTGCCACATAAAGACTGCTTTAAAACACTGCCAAATGGAGTTATTACCCTGGCGGACCTGCAGTGTGCAGAGTTTGCAATAGGCATCCACCCATATGTTGTAAAGTTGTGGAAGCAATCATTGCCCCATCTGAGGTGGTTACTACAGAGAACCAGTCCAATGCATCTGGTGCAGCCTAGTCATGTGATGACATTGTCAATGGATGCATAAGAGTTGATCTTTGTAATCAGCCTTGGCAGGGGCATTAAGGTTTTCTGTACAGCTCTACAGGTTAGTGGTAATGAGATTACCTCTATGTTCAACCTACTGAAGCTAACACCTGGCTTGGGTCCCACTCTTGGGCTCCATAGTCATTTCTATGGCTATAGTAAGGCCCTTAAATATATGCTTTCCAGAGATTATTATCTTGTTACAATCTTGTTGCAAAATCCATTCTGCAGCTTTATTTTACTGTTTGCTTTTTAGCAGGACAGTAGAGCAAGACAGCAGTGCAATCACTTACAAAAGGTACCTGGTATAAAACTAATCTTATTTTTGTGAACTGTTTAGCTAATAACACAGCTACTGCAAAGGTCCAGTGTGGACATATCCTGAAATACATTTTACCTCAGTCAGAATTCTATGGACTGCATATTGAGGGAAAGGGAAAATATAGGCATGGGTAAAGCCCAGTAAAAATACAGAAAAAGTGTAGCATGCTGATCAATTTATTTTACTTGTTTTCACCTTGATTTCTTCATATGAAGCTTTTATTAGTATTTGATGATTTTTCTACGCATTCAGCAAAGTATTCAATGTTCTTTGGGCTGTTTTTCTCAAACCATTCTTATTGAGGACTTGATGTGAGTCTTGTTTTATGCTGAAGCTCCCAAAAACCCACTATATGAAGTTTAGAAATGTTATAAAAGAAATGGGTCAGCTGGATCCATTCTCTAATGGTATTATAGAAGTTGGCTTCCTAATTTTAGGATTTAGTGTTTAGCAGGGATACCTTTGGTGATCCTATTTGCTAGATTCTTTTTTTCTATTGTCTAGAGAGAATTATGAAGTGTTTAATGCTGGTGGTCTGAGGATTTCTCGATTCCCAGTACAACTAATTCATAGTAACAGAGATCACAGGGTCAAACCCTGGCCAAGCACAAATACAGCAAGAAGCATGTGCTTCAACTATTTGTCTGATAACCACTGGCAGTTTAGCACCTCTGATTTACAGATGGGGCCTACAATGATTTGATATTGTGACTTTTAGACAACTGGATGACACTTAGTTTGATAAAGCACCTTGTATCATAAAAATTCCCATTTTATGGTGACATTTTTGAACGTTTTTATAATGCACACATTCATCATGATAAAAAGTTTTAGGGTGCTTAGTAGGCAGAACATCTCCAAACTGAACATAGAAGAGAAATATAATTTTGTATAATAGAGGGTTCATTTCTTTGCCAAGAATTTAAAGAAGTATTCTTATCTCCACCATGGCTGCTGACATGGCAGACAACACTCACATGCAGTCACTGTCCCTGCACTGGTTCACCCCAGAAGATTCCATGCACTGGTTCACCCTAGAAGGTATTTACCATCATAGTAAAGATACACCGCTCTTGACATCTGGAATAGTTGTATACTCTTAAATGTGCTGATCTAGTTTTTTGATGGAGCATCCCTTCCCTCAGAACCCTACTCACATGTTACTGATGTATTAGAGCGGATGCACAATGCTGCCTTATTATGACAAACATGTGTTTCCTACAAGTGTAGGATATGGTATTCCTTTCTTCTGGTGGTAACACAAAATCATTTATACATATGCCCTAGTTTGTCGACCACTTATGGATGCCATAGTGGGGCTACAATGCGGCATCCTTCTATACTGAAAGTCCCAGCTTTGTCATACCTGAATACTACAGTGAGTTCTGTGAACATTGTTTCTGCTCTTTAATATCACTTAGGCCATTATTTGTGTTACTGGTTATACGTTATAAGACAGGTTAATATCCCAGGATAATGTCATAGTTCCTTGTACATTGATCAGGCGCCGGGTTTTGCCCCCTGTCCGAGCTGCTCGGTTTCCTGTCGATTCACCCTGAACCCATGTGTCAAAAAGCTTGTGCACCTGTGGGTTAGCGTTCAAGCAAAGTGTCTCCACACTAGTAGCCGGCCCTCCCTGTTTTCTGTGGCGTTTGCTGTTTTTTGAGTATAGCCTGTATTCAGTTTGCTTTGTGTTCGCCGTGTTCCTTTCCTGCTGTGCTCCTGTATTTCCTCTGTTTTCTGTCCGTGTACCTCTTTGTTGTACTGTGGCTATATGTGCTCTCCACAGCATTGTTTCCTGCTTTGTTTTGTGTTCTGCCTCCTGCACCTGCTTTCTGTGTCTATTTCACTCTGCACTATTGTGCACCTCTCTCCTTTCTCCTGTACATTCCCCTTTGCAGTTCCTGTGTATCTCCTGTCCCTGTTGGTACACCTGTTGTGTGTTCCCTTCTGTTACCCTTCTTCTCGTGTTCCCTCTAGTGCCCTTTTCTGTACCCTGTATCCTATGTGCTCCCTGTGGATTTTCCAGTGTGCTGTTATCCCTATGTACCCACTGGCACTTGTGCCTGCATCGGTGTGTCAGAGGGCCGCAACCTAGGAGCTGCGGCTCTCATTTGTTGTGCGGTCACGCTGTCCCTGCATCTTCACAGACCTGTATCCCTGCGCATTCCTATTTCAGTCGCAATATACTGCTCCGCATGACCCGGAGTTTACGATTCCTGGTGCTACAGTTCTCAGATTGTGACAGATAAGATATAACTACTATAAACATTTTGCTGTTGGTAAAGTTGTAGGCTGTGATCACATTGGTAAAGACTACCATGTAACCAGTGGGCTACATATTCACACAGCACCCAAACAACTATAACTATTTTAACTATAACAACAAAAAATAAAAAGGAATTTTCCATCATGTAGTTGACAATAATGTGATTGGGTTGTAACCTTTTAACGTACATGTGTTTTGCACACAAAAAATAGGAGCAATCTTTCACTGTCAATCATAGAGCTAATTAATTTGATATATTGGCTTATTTTTTTATTATAAACCATTTATCCCTATCAATTTTTGAGAGTCTTTAAGGGGCTTTATTCTTTGAGCACTAGTATCAAGTTGCGTAAAACAAGCATAAATCTGACATGCAAGAACAGAACTACACAGAGCCTGTTCAGAAGGAGACTTCTCAAATGTCTTGCAGGCCTCTTGCTGTCAAGTTACATTGAAGTAGGAATAGACCCCCTTCCCTGTACGCAATGTGACGTCAACAGAGCAGAGGGGATTTAGGACCTACAGTTGTCACTCCCTTCACTATTTATATTTAAACTGAATGTAAAGGGGACCACTTGTTCCTTCCAAAACAGTTTTGTCCCTTCTTGTTAGTTTTTTTTACAATTACAAAGATGAACAAGAAGCCATGTGAGGAGGATCTGCTTCAAGTTTAGACTGGCCTGCAAACAGCTGTGATTTACACAGAGAGAAAACAGAGAGCTTCGTCTTCTCAGCAGAATATAGATTTCCACTGACTAAGCATTAAGTATGAGCGCAGCCGCTAAGATTTCCAATTCATCACTGGTGAACTCCCTGGCCAAAAGGTATGATCCGAAAGCTTTACAGAACCAACGGCCTGCCAAAGCACAAAAAGCATCACAGACTCCGGTAGCCACAAAGTCACCAACAAGCAAAGACGTCATGGACACAAAGCTGGACTTCCTGCACAATAAAGTTGACACGCTTCTGGTGGGAAACAACGATGTTTCTGAAAAGATTGAACATATTTCACGGGATATTGTGGACATTGCAAAAGACCTTCAAAAGTTCAAAACAGAGAGTGCTAAAACTGACAATGCCACCAAACATACCGACGTTAAAGATGCTTTCTTAGACATGAAAGGGCATTTTGTGGATATGATAAGCTATCTCTCCTTAATAAACAAATATTCAGAGCAACAAGCAAAAAGGCTGGAAGGAGTTGAATGCATTTTGCTTGGCATGCAAAGTGTGATTAATTTAGTAATGAAGCAAGTCAATATGTCTGCATTGTTTGAGTTTCTGCCGCAGAAACAAAATTCTACAAAGCAACCGACGACGATTCATAAAAAAATGACCAAAACTGAAGAAAAGGAAAATACTCACCTAAAAAGCAAAGAGAAAAGGAAAACTTATATAAGGGTGCAGGAGACCAATAGGAAAACGCAAGCTCGTCTGAGCAAAACAAAACACAAGGTGAGGTTATTTTATAACATTTCAAAGAATCAATTTAGTAAGTCACAGAATTTTATTTTTTTCATTTAATGATAAAAATACTCCCAGATGGAATTGCAATTGCCAAATCTATCAGTAATTTTTACTAAGATTCAATATTTTTTAATCATTAGACAATGCGAATATACCTTCATTGTTAAACTAACATTACGGCATTGTTTGATCTACAAGTGGATCTTATGTAATAAGACATAACCTTTCAGAATGCATTTTGTTGAGAGGGACTCATTGTTTGTGTAAACAAATATTAAATGCAGCATTTTTGGTGGCATAATGATACATTTTTAATCATAGCTATTTCATATCACTGAAAGTAAAAGTGTTCAGTACTCCAGAGCAGTAAGTGCGCCATAATGCTAATCACAACTGATTTTTGATTGGTTGCAGTATGTTACGCTCATCATGTCTCTTTGCATTATTGGGTTTTAATTAGGGATGCCAGATACCAAGTACCGTGGTACAAGTACAAGTACTGATACATTTCTAGCTCCAGGACTAGAGATATATATAGATATAGAGAGAGAGAGAGAGAGAGAGAGAGAGAGAGAGAGAGAGAGAGAGAGAGAGAGAGAGAGACAGAGAGAGATTAGGGTGCACCAATACCATTTTTTTCAGATCAAGTACAAGTACAGATAATTGTCCAAGTACTCACAGATAACTGATACTTTTTTTGTGTGTGTGTGTCATGTGACAGTTTTTCTAAAACAATACAGACTAATGATTTTAGGGCCATGGTGGAGTGCCACCATGGCCCTAAACTTCTGCAACCCAGGTAGTTCTCGTGAAAATGGCAAGTATCGCACTGGTATCTGGACTGATATCTGTGCATTCCTAGTTTTAATAAACACCATGTTCGGTATCACTAATATATGATGGTAAAAAGATTGTGGGGTATATTAAGCAGAATACCGGCTTATTTAAATATGTGCTACAAATGTAATAACCCGTAGCAGCTAATAGGAATTCTGTAGTTAGATCAGGTAATGGATGGTAAGATGGAAAATGTTTGCTATGGGTTAGCGCATTCCAGTCCAGGTTCCTGCAATGCTCTACTTGAATTAGACTAGTTGGACCCGTAAACCAGGGTTGTGCGCGTCTCACCAGGGCTGCATGCAAGTACGAGTGCCCAGTATCAGCATCGATACCGATACTGGTATCGGTATTGGCACATCCCTAGTTTAGCCTCTTGTGGAGTTCTTTAGATCATTCTCAGGGGCCCAAGCTTGCAGGACAACTATTTATAAACTGCTTTTACATACCCAGATCGTTTTCACTTTATATGTAGTTATTTTCTGACCATACAGTCCATTCTCTGCTTTCACTTCATGGCAGTGCTAACTCATTCCAGTTTGTTTTATTTAATTCTCCTTAGAACAGATGTTTTTTGAATAAAGAAAAAGGCAGCACATGTTTCTGTGTAGGACACGGTACCTGTTACCGACGGACATGATTCCTCATGGCTGTATAAACACACTATGCTGAGCTGACCTCCCCCCCAAAAGTGACATCTCAGTACCAGAATGATCTTTTGTCTTGGTACACATGGACTATATTTTTTAACGTCTTGGGGTAAAACCTGAGGTTTTGAGAGGTGTCAGAATCATTAATAAAGCTACATACATATTAAATAACATATTATATACCATGTTACACAGCGGAAAATAACTGTATTATTTTCTAGGAGGGTATATATGCATGTACAGGAATAAAAGATATGCACTGAAAGGGAAATTCCATCTTTTAGAAAAAATAATAAATGAGCTCTTCTTCATAAAAGAAAAAATGTGCATTTAGTATTATTTTGCATTGGAGCCAGTAAAGCATTGCAACTGTTTTCAGTGGATCACGGGCGCAATTCTCTGGTTCCTGCAGACTGTTCCTTCTGTCCAAGTCCATACCTTCAGTAACATGGACAGGAGGACGAATTAATGGACTACAAGTGCGTGGACATCACCGCACTTGTATTCCTTTGAGAGTTACAAGTCCCTCTACTGCAGTGGCTGATTGGACTTGTAGTTTCTCCATTCACAGATCCTGTCAAAGGATCTGTGAATGGATGACATGGCTGTGTAGACGGAGCCATGCACAGCCACGCCAAAGAAAAAAATGAACACAAACTTGCGGGGAGAAACCCCCCTCTCGCGACTCAGGTAAGTAAGGGGGCAGGATGGGGGTGGAGGGGTTGCAATCTGACCATGTTTCATGTTACATCCTGAATATAGATGTAACGTGAAACATTGTCAGAAAGGCAAACTTAGCCTTTAAAATAAGTTGTAAAAGTCTACTCTATTTACCCATGACCTCTACTCTAAGGTCATGGGTAAATAAGTTAATCTAAAATAATGTCAATATGAAAATAATATATAACAGTAATTTGTTTACCAGCATAAGAAAATGTTATGATCAATGAATGAATTGTTGAAAGACCCAGCTGCACACTATACAGTGTTGTGACCATTGTAGATAAGATAGGTGCTCGTAGTGACTGCCACAGATGGTGCCATGCAGAACCTCAGAGTTGTGAAGATAGGTCACCAGCACTCCACAATGCAAAGAAAATATTGTTTATTGCAAATAAAGTCACATAGGTCAAAATTAGCTAACATTTGCTAAGCAGGGTCCCTTGTTGCCTTGAGGAAGGAACCCTGCCTGGCCCCGAAACGTTGGCTTTATTGACATATGTGATGTTATGTGCAATAAATGATATTTTCTTTGCATTTTGTAGTGCTGCTAACCTATCTTCATATCTCTGATGATCAATGAGTGTTCACTGTTGCAATGTTTGTTTAAGGATGTGCATTATAATGTACTTTTTATATAATATACAATGTGGAGCCTAACATGCCTCATGGTATGTTTTCTCCACAACCCTGGAGAGAACATTCGTGAATAAGAGGAGAGCACTGTTCATGGTCATAGGACAGGTTTCCACCTCATTCCCACACATTTTTTTTCCCATTCATTAGAATGAACGGAGATTTACTTGCTTCAGAGTCCAGAAGCAAGCCAAGTGCTAACCACATTTATAAAACACACAAGAGTACTTTATAAATGTGCCACAGGCTTTTAAAAAGAAAATCACTGCTTTATAAACTGGCTCCATGGACTTGGCTTCCTAATAAGTCCTTACTTACTGATATTTTGTAGCCTCCTCAATTTGTATTGATTATATGAATTTGGAAGACCATGAAAACTGCAGAGTGTAGTTGTAAGCCAACCATACAGTTAGTTAGCTGCACAGCAGACAGAAAATGTGTTCTTGTACACCAGACAGTTTCAATATTATCCATCTGCATAGCCAAAGAAAAGAATAGTGATAATCAGATCTGGAGAATCTGACATTTGCAAATCTTCGCCTGAATGTGTCTGATCTGCAAATAATCACACAATTCAGAAAGCTAGACAGACTAAGCAAATCTATAAACAAATGTTAAGGAAAATCATAACATTTTCAATTTGCTGACTTGTAATGTCCTGCTGCGCTCCTTACCGAAGAACCCCTGAGGGTGGGTGCTGAAGTGGCTGCGGATGGCACTGCAGGCATCAAATGTAGAACAAAATGTCGCCAGCACACCAGACAATGTGGTTAAGCGTTCGTCCTTTATTGACGCATGTTGTCGAAGTAACATTTCGGGGCTGCGCAGGGTCCCCTTCATCAGGCACAGTGTGCGGCCTGCGCGGCCCAGAAACGGTGCTTCAATGTGACAACATGCGTCAATAAAGGATGAACACTCGAACACATTGCCTGGTGTGATGGTGACATTTTGTTCTACCTTTGTATGAAATGTGGTCACCACTAGTAAAGAACCTGTTAAAGATGTATTACTGCAGCCAGTGTTCTTTGAATTAGTGTCACCTCTACAGCAGATGTTCCACAATGGGCAGTTTTGGTAAAACCACCAGGCTGAGATGGTTATTTTCAGATATTACAAGCCACAAACAGGTTAGAATGGAGAAGATTGTTTTTCCAAATGTGTAGACAGCATGCTACCAGGTGTATAAAAGGGTTGATTAGTGCCTTCCCCTGCTTTTGACCAGTTTATGTAACATTACAGTGTAAAGCCTTGTAGTATTGCATGTTATATAAATCCGATGCTGGCGACGTACACTGTACGTCGTCAGTCACGAAGGGGTTAAAGGATATTTCCACTTAAAAGGGATATTTCAGTACAGGGAGGATGGTGTTGTGCTGCCAAAATGTTTTAGTTTCCTATACCACTCTGTGGCCTTTAGTATATTGGTCACCTTTAAAATGTATGTATAGCCCATATGTTGTTTTTGGTTTTGGATAGAGTATGGATGGGTTAAGACCCTTATTAGGTTACTTTTTTACTTGTAATCTGTATCCTGCTAGGGAAATGTTCTTTCACTTCCTGTCTTGGAAACACAACAGGAAGTGAGGGGTAATATAAATTTAGGATTTCACCTGACTTTCTGTATCAGTGACAATGGTCACCAAGACAAACAGTGATGAATTTCTCATGTGTGGACACAGACGTCAATAAAAATTGTTAGAGGGTCTGAACCTTCCTTGCATAGAACGGGGAGGGGATCGATGAACGGAAGTTCGTCGACCTCCTCCCCAGCTCCCCGCGGACACAAAGATCGCCGGTCCCGGGCCCGTAGGAGGGGCAACGGAGCCCGGGAAGCACGGCGGGGGTGTCTGGCGGGGGGGGCGGCCCCTTCTTCGGGACGCAGAAGCGATCTGGCGACAGGTAAGTCGCCAGGATCGCTTCTGTTGTAAAGCCGACAGTCGGCTCTACAAGTTTAAACAGACTCCCGGCGGCAAAAGTCGCCGGGAGTCTGTTTAAACAGCCCCGATGCTGGCGACGTACACTGTACGTCGTCAGTCACGAAGGGGTTAAAGGATATTTCCACTTAAAAGGGATATTTCAGTACAGGGAGGATGGTGTTGTGCTGCCAAAATAGGAGTAAACAGATAAGTCAGCAGAGGTAGCCTGATTACTTATTTAACCTTAGGGAAACACAAGATTAAAATGGATTATTAAGACTAAAATATTGGCTTTGTCAGAGGGTTGTCAATAGAGGGGTACTCTAATATGAATGGGGCTTCTAATATGAATGGGACTTCTAATGCGAAAGGGGGGACTCTGATGTGAAGGGGGCTTCCAATGTGAAAG
>NW_017306526.1:1369746-1401135 GCF_000935625.1 Nanorana parkeri | reverse complement strand
TCCAATGTGAAAGGGGGGGGGGGAATCTAATGTGAAGGGGGCTTCTAATGTGAAAGAGGGGAATCTGATGTGAAGGGGGCCCCTAATGTGAAAGGGTGGACTCTGATGTGAGGGGGACTTCTGATGTGAAAGGGGGGAATCTAATGTGAAGGGGGCTTCTAATATGAAAGGGGGGACTCTGATGTGAAGGGGGCTTCTAATGTGAAAGGGAGGACTCTGATGTGAAGGGGGCTTCTAATGTGAAAGGGGGGACTCTGATGTGAAGGGGGCTTCTAATGTGAAAGGGAGGACTCTGATGTGAAGGGGGCTTCTAATGTGAAAGGGGGGACTCTGATGTGAAGGGGGCTTCTAATGTGAAAGGGGGGACTCTGATGTGAAGGGGGCCTCTAATGTGAAAGTCACAATGTCACAAATGTTACAATTTGCAACGCTCAGCCTGAATCCCTGGAGATGAAGTGGTATATGGCATTGACAAAACAGCAGGAATTGTCTGATGTCTAACAAGTCAGCATGGACCAAAATTGCGAAATAATTTTTTCAACAGCTTGTTGAATCCATTCCACAAAGCACTCTCTTATGAAGTCAGTGAAGTAACTTGTATTGGATTATAGATTCTCCTCCAAAAAAAAAACACTGACAGTTACAGGCTGAGTGACAGTTACAGGCATGACTCCCAAAGGCAGAGGCATGCTGGGATTTGTAGTTAAAGTATATCTGGAAGGCCGGAGTTGCCCACCCCTAATCTAGGGTGAGCATTTGTCTGTAGACTAAGATGCTGGCCCAAAGTTTAGAAATAATAGATAGTACGCTTAGGCTGCTACTGTATGTCTAATGATAGGTTAAATACTCTGAATTTGCATTAGCTATTTTAAAACGTCTAACAATTTCCATGTGTAATATTTAATCTCTGTCTTAACCTTGACACAAGTTTAAATATAATTTTGTCAGTGTCGAGAATATTATGACATGCCAGGGGAAATCCATGCAAATTATATTTTCAATCTCCTGGGTTTGCTCTCTGTATATTACACACATTATGGGTACAGAACATTCTTAAATTTCAGTATAACATTTCAAATAATTTTATCCCCTAATAGTCTACTTCCTAAAATAAAGGGAAATATTTACATATAATGAGAATTGGGAGGAAGGGTGGCTGCATCATTTGGAATATTACCAATATGCCAAGAGCGTCTGATACCTGGGTTTCTCATGAAAAAATAAGAAATGAAAGCTTGCAACAAATGCGACCTGACTTGCCAAAGGTGCTTTATACCTACAGAAAACAATGGCAAAGAACTCAAGTCTGACTTTCCATGGAATGTGTATTGCTACAGTGTATCATATTCTACCTTTACTTTTTCAGGTTATTCTGTGAAAAAAGCAAAATCTACTTGCTTGCTATGTATATTAGCACATTATACCATGTTATGACATAAGTTCCAATGTGTCTGCCTTTAATATTCTATATTGTATTTGTGATCTAGCCAAGACGTTACCACAGAAGCCAAACATCAGAACCACATATTTATTTCAGCGTGGCTTGATAGTCAATTCCTATTACATTTCCTTCAAACTTTCTCCTACATTGTTATTTTTTTAGTTTTCAGAAGCCCGGGTACATAACACATGAAAATTGAATCCCTTTGGAACAGACTGAAACTATCTAAAGCACTCTGAAGGTTGATATTAATGTGTAGGCAGCACATTCCCATAGCACAGCATGAGAGAACATGATAGGCTACTTAGTAAATTGACGTCTATTCAAGCATGCCTTATCCTCTGGAAGGCGTGCTGCTGCACTCATCACCTCTTAAAATTCAACAATCAAACTTGAGAATAATCCAAGAACGTTCCTCAGGTCAGACATAAAAAGGAACAGGCTTCTATTGTTCTTGCTTAATGCATATAAATCCATCTGTGGTCCAGTGTCAGAATTATTCTGGGACTACAGCTGTATTGTTCAAGCTCTATATGGAACAACTCCTATAATTCATTCAGAGAGCAGCATGTATGGATAAAATGTATTGAATTTGTCTTATTCTGCCAAAGCGTTTTGTGTAACTTAGTATAGAAATACTGTATTTGCATAGAAAGAGAAAGATGCAGAGGTTATATTGTGACAGTTCAGTGTATTCTACTGCACAGGGTCCCAGACATTTAGTGCAGATCACTCTGGTTGCAATTATTAAAGGACATTCCAAGAGATCTACTGCCTTTAGTGCAGTTGAAGGAAATGAGTAGGCACACAATGGATGAAAGTAGTATATCTTAAACTTTTTTTTACAATAATTAATCCAGTTCAAACAAATATAACATACATTGCCCAGCAAAGTATTCCTTTATATTTTCACCCAAGCAATTACAGTCATCAAGTTCCCAAACACTTGGCTTCAACTCCCTCAGATTGGCTTGCCTGAACTTCCTGTCCAGTACAAGATCACAAGGGACAGCATAGTCCCCACAAGTTGGAGAAGGGAATAAGAAGGAGCAGGGAGCATAGGACTGGCTTGCCCTGTTGTGCCTGTGTATTTGTAAGGGTAACACAGCTTGCTAACAGACACAAGGGTGGCTCCATAGCACAATGCAAGGGAAAGGAGCCACCCTAAACAGGATATCAAGGCCAGTGCTCAGTGGACCAGCTGATTCTGCAGGAAGTTAAAACATTTAAACATCAAGGAGCAGAATCCATTGTGAGTGATTATGATGTGTATCTAAAACAGAAACCTCTAATTTTTTTTCAACTGATGAGCCAAAACTTCGGTTTAACAACAGATTGCGAGCTATACTAGGCCACAAAGTTATAAAGCAGTTGTCCAAACCAACAGATGAAGAGGATATGCTTATTGTGAGCAACATCAAATATAGATCATATATGTTCTCTTCTCCGGCTTTCCCCTCTTCCTTTGCCCTACTAGATTTCACTGAAAAATCTTCTTCAAGATTCTTTCTTACATGCTTATCACGTGGCAACACCAAGAGTCCGTTTTCTAATATCTCTTAATATAGTTTGATATTCATAACTGTTATATAATTTTTATGTGTCCAGTTACTCTGTTCTATTTGTCATCTTCAGCCTCCCTATAAAAATTTCTTTTTTAACTGTTGTGTCTGTCCACCTCAGTTTCTGTTAGTACCCAAGATTCTGCTATATCCTTACTAGCAGTTCTATTCACTAAAAGGTGAAGAGTTTGGAGAAGGCAGGAGAAGTGAACAATCTAGGACAAAATAGATGATTTGGAAAAATTCCCCAATTCAGCTCACTTTCCAGTTCAGCTATGTTGTCCTAGATTGTTCACTTCTCCTGCCTTCTCCAATCTCTTCACCCTTTACTGAATAGCCCTGTAGATGTTGCTCTTCATTCTGTTTATTTACTTTAGAGCCTAGATAGCAGAACAATTTTACTTTTTCATATACCTTCTATCAACGGCATATTTCCTTTACAAGGGAAGTATAGCCCCAACAAGTTTGCCTTTACTTCTGTTTTTAATCTAGACGCACAGACTAATATGGAGATCCATGAAATGTTTGTAAAATGTTTCCAGTACTTAACAGATTGTAAAAATATGGTCAATTGTCCCTTTTTTCACCCTGAACTCGCACTGGTAGCTACCTACTTCATCTTCCATATAAAGCTTCAGTCACTTATAACGCAGGGGTCATTTATAGCGTGGAACGAATATTACTACCCACTCTCCTCTATGCACACTGTGGCTCATCTCGCTAAAAAAAATCGGGCCTTGGAGTGTAGAGTGTGAAGCCTCTGTAAATTGACTAGAGATTGCTCCATTTGGAGGAGAGCAGGTTCATGAGACTTTGACAGAGTCACATGGCCAGGCTCTCTTCCTGCCTTTTTTGTTTTTGTTTACAGAATGATCATTCATAATAATGATCAGGAGTTACTTTAAAAAGCATTGGTACAGCTGCACCGCACATATATTAAGCTGCTCCACTGGCTTAAGGACTCTATGGGACCAGCTTTAAAAATGTGCAGTGTTTGTATCACTCGTTGTCCTTCCTTCTGGAAGGTGGCTACTTTTTTTCCCCATGGTCCCTATGTATTGTAAAGTATCCATCACTCCAAGCTCACTCCTGTAATGGACTATAACTTCAATACAAATGAGATAACTAAACATGAGAGTGTAGTCCATCACAGGAGCGAGCATGGAGTGGTGGCTAATTTACAAAACAAACACACAGGGACCATGAGAAACAAAAGTAGCCACCCTCCAGAGGAAGGACAGTGTCAGCACCAATTCAGAGATGATTTGAATCCAAGCGATGCACAAATAAGATACATTTTTGTTAATAGTTACAGTACTAGAATGCATTTTTAAGATTTAATTGACAGATTATTTTCTAAAGTTTTTTTGCACTCTATTTTCTTCCATTTTTGCCACATACAGTATCCTTACCCTGAGCCTTGTTTTTTCTTCTGATTTTCAGTTACTCTTCTCAAGTTGATCATGTACCACCAATGCTTTGTATTTCTTTTCTACAATTTTCATCCTCTTTCACTTCAAAGGTGTTTCCATCCACCTTTTCCGTACTGGGCCTTTATCCTCCGTGAGCTATCTTTACTTTAATAGATATTTACCTGTGGTTGAAAATATCTTCATTTTTCTTTTACCCCACTATAACATTTACATATATATTTTAGGGCCATAATTAATCATGTTAAAAAACATTTTTTTATATTATATTGGTGACCTAGTCTTTATTGTCAACAGTTTCCAAGCTTAGGAAAGGTGTGTGCATGTGTGTGTGGGTCGGGGCGGGGCGGCTTATGCTGAGACCTTTTTCATTTCCTGCAGGCTCAGCAACTATTACTACTATTTTAATTTTTCCAATTATAAATCTTATTGACAGTCTTGTTATTTTAGTGCTCTTCATTGTAATCTTGTCTATATATTCCCTTTGTGGGCTTTAAAGGCATTTGAGACCTGCAATATTTATACTTAAGGATTAATTTAAATTGGGGACTAATAGTCTCTTGGTTTAGATTACCTCAGTTACTCCGCCATTTAATGTAACAAGTAATGTGTGAAATATGTTGTCATTTCCAGTGACTGACTGGAAACAACAGGTGTGACTGAACCTCTTTAAATGACGCTTCCCAGGGTTATCCATGATATAGGTCAGTACATTGCCTGATGTTCTCTATATGCCTTGCATCAAAGGATGTATGTGAAAACACATTCTCTATTCATATCACATGATCTGCATGTAAGCTGGCAATATCCATTACAGTGTTGCTTTATCAGTGGGTATCATATTTTTTTTTCATGTGTATGCTACATAGTAGATGTATGTGTCTACAGACTTGTGTCCTCAAACTTCAAATTTATTCTGTGTAACAAAATAATAGATTAGCTATATTACCAATTTATTTTTAGGGCTTAGATTAAAAGGTATTGGGGAGGCCCACAAAAACACAATAATGGTATTGCACATAAAACAATTACATGATTTGCATATTTTCTGTTTCAACCTTTTTTTAACAAAAAAGATAATTAACACCAAATCCCCCCCAAAAACATAAATTGTTATAAAAAGGTGCAATATAAATATAACAAAACTCTTGCTTCCATGTTGATTAAAGGAAAGTGTACATTTTTTCTTTATACTTACATGAAAGCAATTATTATATGCTTCAAACACTGATTTGCTCATCAGAGGATACAGTAAAAGTAAACATCTAGGAATGGTTGATGGAGGTTAAAGTGATTCATGAGTATATCCTGGCTACGATTTTATGATGAAAGAGTACAAATTGATCCAGCCACCAACTGGGAGTAAATTAGGGTGATTGGACCCAAAGCAATGTAGGTTGTGTAAAAATCTATATTTAAATATGATGCAGAGCTACATGCTGATGTGATTTTTAGTGAAAGGGAGTAAAGGTCTACTTTTAAGGGACACTAAACTCAGGAGTCAAATCTTAAAAATGCATTCAATTAAATTGTGTCCCTTTGCCGATGATGTCTTCCTCTGCCTTTCAAATCCAGTAGTTTCCCTTCACAATCTTTTACAGATCCTCTCTGACTTTGGGTTGGTCTCCTTTTTTCAAGTTAATCCAACGAGCTTATTGTCTCCTTGCCCCCTAGAATGCTTGCAAAGAATTCCTTCCCTTTTCCGTGGGTTCGAGATAAATAACCCTAAATAGGAATGTTCCTCACTAGCTCTTTATACCAAGCTAATTACCCCTCCTTATTCAGGCAACTGCGTGGTCTTCTGAATTTTTGGAACCCTTATAATTTCCTGGCTGGGCATGATCGCAGTGTTTATGACCTTTCTTCCCAAATTTCTATATTATGCCAGGGTCTTGACTGTGAATGTCCCTTACTACCGTATCCCTGTTCTTTAGGCCCAGATTTTCAGGATTGTCTGGAGGGGCTCAAGACCGAGGGATGATGTGAAATATTCAGGGAGACTACTTTCTCCCCATGCCCCGTTTTCTAATAGGAAATCCTTCCTTCCCGCCTGGACTGATGAATCCTGGATCCCTCCGACACTAGATTGATGGCGATGCTATCACTCTTGCCAAATTGATGAATTCCAAAGGTGTCAAAAGCTTCCCTATCTTGCCAGCCATTTACCATCTTCCTTCGGGGGAATTGTTCTGTTACTTTCAAATTAAACATTATTTTGAAGATCTGCAGGTGTCGTCATCCTGATCTTCTCCACTGGATGCAATCTGAATGCCACAAAACCCCACTCTCCAGGTGTTATTTCTCTCTCCAAACTCCTTGGAGCATCTCAGCTAAATTTACTGCCTTAAGTGTCTATAAGTGGCCGTCCGACCTTGGTGGGAACCCCCTACCTGAGGATTGGTCACGTATTTAGGCCACTACCCCTAGAAGATTGTCTAACGTGTTAGCCCTAGAAACCAATTATAAATTATTAATGCGATTGTACCTTGTTCCATCGAGGATTGCTAGAACCCTTCCACCGTATCCTTCTACTTGTTTCAGAGGGTTCAGGTGGAGGGGACGTTTTCTCATAATTGGTGGGACTGCCCTGTAGATTTCCGATTTTGGTCCCAGATTTTCTGTACCATCACGGCTGTATTGGCTCCTCTCCTCCTAGAGATCTCTCTGTGGAATGCCAATTATTGCAATAAATTTTACTGAGGCTGAACATGAGATTACACGTTCCTGGAGGGCCCCTACTTTTCCTTACCGCTACTTTCTTGACAATATGTCCCACACCATGTTTTTTGACAAACTAATTGCTCACCAGGAAGATACGCTCCTTAAATTTGAGGCGGTATGGACTCCCTGGATAGAGCATTTTTTTCCCTTCTGGATTTCAACAGACCTCTCTATCTATATAACAGTGCTAGTATGACATTTATGGGGGATGCCGAGGAGATAGATCCTTTCCTTAACTCCTCCATTTCACCCCATCCCCTCTCTTTTTTCCTGCTAGGAATATTATGTGGACCAATTTTGATTGAATATTAACATATTCTGGTTGTGTTGCTCCTTCAGAGTTACTATGTTTGATTTTTGTATAACATTTTACTGTTTCCGATGGTGGGCTTTGCGTATTCTGATTTATAGGCACATGTTGTTTGCCAGTTCACCATTCTTACTTTGTATGCCATGGCTCGTATGTGCTTTCAACATTGTGTAATGTTTTCGGTGAATATGTTTTTCAAGTACCTTAACTATTAGCATACATGTATCTTATTTGTGTATCACTCAGCTGTAGATCTTCAAATCGTCTCTCAATTCATGTTGACACTGTCCTTCCTTCTGGAGGGTGGCTGCTTTTGTTCCCCATGGTTCCTGTGTGTGTTGTAAAGTAGACACCGCTCCAAATTCAAGAAATAAGATAAGCATTACACTTTAATCCTCTACCTCTAGACCTAATGACTCTTTAACCCTTGCAGTGTGGGGGCAGGGGGCACTGAGGGTTTTTCCTATGTAATTCCCAGAGTGCCGCTTTAAAGTGACCTTGTTGCTATAGTCAATATTTTAAATGAATGCATAACTGTAAGAGGGCTCTGCTTTAATCCTGAGAAAAGTTAATGCGAGGTCTGCACAGAAATAGGGAATTCTGGGTGTGTTGATCTCTTGCGTTCCCCACAGCGCTCACTGGTTCCTCCAGCTTACCTTCTACCACTACTGTATATTTTGTTGGGTGAAGGTCAGAAAGTGAGAGCTGCAGGGGACCCAGGAGATTGACACAGAAGTAGGGATTTCACATGAATATGTGGTGCAGAGTTCCACAGCATGGGCAGCAGGGAGGGCATTTGGGTTAATGACTAAAACGTAAGGATCTCTTCTTTGTTACATATAAGCACATATACAGACCATGTAACTCTGATGGTCTTTTGCCTCTAGCAATCTTTCCCATAAGACAAGCTTTAATCCCCTTTGCAATTATCAGACTTAAAAATACTGCCAGGGAATTCTAGGGAACTCTAATGTGTACTGTAGCAGAGTGATTGAACAGGCTGAGTGAAAGGCAAACTTGTGTTGCAAAATCAAGGCATTACCAGTTGAAGTGATGAAGTATAAAAAGTTTAGTGAAAATACACAAATTAGGACATAATTACACTGCACAAAAATAATTCTGAGAAGTCATAGAGCCTTTTCAGATGGGAATTCCGATCAGGTCTGCTTGTCAGATTTTCGCACAGATCTGATTGGAAGCCCAATGTTAGTCGATGGGCAGCCGTATCTAAACAGACATACGCTAGTTTACATATGATTACCCCCGACTCTGACCAAGTCTTGGTTGTGGCAGAATGGGGGTAATCTGATGTAAATGACACATGTTCATTCACATCCAATTCCCCATATTTCTAACATGGGTCTGGTAAGTAAACTAGTGGATGGACACGAATGTCACAACGCTGACATCTGTTCCGAACTGCTCCGATCAGCAGGGGATCCGTGCACAGATCTCCTTCTGATCGGAACTGACAGGCACCCGTATGAAATGGGCCTAATTCAATTTATACTTAGCAGGAATATCCACTGCTCCAAATTCAGTTTTTGCACTGACAAACTATAGAATCTTTAAACACCCAACATTTTTTTAAAAGGAAAACGTTTAGGATACAATGTGAAGTGTATAAGGGACATTACTCTGATATAGACACACCAATTTTTTTTTTTGCCTTTGGCATGTCACAAAGTTCCATTAAAGCTAACAGTTAGTTAAACTGTTAAAATACATACCGTATAGCAGAGCTTTACAAAGTCCTGCCAGACAGTAGAGCTAGGTTAGGGACATAAACATGTTTTATTGCAGTTAAAGTACCACTTAAGCCAAACCTATTTTTACTTTTGGATATGGCGGAGAGGGATTATAACAACTGTCAGGTTTTAATTGCTGTCTGTGTCCCCATTAGGGAGCTTCACCCTCTATATTTGTTGTGTGGACTGTTATTACTGAAAGTAAAAGTGAAAAACAATCCCAGATTTTGGGTTCTCACCAGAACAGGAATAGGTAGGAAATCTCCCAGCGGAGACACTAGTTCTGGTGACCCTGCTGACCACCAGGGATTTTCCTCACTTCCTGTTGTGCTTACCAGACAGAAAGTAAAGGGAAATCTCCCCAATGGAACACAGATGGCAAAGAAGCTAACAGGAGTTATAACCCTCACTTACTGTATCCAAAAACTATTAAAAAAAGTTTTGGCTTCAGTTCTTTAAGCAACTTGGTCACCTTAACAACAAAGTAGCTGCATCACACTGATGAGTTTATGCCAGTGCTCAATCTCCTCACTCCCTTATGTCAGGGCTCTGCTGCACAGGGGATTACTAGACTGATACTTATCAAAGGCAGGTACTTACTCTACCTGAATTTAAAATGCATTTAATGATTTGTAAAATGTATCTAAACCTTAAAGCAAAAGTGTAAGGCAAGGTTCACATCAAACCATGGAGGTGCGTTGTGGTAATGCATGTGCGTTAACACCATGGTTTGGAAATGAATGGGCTGGCAATGCAACTCAATGGCCCAGAAATAGGACCTGCACTTTTTATGGCAGTGCAGCATACTGCAATGCACGCCTGTGCCAAGTATGTCTATCAATGAATACTAGGCATTTTCTGATTGGACGGGGGGTGGTGATGTCACAGCAGCAGCAGGGGTAGGAAGGAGTAGAATTTGCAGTGAGATCTGAGATGCTGAAAAAGACTGGTAAGCTACTAATGGTTAATTCCTTGCACCGATGTTCCCTCCTTCCTGAAAACCTCTATCCACAGGTCTGGTCCCTAGTATTCTACTGACTATGCTGACATCTCTCCTGCTACTTATCCTTGTTTTAGACCTTCATTATGTTAAGATCAATGACAGTAGGGAGGTCCTTCATCAAAATTTTGCTGTGGGGACCCATTATCTGTAATTAGGCCCCTATATGGAGTAGATTAGGGATAGCATGTACTTAGCCCAGTTCTCCTCCATGCATTCCGATTAAAAAAGTGTGATGGAGCATGCAAAATGATTTTCGGCAAGTTGAAATTTAAGGAAGTATGTTCCAAAAAGGTTTTAATTTTGTGTGGCTATTCCTGTGATCTAATCAACCCTGCCAGACAGTACACCGAGGTCCTTGACCTTCCTTACAGCAGCAGCACACAGTGGCAAATATATACTCCCATCCTGATGATTGGAAAAAGACTGCCCAACAGCATATATACATTTTTGCTCCTGTCAGTATGCTCACTTTCACCAGATGAACCGCAGTTTAGTCTGATTGGTTCAGAGTGCTAACCTTCCCTCTCTTGTGCAAGGGAATACACAAGACATATATCAAAAGGATTTAGGGTGTTTACACTATTTGCATTTAATTATTATTTATTTGAATATATTGTATAACTGTTTGCCTAAAATTCAGACTGTAAAGTCACCTTTTTGGCTTTGGGTAGAGCGGTGAGGGGTTAGAACATCTATCAGATTTTTATTGCTGTTTGTGTCCCCAATGGGGAGTTTCACCAACTCTCTTTATCCTGGTGGTCATAGGGATTTAAAGTAAGAGAAGTTGTTGACAATTGAACACGAACAGAGGGGAAATCTAATAGGACACCTGCCCAGGTAAAACAACTGTCTATGAGAAGATTTTCCTAGCATAAGAGAGATCATCTCTCACTTCCTGTTGTGTTTCTGAGAATGGAAGTTGAGGGAAATCCCCCCAATCCGACAAAGACAGCACAAAATAAATTGATTGGTGTTTTATTTCTCTATCCAAAGTAAAAGAATCTGGCTTATGATTTACTCAATGGTTAAAATTCAGTCATTTAAAAAAAATGTGTTGCCAAACATTCTTTACAACAGACAGCAAACTGGTGACGAGGCCTTTGCGTCTGTTAAGTGAAAGTCAATGAACATATGCAAGAGGATGACTTGGTAATGGGACACTTCAGTTATTCATCCTCCATACCACTTGTAACCTTTGATACTTTTTATAGCCAGGGCTGATGTCTGACTCTAACATCTGTCTTTCTGTCTGAGGGGATACAAGGTGGAAGATCTGAGAGAAGGTCACACAACCCAGAAGAATAATATCATCCTTTATATGTGAATTTACTTTTACTTGATTATTTCTTACATCAAGGACATTTTTTAATGATTAATAAATTAAACTCATTAGAGCACTATAGGAGTTGTGTAATGTATTTAGAAGAAATGTTCTGATAGTTCTATATGAATCAACACAAGCATTCCGAAAAATGGCCAAAATTAGAAAAAAAATAATATTTTTTCTAATTTTAAGCAAGAAATCAGCTTATTAAAAGCTACATTGTTAAATTATTATTTACATTTACACTGCGGCAGAAAGATCAAATATACGGTTTAGAATACGGCCGCTGTCACCTGTTCAAGTTAATAATCGGGTGACAGCAGCCACATTTGAAAGCGGTACTCCACATGTAATTGTATGTGATTCGATTACATGCAGTTAGGAATAAATCACTATCCCTGGATGATAGACAACAGGAGATAGACAATCACTACAGTTAAAGTATTGTTGATTGTTGTGTAAAGGATTTGTTATACAAAAATGGTTACTGATCCAGCATGTGTGATATATTGTAGGATGTAAGCCATTGAGTTACTCTCTCTATAGTTACTGTTATATTTCATGGTTGCAGATTGTCAAGGATGAAATCGCAAATGAAAAAAAGAAAAACTTCTCTTTGAATGTAAAGGGTACACAGTCTTTGAAGAAAAAGAAGCCACCAGATGCAGGTAGACTTTGCAACATTATAAACTACTGAAAGAAACAATCGGTATATATACACAGCTGTTATGATTATGGACCATACATTTAGGGATTGACCCTTGGGTTTGGAATTTTGGATAGACTTAGGGCTTGTGATGATGGGCTTTTGTTTGCACCAGAACTGCTCTTTTTTCCATACAAGGCAATGGGAACACAAAAATAGGTTGAAACAGTTGGTACAGTGTATACGGAGGTTAAATGCAAGTCAGGAGGAGATCAACTGCAGGTCAAATGTAGCCGTCAATGGTCTTTGAATGATCTCAAAAGTGTTTTAAACTGATATCAAATGCAAACTGAATGCACCTGGAAGTGAGTGCATTTGCCCATGAACACATGCTCAAAAAACATTTCCTTCTGTTTACTTTTAAAATCAAATGGCACTTATTTTTTTGCAGATATTGGATTACCTGTGGAAACAGATAGCATAATACAGTTTAAGTAGTTCCATAGGCAAAAACATACAGATGATAGATAGTTTTGTTGTAAAGAGTCTCAGAAAAGCAATGAAGTCTTTCATGATAAGTGCCACATCTGTGTGTCAAGATAATGATGGTATGGTGCTAGCCTCAGCCTCTGCTTATTCATTTCCACAAGAGAAAAGAGATGTGTTAAAGTCTCAACCATTATTAAAGGAGAATTATGAGGTGAGTGATTTTCACTGAGCCTCATAATCTGAGCCGACCTGTGACAATGAAACTGTCACAGGTCGGCTCAGTAGATTGTGAAGTGAGCGAACACATAGCGGCGCTCACTCACTTCTCAATCCTGTGCCGGCAGAGAGCCGTGACAGGGGAGGGACTGGATTCCCCCCTCCCCTGTCCGATCCTCCACTGGCGGAACGGATGGGGTACTTATTCAAGTACCTTATCTATTATAAAAATGTATCTTATTTGTGTATCACTCGGCTGTAGATCCTCAAATCATCTCTGAACTGGTGCTGACGCTGTCATTCCTTCTGGAGGGTGGCTACTTTTGTTCCCCATGGTCCCTATGTGTGTTGTAAAGTAGCCACCGCTCCAAGCTCACTCCCGTGATGGACTATAATCTCACATTTAGTTTACTCATTTGTATTGAGATTGTAATCTGTCTCAGAGGCGGTACCTCCAAAATTGTTATAAAATATTAGACTATATGGAACTAGAAAAAATTGTAAATGCAGTCTACAGGTACCTGGAAAATATCATTGCACATTTGTTCCACAATTGTGTGATAAATACTGTATACATCAAAATGATTAAGAATAAATACATAGACTAATCAACAAGCTCTAACAACGTTTTGTCATTTCAGAATTATATTGTTTGGTATTATGTACACACAGATATTAGTGATAGTGAAAATGTTGGAATACTAGGGAAACACATTGGCAAGATTACTTTTTCTGATTTAAAAAAATGTAATTTTCAGATATCTGATATATTTATATTCTGCTATTTTCATTCAAATAATTGCGTGTTTATTTTTAGAGTTGGATATAATGGCAAGTCACAATTATGAATCCATTCTCTTGAGCTTAAACATCAGAAATCGCCAAAAGCTTAACTGGCTAATATAGCTTGATGATGGTGCTTTGTGTGTTGTTTTTTGTATGGCTATTGCTACTCACAACTTAGTGAACAAGCCAATGGGCATAAGCTTTAAACACTAATCAAACCAGCTATTATACGCTTGCTATCCTGTCGTTGCTTTTAGAGCGATGTATCCAAAGAACCCAGTCCTGCAAATATAAAGGAAAGGTCCAAAAACTCAATAGAGAGAATGCAGAAAAGGCAACTGTTATATATGTTGAGAACAAATCTTCAGAACTAAAGTATGAAGAGAACATTGAGGCACAAAGCTTTATCTCTATAGACATACCGATTTCAGAAACTAAAACTTGTGTGCAAGGTGGAACACCCATAATTTGCTCTGTTGAAGAAAAGGATCTCATCTCTTTAAATGAAGAACCTGTCAATGTACTAACAGATGTTGAGGAAGAAGAAGAAGTGGTCAGTGTCCAAGAGGACCAAGCTGAAGAAAAACTCATTATTTTAGTGACTGAAGATGCATTAGAAATACAGTGTGAGGAAAGGCATGAAGAGAATGAGGACAGTGAGGATGCTAACACTGAGGAAGATGATGATGATGATGATGATAGCAGCCATATGATTGCAGGGTGTGATCAAATTCAAGCAGTACTGGAAGTTTCAGAAGATTCTGAGCAAATTCTGAGGAGCATGAGCACTTCTACACCTCCTTCACCATGCCCTGCTTATGATACAGAACAGGCAACAGTCTCTTCAGCAAACAGGTAAGACATGCCAGCAGTAACTATTGTGTGTGTTTTTTAAGCTGTCATTTTTTTCTTGTTGGTTTATACAGGGGAAAAGAAATAGTCACTTTCTACAAAGTTTTAAACCAGATGCATACATTTACATCCTACACTCCAGTGACCTGTGCTGGTATAGCTGAGTAAAAGCTACACCCTTCATCCCAAATGTCCCTACACAAACTGAAATTCCTAGTGGAGGGTATAGAAAATTGACTTCTGATAATACAATTTGAACTCAGTCCTCCACATGTAGCCATCTTAATTAAACAAATACTAAGTGGGAAGTGATCCAGAAGGAGTAAGCAAATAGGTTGTGAGTATGATATCAATGCTCTTTGGCACCCATGAGCCTTAATATTAGATAAAAAGAAGATAGTTACTATTCCAGTTCATTAGGTAATAATCAATTAAAAAATTCTCAGATATTTAAAAATGTAGCTGCACGGGAAGTACATCCTTTAGTACTTTGATTGTATGCAATAATGGCACCTTTTTTGCATTGACTTATTTAAGTCCAGATTTGTAGACCCAGCCAGCAACAAATGGGTAGTTTCTCCAAGGACTCTAGGAAGGAATCTGACGCAGAACTCCTCTTTTGGTTTAAAATGGAAAATCCCCTTTAAGCACAAGGAATGTAATCTTGTTGTCTTGAGTATGTCTGATGCTTTTATTGTAAACCTCATCATGTTTTCCCCTACTGGAACTGGATTTCCATCTTGATTATTCAAAGTTAAGCAAAATAATGTGGTTTGTTTATATAGGCATCAATGTTATTGCTACTGTAAGTAGGAGATCGTAAAGCATCACACGTACACTGTTACGTCGATATCCTATGGACTTGCAGTAGACATGAATATTATCTCTCATGCTGTTATAGGCACCAGACTTGTTTAACAAGTTCTCATTACATTAACATTGAGAACATTAGCTACTAACATAAGTACTATTGGCCACAATTCCCATTTTCTGTTTATATAAACATGCCATGCACAAAGAGTCTCAATAAATGGACTTTATGTTGATGTTCTTAAAACAGAGGCTGCCATAATGCAAACTGAGTTTAAGAAAACAATTAATGAAAGGCAATATTTACCTTATACTATTTTAAAGCAGCTACTATAAAATACTCCCACTTTGCTGGTTGATTATATGGATGCAGCTATACTTGCTTATGAAACAGATTTCAAGGTAGTTTAAGTTACTGCCCACACTAGGAAATTTGAATGTAAAAAAAGTTGGCCATACCGAGTGCTGTACCCAAATTGACACTAAACTCAGGAGGTAAATCTTAAAAATGCATTCAAGTACCTTAACTATTAACAAAAATGTATCTTATTTGTGCACCACTCGGCTGTAGATCCTCGAATCATCTCTCAATTCATGCTGACACTGTCCTTCCTTCTAGAGGGTGGCTACTTTTCCCCATGGTCCCTGTGTGTGATGTAAAGTAGCCACCGCTCCAAGCTCACTCCCCTAATTGACTACAATCTCATGTTTAGTTTACCAATTTGTATTGAAGTTATAGTCCATCAAGGGTGTGAGCTTGGGGTGGTGGCTACTTTACAACACACAAGGACCATGAGGAACAAAAGTAGCCACCCTCCAGAAGGAAGGACAGTGTCCGCATGAATTAAGAGATGATTTGAGGATCTACGGTTGAGTGATGCACAAATACGATACATTTTGTTAATACTTATTTACTTGAAAGCATTTTTAAGATTTAACTTGTAAATTTAGTGTCACTTTAAATATGCTGCCCTAGTAACCCTCATTCATGATTGTCTTTTGTACAAGGCCCAACGTTTGGGTCATTTCATTTTTTTGGTAAAAAAAACAATGCTAGAATATGATATAGGTGACAGTATGTCATCTGAATTCAAAACATTCATCAATGTGGTGAATTCAGTGCTATACACCTGATAGATTTCTAAACTTACTAAAGTAGAACCTATTGAGTACAACAGCTCTTGAATAAGTAGATACACTGACAGAATTAGGCTGTTTTTTTGTTGCTCTTCTAGGGGTGCTGGAATTCTTATGTCACATATTGTACTTTCTAAATACACTAAGATGGGACACACAATGCCAAACCCATCTACATTAAATTAATTTGAAATGTCTAGAGACATACTGCACATTACTAGCAGCAAATGTTTGTGCTTGCTGTACCCCAAAGAGATGAGGAAGGTCAAACTAATTTACAGGTTTTAACAACTCTTTTATCTAGCTCCAGTTTGTAAGTGTGATAACTTCCTAGAGGATAATTTTACCCAAATTCTTAACCAAATTTTACCCAAAACCCAGCTTTTCAGCTCTCCCTATGTGGAGACAAAGCATATATTTTGCTTAAATTAAAACTATCCTTTAATATTTGGTAGCTTATATAATCTGAATTTTGTTTGCCTGGAGTTGACTTGCTCTGCAAATAAATACCCTTCATTTATTTATCTGAATTTTACAAACCAGTGAAATGTTGTTTGCACTATATAGCAAATTGGCTTAAAAACGTCGCTAGAATAATGAGTCTCCAGTAAAGTTGGCTATAGGCACAGTAATCTCTCACCCATATTGAGATGTGGTGAGAGGTCTGCTTGTTCTTTAAAACGTTTTCCTCCACCAGGGTCCATTGTAAACTCTATTCTTTCTGAGGAATGCAGGTGGTGTACATGCACTTTGTACCACTTACCTTTGCAACAGACTGGCATATGTGCTAAAACAAGCAGTTGTAATACTGTTTAACAATTACTGTTAGATAGCTCAGTTGTCTTACAGCCTAACTTCAGCCAAATGTTATTTATTTTTCATTCAGTGGTTAAGAGTCAGAACCGTCAGGTTTTTATTGCTCTCTGCCTCTTCATTGGGGGATTTTCCCTTACTTCCTGTCCCAGTGAGCCCTATACAAGAATGAAGTGTGGTAACCACATGGATAAGAAGAGAAAGACAGCAATAAAAACATTGTCAAATGTTCTAACTCTTCCATAATCTGCTAAAAATGTGTTTTGGTTCTTATAAATTTCCCCCTTGTAGAGATTTCCGATCACTTACTGACAGGAAATAAGGGTACGTTTTCACAACGAGAATATAGTAATAAAGCTTGACAAGGGTTATAACCCTTCCCCACTCTACCCAAAATAAACAAAATGTATTTTTGGAGTTGGGCGTTAAAATGTATTTGAATGCTAATGATTGTCAGTGCAGTATAAATTGTCATAGTATTACACTATCGCATTGTTTGTATTAAAGTATTACCAATAAAGAGCTTCTGATTTAACTTTTGTAAAGCAGTCACATGATTGCAATTCAGAATAGCTATCATTGTTGGTGAGATCAGGGGTAGAGACTTGTTAGGACAATTGCCAGCTTACACCAGCATCACTTCAGGAAACGGCATGTAAACAAGGGGCATTGTGACGAAGCTGACTGTGGGTCTACAGACATGCTGGATCTGCTTTCGTGCTTAGCTTGATGAGAAAGCTACACGAAGGGGAGTGGGGGACTAGTAGAGTCACCAGGTATCTTACAGCAGAAGAATAAATAAAGACATTAGAAACTAGTGTTAAAAAAACTATATGTATACATAAACACTTATATGAAATATTAACTTTTGGGGTAACATACACTTTAAGTGATGCCAGGTTCTGTCAAAATTAGGTTGATCTACTAATAGTAGAGCATGTTCACTTTGCAAAGTGAGTTTTCACTTAGGCCCCTTGCACACGGGCATTCCGATCAGGTCAGCCTGTCAGTTTTTCAGGCACATCTGATTGGAGGCTCAGTGTTACTCTATGTGCAGCTGGATCTAAATAGACGTGCATCAGTTTACATCTGATTACCCCCGACTCCGTCCAGAATCCTCATTTGGCGGACCTGATCGGGGCACGTTGGGGGTATTCTAATGTATACAGACACATGCCCATTTACATCTGACTCCCACTAGACATATATGGGTACAGTAAGTTCAGTTTTTTCCTCTATTGCAAGATGCAGGAAAAAACTGACAGTCGCCCGGGGGAAAGTAGCCTTAGTGATTGAGGTAAATATTTACTGTACAAAGAATACTCAGTAAGATGCAAGGATAATCATGCTTGATAGTATATTTAAAGAAGAAATCTGGAGACATTTGTATTAATCCTTGCAGTGGGGCTTCCCCCACACTGCAAGGGTTAAGTACTCAATTTGGTCTAGGGAGGATAATAACAAAGTTATACTCGCCTGCTCCTCAGAGCCGGCTTGCTCTTAGATCGGTCCCTAGAGACAGGCTGAAGGGAACGCTGTCACACTCGACTGGCTCCGAGGATCAGGTGAATATACCTTTGTTATATTCCTCCCTAGACCAAAATGAGCATTTAACCCTTGCAGTGCGGGGGTAGCCCTACTGCAAGGGTTCCTGAAATATTTTCCTGGAGTTCTGCTTTATAGTCAGCAAAGATTCACCTCATTCACTAATCCAAGTGAAAATTCAGTTTGCAAAGTGAACATGCTGGACTTTTTTAGTACATCAACCCCAATGTTTTCTTTTTTTGGTACTGTGCATGACCACCATATGACCTCTAATCTGAGAAGTCACAAAAAGCATACTTTGTATATTTTAGTGAGGAGACTGAAGAAGATGCACAGGAGCTATCCACAGAAGAGGACGAGGAAGAAGAAACCTCAGATGAATTTTGTCAGAATAGTAATATCAGCCATGAGCTAAGCTGTAACAGTAAGAAGAGGGTGACTGATGAAGATGACATAAAAGAAGACAACAAAAAAAGCAAACTAAACACAGAGGATATCACCAATTCCCAGCACACTGAAGACACAACACAAAATCTGATCATTGTTGAGCAGACACAGAAAAGCCAAAGTGCTGAAGATAATAAAAAACAAATCATATTGAAGACAGAAGATCTGGTATTGTTTCTTGGTAAGAAACCATGTTCAGAGCAGAACATGTGTATGATGCACTACATAACCTTAATCCTGAAACCAGTGCAAAGCAGAAGCGCAGGGCTTATACTTATTTTACTTGCAGTGGTTGCTAATGCTCAGCTTCTGGTGGATTGCTCTGCTTTCAGCAGTGTCAATGTCCCTATACAGCAGGGCCAAAAAGCCTATTAAACTATCACTATTATTTATACTATTTGTACACCTTAAATATGTAACAACAAGCAAAAAAAAGTATTAACAAATTCAAATTATGATAAAGTTCTGGCCCTGCTATATTGGAACCATTACATTTTTGAATCTAACATACATCAAAAGCTGTTTCCTACATAGTATCAGTAACAAGTACAAGTACCTTTAACAATGACCCCTGAAGTAGCTGCTGGATTAGTTGGATTTCCCTTCCTTTCTAGTAGTTACCTTCCCTTTAACTATACCCAGAAAGTCACCGGCAAACCAATGGTGATACAAATAGGCTTTATTCAGGCTACAGGATGCCCTGAAGAAAAGGGCTGATTAGACCGACTTAACAATAGAAGGATTACTGCGTTATCGGTCACCAAAATATACTATCAGGGTTATTCACAAAAGGGTGAAGAGTTTGGAGAAGGCAGGAGAAGTGAACAATCTAGGCCAAAATAGCTGATTTGGAAAGTGAGCTGCCTTCTCCAAACTTGTCACCCTTTTGTGAATAACCCTGTATATCCAAAGACATATAGCAAAATCCCCAATTCAAAGACATTCCCAAGTCTGTCTACAAAACAAGCTTTGCTAATACAATAATGGTAAAAGAATAGTGCACAAAAGACTGACTGGATTTGCCTGTATTTTAGGTAACCAGTAAAGCCATTGCTACTGTATGTTAGCAACCAATACTGTACGATTCTGTACAAGAATATACTTAGGGGTGTATTCATAAACAATTCGCAGAGCCATTAGGCCTCCATGAACGTTTGTTCTGTGTGAATGGAGGCAAAAATGAATGTTCTTGGTATATTTTCTTTTTAGGTCAAATTTAATATTAGGAAAATACCACATTATGGCCACTAAATAGAGCTGACGAACATAGGAAATAAATACTACTTTCCTATGCTCCTTATCTCCATTTAGTGACTATAATGAGGTATTACATTCGACCTGAAAAGAAAATATACTAAGAACATTTGTTTTTGTCTCTATTTGCACAGAACAAATATTCATGGAGTTTTACAGGATGAATGGCTCTGTGAATTGTTTATAAATATACCCCTTAGTGTGCTGCGAAAACAAACCACTTAAAACAATTACTATATAAGCTCTGTCTGACAAGACGCAATGCTAAAATTACATTTCAGTGGCCACTATATATAGCTCTGTCTGTAATTAATGCTTAACAAAAACAATTAACTGCTTCATAGCTCAATAGCAATTTGATATCTGTAACAACTACATAATACATATTAGCATGCACATGTTAAATGATATTCTAAGTTATACACACGGTATATTCAACAATATCTAAATATTATATCTCCTAAATGTTGAAATATTTTTTAAACCATAATACACTGTATGGCCTAAACCATGGTCAGCAGGCTTAAAACGATCAACAATTGGGGGCTTTGGAAAGGCCAGACCCTCATTATATAGGAGCGGGCTCACAGGGGCCATATTGTTAATGTATGTTGGAACTGTTAGGGAGAGGAGCGGGTGAGCTGACAAACTGCATAGGTAGAGCTTAGGGAGATCCTTACTAAACTGTGCTGTTCTCTGCTGTATTTTGCAATGGTGGGCTGCATAATCTTGTATGCCTCCCTTGTGTTCACACCTTCATTGTTTAGGGTTTATATTTTGCAGGGGAGTTGGAGGTTTTTAAAGTGCAAGGAGGTAGTAGAGGGTGATCAGGTCCTGCAGGACAACGTAGTGGTCAGTGTTAATTTAGTCAACTAAAATGTGTCGTCATAGTTTTTGTTATCTTCATGTTTTCACTGATGAAAACTAAATAAAAACTATGACGAAACTAAAAGAATTCAGATGACTAAAATGCAACTAAAACTAAACATGCTCATTTTAGTCATCTGAATTCTTTGAGTTGTAGTTTAGTTTTGTCGACTAAATCTCCAGTAGAGACAATTGCCATGTATTTTCGTCCATAGTCTTCCTCCTTTTAACTTGGTTTTTATTTAGTTTTCATCAGTAAAAACATGCAGAGAACGAAAACTATGACGACACATTTTAGTCGACTAAGTTGCAAACAAAGTGGCAAACCAATCCAGCCACAGCAAGTACAGGAGGTAGTTCTGCAATCGGGCCTCTTTTCATTCATACAAAACTGTCCTGCTACTGGCTAATTTCTACAAAACCATACCTTTTTATATATATTTTAAAATGGTGCAGTGGAGAGTTGGGAAAAAAGAGAGTTCACAAACTGTGCCATCAAACTGTTGCGCCACTGGCCAATTTTTATCAAACTACTTTTTAGTGACCCGCTGGACTCTGGGCTTAGTGACCCTCTGGACTCTGGGCTTAGTGACGTGCTGGACGCAGGGCTTAGTGACGCGCTGGATTCTGGGCTCAGTGACGCGCTGGACTCTGAGCTCAGTGACGCGCTGGAGACAGGGCTGTGATGCGCTGGACGCAGGGCTCAGCGACGCGATGGACGCAGGGCTTAGTGGCGCGATGGACACAGGGCTTAGTGACGCAATGGACGCAGGGCTTAGTGACGCGCTGGACTCTGGGCTGGCTTAGTGGCGCGATGGACACAGGGCTTAGTGACGCAATGGACGCAGGGCTTAGTGACGCGCTGGACTCTGGGCTTAGTGATGCGCTGGACTCTGGGCTTAGTGACGCGCTGGACGCTGGGCTTAGTGACTCGCTGGACGCAAGGCTTAGTGACTTGCTGCACGCAGGACCCTCCTGAGAGTGACCCTGCAGAGCCCACCATAGATACTGCACAGCCCATCTGATACTCTCTATGGTGGACTCTGAAGGGGTCTCAGGTGGGCTGGTTAGGGCTGCATCCCCCTCCCTCCCTCCCAGCTACTCTTACCTGCTCCGGTTGCCTGTACACCTGGCCTCCTCTGCCGCCGGACTGGCCGGAAGTGACGTGATGCTCCTACATCAGAAGAGGAGGGAGGTGATGGGGCCCCAGCCTGTCTTTAAGCTGCTGCAGCGGCAATGCTGGGGCCCTGCACTGCTAGGGCCAAGCCTCCTCTGGCGCTACGGGGACCCGGCCACCTCCTCGCTTTTCACCGTCGGCCGATACTCATGTAA
The DNA here is from genome assembly GCF_000935625.1 of Nanorana parkeri. Taxonomy (NCBI): domain Eukaryota; kingdom Metazoa; phylum Chordata; class Amphibia; order Anura; family Dicroglossidae; genus Nanorana; species Nanorana parkeri. Next base: position 1,378,402 of record NW_017306526.1, on the reverse strand, counting down.
GGGTCCCGGTCGGGGCCCCCAGACTGCCCGGGCCCCTTACATGAGTATTGGCCGTACCCCCCCTGATGGCGGCCCTGACTTCCACAGGTCAAAGCAGGCTCAGCACAACTTGATGGAAGCATATTTGTCACTGCTAAAACCACCTGAAAAAAAGGCATTTTATTAATTGATATGGTTCAAATATTAATAGATTGGGGTGCTGAGGAAAAAAAGGTCCAACAGGCAAAAATATGCTGCTAAAGTACACTGTTGCTTAAGCTGTCTGTGAAAATCATGTTGTTCTTTAACAACACATAACAGCTTGTAAGCATCACTTAAATGCTATTAGGTTCTTTAAATTTAAAGGATTTGTGCATTTTCCATGTTGCCATTGAAGCTACATAAAAAAGCCCCTCCTCCGCTGCATTTTTATTTTTTAATTGGCGTTGGCATTGGCACAGTGCTATTTGTTTGGCAATAGCTTGCCCAGCATACCCACAATTTCTTATTAATATTTGTCCCCCCCCATTGACTTCAGTGGGGATCGCAGCATAATTTTGTTCACACATTTTTGTATTTGCTGAACCTTTGGCAAATAAAACCTTGACTGATTCCTTCATCCCCAATCCTTAATGGCAGTTTTTTTTGGCATGCAGAATTTCCAATGTTACTTGTAGTTTACATTTTATTATCATTATTAATGACTTATATAGCAGCCATGACTCTTGCAGGAGTGTAGGCAGGGCCAGGCATCCAGAGCCCAGGGCATGTGCCCCGCATCTCTCTACTGGTGCCGCAGGTGCCAACACTGCCTGCCTGGTTTACTTGGTTCTTGTCACTGCCCTGTGACAGAGACAGAGCAACCAGTCAGTGTTTTGTGTGTGCATCCACCTAATAGAGCCGTGCTGGCTTTTCTAAGTGGAAGATGAAAGGTGAGCCTTGGATGGGAAAAATGTATTTGGGTGTCCAGAGGTGAGAGCTGTGGATGCAGTGGTGAAAGCTGTGAATGGAAGGCGGTCCAGAGGTGGGAGCAGTGGTTGGATGGTGGGGTGCAGATATGAGAGCTGTGGATGGGGTTGAGCTGCGGACAGGGGGTGCTGTAGTATGATGTGGATGGGGGGCAGAGATGAGCTGTGAAGAGTGGTGTAGACGTAAGCTGTGGACAGGGGGGCAGTAGTTAGATGTGAAGCGGGGCACAGAAGTGAGCTGTGGATGGGGAGCGCAGAGGTGAGCTGTGAACAGGGATCAAAGAAGTAAGCTGTAGATGGGGGGCAAGAGATAAGCAGAGGAAGAAGAGTGCAGAGGCAAACAGACAGATGGTTACTTTTGGAGGAGTTTCTAGTGGAAGGGGGTTTTTTTTGCAGGGGGTGGGGCGATATTTGTTATTTGAAAAATTGGGATTGCAGTCCCCTGAGACAGCGCCACCACGAGGGTGATTGGGAATGGGTTTTGTTCACGCTAGGTGTGCAGCTTCTAGGAATGCAGGACCAGGGCGGCCGACGTTTGTCAAGGAGAACAAAAAATGGGGATAGAAGCGCTACTACCATAAGGAATTAGTTTTAAGCAAAATTGGGGAAACTTACCACAAAGTAATAGCTGATGCGATATCATCGACGAGGGGTGAATAGAAGGGGGACTTCCACTGGTGGGGATTGTGTACAATCAGTTGTGCTTGTGGGAAGGTCAGGGGGAATAGAGGGTTTGGGGGATTCCCGGGATCCGCTGCCCCATCTTGGATCCCGGGACCGGCTCCGAGGGCGTCAGGAGGAGGAGGACGGGAGATCAGCTCCTTTTTTTTTTTTTAATTTCGGTAATTTTTCCTTAATATAGTAAAAAAATAAAACCCCCAGTGGTGAATAAATACCACCAAAAGAAAGCTCTATCTGTCCCCAAAAAAGGGTATAAAATTCATTTCAGTACAGCGCTGCATGACGGAATAAATGTCAGTCAAAGTACCGCAGCGCTGAATACTGAAAAATGGCCTGGATGGGAAGGGGGTTTAACACCGCGGATGTCAACTGGTTAATAAGCAAATCACATGTTTTCTGCAAAATGCATACAAGAGCAGCTTCCACACTCAGGTTTTCAGTTTTAATCTTGAAACCCATTTGGCTTGCCTGTTTGAAGTGTAGGAGAGAAACACATGCAAACCCTCTGTAGGCTTCTTCCTGCTCCCCCACATAAAGAAATCCTGAGGTGTTAAAATATATAATAGTAGTTGTGGTGACGCTTGATCAGGTTGGCATTGAACATTATAGTGACATAGTTTTATAAATTCTTAGGTGTTGTTTTACCTAGGCTGCTCACATGGATGTGCAGACTGTCTGCCCAGAGGATTATTACGTTTTGATATAGGAAACAATGTACAAAAGGGTAAACTTTGCTCTATGTATGTATGGGAATGTTTATGTGAGGGAACTTGTTTTGTATGGTTTTGGAGCCCTTTACTACCATACTAGAAATACCTTCTACTCACTATTACATCTATAACATGCTATTTGCTTTTCAATCCCTTATAGATGTCATATCTCCTCCTCCGGCCCCATTTGATCACAGAATTGTCTCTGCCAAACATGCTCAGATTAATAATTTGTATACTGTGGAAACCGCACATTTACTGGGAGGGTAAGTAATAAGATAAGTGATGTTTTCCTATTTTCCTTTGCAAACTATTGCTGAATGATAGCATTCCCAATATGTTGACATATTTAACGTGGTCTTTTTGAAATATGAGAAGAAATGTGAACAATGTGTTCCATTTATTTACAGTGGAAGATTTGGACAAGTGCACAGATGCACAGAGAAGTCATCAGGACTTTCATTGGCAGCTAAAATCATCAAGGTTAGAGGACATAAAGAAAAGGTCAGTGACATTTTTAGAATTCACCAATGGCTAAATTTTGAAGGTCAATTTCACCTTTAAACAAAAAACAATAACAAATAAATATGTCTTTATAAAAGAAAAATGTGCATACATAATTTTTTTGCATTGGAGCCAATCAAGCATTGCAACTGCGATCAGTGGATAATGTGTGCATTGCTGTAGCAATTCATTGTCATTTACGGACAGGGATGGGTGGGAATATCCTGCAGATACTCCCTCCCATCCATGTCCGTACCAAGGTACAGACATCCAGTATCAGGGGTGGGAAGAATAATGTGAGTACTACAAGTGTAGTGGAAGACGGGTCTAGTAATTTTTCCCTTCACAGATCCTGTCAAAGGATCTAGGAAAGGATGGCACAGCTGGGTGGCCAGAGCCACATTTAGGCTAGCCATTTAAAAAAAAACAGTAGAGAGAAGAACCCCGCGATTCAAGTAAATGGGGGTGGGGGTGGGGTGATCAGTGTGACTATGTTTCATGTTACACCCTGAACATGGGTGTATCATAAAACATGGTATTAAAAGTAAACTTAGGCTGCGGAATGGTAAGAAGTTTGGCTATTGGAAAACTTTTGATTCATTAACATGAAATTATTTAATAGCATAATTTATAGAGACATACCTGTGTAGTAATAATAATAATAATTTACCATAGATTTCTGATGGCTATAAATTGAAAGATATGTTTATTTTTTTAATTGGCGTTGGCATTGGCACAGTACTATTTGTTTGGCAATAGCTTGCCCAGCATACCCACAATTTCTTATTAATATTGACTTCAGTGGGGATCGCAGCATAATTTTGTTCACACATTTTTGTATTTGCTGAACCTTTGGCAAATAAAACCTTGACTGATTCATTCATCCCTAATCCTTAATGGCAGTTTTTTTTGGCAAGCTTGCCCAGCAGATCCACAGGGGACCACAATTTCTTATTAATAATTTGCCATAGATTTCTGATGGCTATAAATTGAAAGATATTTTCATCCAATAGGGATGTCAATTGATAGACAGATCTAAACAAGATTACATTGAAAACCTTCAGAACTGTTTGTAGCAATCACTGGGTATCCAAGTATTTCAGGATCAATTCTTTTTCTTAGAAAGTCTGCACATGCTTACTACAGTATTCGTACCCTCTATTGCCCGATTCTGATCCGTCTCACAAACAATTCATGTCGATCACCTGAGTTAAAGTTTTTACAAGTGTAAATTGTTACCCATACATCAAATATTCTGGAATTTGGACTGTAACTGTCAATTTACACACTTTTGGTATAAAATGGCTTAGGTCCCTGACATGAGATTATATAGCTTTGTAATTTCGTTATGTTTTCAATGCATTGTTTAATTTTTCAAGTACTATGTTGACTCCTTTTATTAGGAGTCTTATTTTAATCTATGTCTTACACTTCTGTATTGCCATAAAAATTGCAATAAAAATTTACTTGCTTAAGAAAGTCCTTTATTTTTCCCTTTAGTGAATTCTGTAATGTGGAAGAGAAAATTCTTCTATGGCTACAGCATTTTATTAGCATTTTCAAAACAAGACTGACACTTGCAGAACAGTGTCTGCAGTGTTAATAAAAGTTACAATGTAGCAATGTTAGTATTGCTTTATTGTAACTACTCTGGTTCGTTCATATGCAGATCAAGGGGGTGACCTTGCATCTGCATATGATGTCAGTTAAAACATGCTTGCAAGCTGAAAAAAACAAAATGAAATAAACTGTTGTGAACAGGGGGTAGCTGTGGGCATAGTGTTCTGTTTAGGCTTTTCTTCTTTTTTTTTTTTTTTTCTCCGTATCTCCATAGGTTGAACTCGATGGACTTGTGTCTTTTTTTTTAACCTGACTAACTATGTAACTATTTAATCCCTTCTCTTTGTTAATCCGAATCAGCCCTAATAAACTCCTTTCTTCCCTTAGCTATTTTTTTGCTTCTGATTCTTTTCTCTTTTTTTTGGTTTCTATTTTTTACCATTAACATTTTACTTCTTTTTTATTTTAATTAATGTAGTTGCTTAATTTTATAGTGATGCATTTAAAAAAAGAGCAAAATTGAATTATAAAAACTCCTTTTTCCATTTGTAAATAATTCTGCCATGCTTTGTAATAGAACATAATTTTTTTGTACCATTATAAATGGTGCAAGTTATAGAATAAAGTGTTAACTTTTATCTACAGGAAAACTTCTTGTTTTAAAACTAACGCTGGTCAAACTAGATAAAGACACATTTTGTTCCCTTTTGCTTTATCTTTTGTCTATAGATTGCATAGAAAATAGAATAATTTTTACAAAACAACATTAGCAAGAGGAAAAAAAAAAGATTTATGTATTACTTTGTTCATAAAGTAGAACTCCAGTCAGCAAATGATTTATAATCCCCTTTACCACCTCTGCCCCTGTTTAATGTCCACTATGGGGTCTATTCACAAAGCTGCCAAAGGATCTGGCTCAGCCGTACCAGCCTGAAGTGAATAGCCGAACAGTGTTCGGCTCACTTCACTTCTGATCGGTCATTCACTCGGCTGCCCTCGGCAGCTTTGTGAATAGACCCCTATGTTTTCAAGTGGACCTTTACCCCCTTTGACTAAAAATCACATCAGCATTCAGCTCTGCAAGCTGATATAAAATCATATTACATTCATTAGTTAAATAAACATATTTTTCTTTTAATTTACAATTACAAATTTACTTACAATTAAAATATTTTTCCACTTCCTGGTCCTCTTAGGGATTAGCAATGTAGCCTGTGCCTAAGTGTTGCATACCGGGTTCTCCTCCTTCCCCTTGCAGTGTTCTCAGTGAGGGCAGAAGCAGCAGAGCTTAACATCCTCACGTCAGTCAGGCACACACCCACAAAGGCACTACATGTCCCAGAAGACCTAGCAAATCATGCTGAGAGGTGCGTGAGGCCATAATGTGTCCAAACACGTTACAAGCCAGGGTGAGAGAGATGCCACTCCATGTGGTCATTACTCTGACACTAGGAATGACCACTTGCAGCTTCAGAAATATAATTATGTATCCCATGTAGTTTGAAGAACTGCAGGGGGGGCAGTAAACTACACAGTAGCCAGGATAGGAAACAAATGTGTAACAATGACTGTCGCACATATTGGTTAAACAAAGCCAGAGTCTGACAAAGGTTTTCTGGGGCTGTCTACGGGCGCCACATAGAGCTCTTATGCAGAAAAAATTAAAATGGGGGCCAGGACACCCTGTTCTAGCCCAGATAGTTGAGCATTTACAAATTGGAGTTCTGCTTTAAGTAATTACAAAGTTATAACTAAACCAATAGGTCCATAGTTGACATGCTAAATTTCTTTAGTCTATAAGGGGTAAAAATTGTGTAGCAAAGTATAACAACCCTTTACATGTGCCTTACCAAAGGAATGTACAGTTCCTCAACAACTGGAGGTTATTTACTCAACAGGTTGACTAGCTATGACACTCAAAGTGGGAACAGAAATTTTGCTAATAAAAAATGTTACATTTACTTTCAGGAGGAAGTAAAAAATGAGATTCAAGTCATGAACCAGCTGAATCATGTCAATCTTATTCAGTTATATGATGCCTTTGAGACCCGAAATGACATAGTCCTTGTTATGGAATAGTAGGTGCATTTTTTTTTTGCTTTGTCTTGAGATACATATATATATAGCTTGGGATCACATTGCATTGCAGAAACCAGGCAGAATATTAGATCACGATCAAGCATTGTGACTAAGTTAATTAATAAGGCCCCATTTTACACCCCTGCTGATCGAAGCAGTACGGAATGGCTGTCACTGTTGTGGCATCCGTGTCCCTCCAGTTTTTTCTCCATCTTACGATAGAGGAGAAAAACTGAACTTACCAGACCCATGTTAGGTCTATGAGGGAGTCGAATGTAAACAGACATGTGTCTGTTTACATCAGATTACCCCAATCCGTCACTTTCAGGTCTGCCAAATCAGAACTTTGTTCCGTTTTGTTCTCCTGATCTGGTCGGAGTTGGGGGTAAGCGGATGTAAATAGACGCACATCCATTTAGATGTGGCTGCCTGTAGACTAAAATTGGGCCTTCGGTCAGATTCGCAGAGAAACTGATTGCTTCACCTGCATAAAAGGGGTCTAAATAGATTTGTATAAGACAAATAGCAAAGTTTAAGATTTAAATATAATTTCAGAGTACCTAAAAGAGAAATAAAGCCAAACCTTTTCTTTGGGCTTTAGTCCTCTTTTGGGTCAAAGGAGTACATGTACTAATGGAATTCTCAATTGTATAGCCGGCTTTTATCTCCCCTATTTACTATATAAAAATGACAATATCAATATATTTACAAACACTTATTATAACATATTATATTGAATCTTTTTTTCTCTTTTAACAGTGTGGATGGCGGTGAATTGTTTGACAGGATTATTGATGACAACTGCAATCTTTCTGAAGTGGATACAATATTATTTATTAAGCAGATCTGTGAAGGAATTCAGTACATGCATCAAATGTACATCATACATTTAGATCTTAAGGTACTATACCTTGGGTTATTTGTATTGACAAGCTGTTCTTAAGGCAAAGGGGAACTGGACTATAGCAGCACAGCAGAGTACAGTAAATATTGTTTTATTTTCTAAATTTATAGTGGAACCATATTGGAATAAAAACAGTTTTGCCATAATACCCTGCAAAAAAGAAATAAGGTGCTACTTTTAATCTTTAACACTTCAGTAATGCACGGTATGGTGCTGCTGGAGCCTGCATATGTTCAATGCAAATACGGACTTTAAAAAAGTGAATATATACATAGAATAGCAATGTACTGTAGAGTACAGAGCACTGTTACATTGGGGACTAGTCTATTCTTCTCACTTTTTATATCAAGAAATTTTGATATAACATTTGTGTGTTTCATGGACTCCATTTTATAAACAAATGCTTGTTGCTGCACATGTAGGATGAGCTGAGTTACCACATTCCTAAAATGTGCTCTATTTTTGTTTCTAGGATTGATGCTGATTTTATTCTTTTTTTTTTCTTTTCAGCCAGAGAATATTATGTGTGTGAGCCGAGCAGATTATCAGATCAAAATTATTGATTTTGGCCTGGCTAGAAGGTAATAATTTTTTGCTTGGACAACCGTCATTGCATAACATTAAAGGCACAGAAAAGTAAAATTTAAAATAAAGGAAATGTATTGCTACAGTATGGCCTGTAATCATTAAAGAAAATCTCCTAATTTCACATACCAGTTACAAGTTGTGATGCACCGATACCGATACTGGTATCGGTATTGGTGCCTATGCTGAGTATTTGGTGACGAGGTAACATGGAGCCAACTTGTGAGCCAATCAGGAAACCGGGCACCATATAATAATGCTTTGCTCGTCTTCCTGATTGGCCAGCTTCTCGACCAATCATTAAGCCGGGCAACACGTAATTACACAGCGCCCGGCTTCCTGATTGATTAGAAAGGTGGCTCCATGCTGTCTCATCACATGGTGACGAGGGTGCAAGAAGACGGCTTCCCTGCTAATTGGGAAGCCGGGTGGCGAGTCTTTACACGCTGCCCAGGTTCCTTAACCTCCCTGTCGGTATGATTATGTCAGGAATTTTGTACCAAAAGCGGTACAATTTTTTGCATGGAAATTTGTTGTTTATATTGTAGGCCTGTAATTCTTAGTAACTCTTAGGAATAACTCACCTAAATCTGTCCAAACAAGAGTCCAGTAGACATTCCAGGTATGATAAAGTTTGAAACACGAAATTAAAAAATTATAATCTAATAAATTATAAATAATTATAA
>NW_017306526.1:1300467-1369671 GCF_000935625.1 Nanorana parkeri | reverse complement strand
AATTATAAGAAATTATAATATAATAAATAATTATCGGTATTCAGTATTGGTGAGTACCGAAAAAAATATCGGTACTCGTGCTCGATACCGAAAAACCAGTATCGGTGCATCACTAGTTACAAAACTTAACATGTGCACATGATGTCTTTCTAAAAAAGAGCCAAGATAGTTGCATTTTATTATAATATTTTTCTAAAAAACTATTAAAGAAGAACTGAAGCCAAAACTTTTTTAAATAAGGGAGGTATATAATCCTTGACAGCTTTTTTGCCATCTGTGTCCTATTGGGGAGATTTCCCTTCACTTCCTGTCTGATAGCCACAACAGGAAGTGAGAAGAAATCCCTCTAAAGAAAGGGAAATTGCTGATGGCCAGCAGAGTCAGCAGAACTACTGTCCCCATTGGAAGATTTCCTATCTATTCCTGTTCTGATAACAACCCAAAATTTGGGATTTTCTTTTACTCTCAGGGGTCTATTCACAAAGCTGCCGAAGGATCTGGCCGTAGCTTCGGCCGATCCTTCGGCTAGCTTCGGCCCCAGGACCCCTTCGGTTCAGGAGAACCGAGGGGGTGCTGTACGGGCTATTCACAATAGCCCGTACAGCTCCCTAGTCGAACTCCTTCTGCACTTCGGGTCAGCCGAACATGCTGAGCATGTTCGGCTGATCCGAATCCACACGAAGCAAGCCGATGTACGGCTGATTTCAGCCGATATACGGCTGAAATCAGCCATACCAGCCTGAAGTGAATAGCCGAACAGTGTTCGGCTCACTTCACTTCTGATCGGTCATTCACTCGGCTGACCTCGGCAGCTTTGTGAATAGACCCCTCAGTGTTGACAGTCAACAGGTAAAATGGAGAGGGGGAATCTCCCTAAAAGGTGTTCTAATCCCTCTCTACTCTTTCTAAAATAAAACAAATGTTTTGGCTTCAACAGGAAACTATTAGGTTATTATTTGTGACCACAAAGTATATATTTCTACTCTCCCTTCAACTCTGGTATACAGCACCCGTTGATGATGTCCTCATAGGTACAGGGCTATGACATAATTGATTGTTTTAATAAAAATGCCACACTAAAAGCTTTCTACACTCATAGTAACAGCGATCCTTTCGTTAGCTCCCTATCCGTTGGAATAAACTACACACATACTACTATGCAGATGCTTCCTGATGTGAATTCAGTGCCAGACAAATACTTCACCTTTCTCTGTTGTACTTGCAGCTTTCATAGTTCTAGACAACGAATTATGGTTAAAAAAGCACATCAGAGTAGTAATGCAGGAAATGTTTAGAAAAGAAATTGAGGACACCAAATCCTCAATTTCTTTTTCTACAGCACTCAATGAATGGAAAGCGCTCAGTACAAAGGCTTCCCATTCAAATATTTACTATGCCGCCCACAGGACGAGCTGTGACGGCCGCATGGCGCCCTTGTTGCCATGGCGCCCTGTGCGGCCGCACGGCTCGCACACCCCTAAGGCCGGCCCTGTTTATAGGTGACTTTTATTAATGCAAGAACTAACGGAGAAATGTAGTATTTAATTAACAGAAACAGACAAGCGTATACAGTCAGCCAAGGTATGGGTTGTCACAAAACTCCCAGTAAACCATAGTCAATAGAAACAATGGACTTGGTGGTTGTTCTTTGTGGTGTCAAAAGGTAATCTGGCATTAATCCAGCACAATACAATTAAATGTTTCCCTCATAATATTTCACAGTCTGTGGATAGAACACCAAAGAAAACAGAGAATCTTCCATCCAAAGATTAATAAGAAAGCAGAAAACGTATATTTTTGAGCAGTAAGTGATAAACTTTTTCAGCTTTCATTATATTCACATTCATAGATAGGGATTTCAGAAGTAGCACATATATATATAGAGAGAGAGAGATATATATAGAGAGATATATATCTCTCTATATATCTCTCTATACAGGTGAAACTCGAATAATTAGAATACCATGCAAAAGTAATTGCAGTAAGTGCTGCAAAAGGGGCCCAAACCAAGTACTGAGTACATATGCATGCTTGTACTTTTCAGAGGTCCGATATTGTTCTATGTACAATCCTTGTTTTATTGATTGCATGTAATAATCTACTTTTTTGAGGTTGTGGATTTGGGGTTCTTGGGGTTTCCATGAGCTGTAAGCCATAATCATCACAATTATGACAAATCACGGCTTGAATTATCTTGCTTTGCATGTAATGAGTCTATCTCATATATTAGTTTCACCTTTTAAGTTGCATTAGTGAAATAAATGAACTTTGCACGATATTCTAATTATTCGAGTTTCACCTGTATATATGTATAAATATATATAGGTATATATATATATATATCATATGTATATATATATATATATTCCTTTTGATGTGCAGGGCAGTGTTTTCTCCTCGTACTAGAAGGTCTGTTTCTACCTGCTTATGTGCAGTGTCCAGTAAAATCCTCATAAGAATGGGGTTGAAAAGGCAAGTAGCGAAGGGATTGAAGAATAGCTTTAAGACCCCTAGAAACTAAAACTATTTGTTGGTTTCTTACTGTATAAGCGGTAAAAACATTCACGATAAAACATACAGACTGTCATATTATTTACAGAAACTCCTTGGATTTGATTTATGTGGAGAAACCTCCTATGCACTTTTTTGTAAGGTTACATGCCAGTTTCTTCCATTCTGGTTATTACTCATTGTATGTATAATGGCTGGTTATGTTCTCTGTCAGACTTCATTCTTCCTGTGGAGTATACTGAAAGGAATGGTGCAGCATGTCAGTACAACTCTGCCAGAATTCAGTCTGTGGGGAGCTTTTATGCTTTGTCGTCTCTTTGAAATGATACTTTATCTTTATTTTTATTCATGTTCTAGGTACAAGCCAAGGGAAAAATTGAAAGTGCACTTTGGTACTCCAGAGTTCCTTGCCCCTGAAGTTGTGAACTATGATTTTGTCTCGTTTCCCACAGACATGTGGAGTGTGGGAGTCATTGCCTACATGCTGTGAGTTGGCCAAAAGCATACGTCTGTTTTGTGTGAAATATTCTTTATCAATTTCTTTTTTAGATTTATTCTTGGTTTCCTGTCTATGCAGGCTCTTTTGCTGAACTAGCTTTTGTGCTGAAATTTGAAAGGGAAAACACGAGTGCTATTGCTGAAACAGCAAGGGCAAATGAAAAATAAATATTTTTATCTTTTTATACAGCAGGGTAGAGAGACAAAGAGGTCAAATTCATTATCATTCATTAAAGAGACTGAGTACAATCACATTTAATCTGACCCTCTATGTACCCTGTGGGATGAATTCCTCACAGATTCAGTCTGTTCATTTTGATATAGCATACAGTGCAATGTAATCATGGTGATGGACATATTATATTGAATTTTTTTTGGTTAAAGTTGAACTGTAGGCAAAATAAAAATGGCACATACAATGCACTCTGTCACTAGCATTAACACAGCCGGTTTGGTTACTCTGAGTCAGCAATTATTGTAGCTTTATTTCATCTTTTTATTCCGTTAGTAAATCCTTTATTTTTCTACTTCCACAACCCTTATTAGCACTGCAAAGAAGGAAGCAGATTCTTCATATAACAAGCAAATATGGTTGCGCCTATGTACATGTATCATTGCAAATTATACATGGAACAAGGGTTCTTAATGTGATCCTATCACTAGAGGGTTGATACTAAAATAAAGCCCATCTGTTAAAGAAAGTGCTATATTATCACTTTTTCAGTGGCCCATATCTTCAAACTCAGCCATATCAGCCATTTTGCTGATCCCCCACTGCTGCAAGGATTTGATATTTCTGGGAGTCTACAGAAATCAAAAGTGCCCCTAGAAATAAGCTTCCTGGTTAAACCATTTTTAGGTAGAAAGATCAGCTCATGTGGACCAGCAGTAGCCGGTTCAACCACAGGGGAAGTTGCACTGCAGCACTGGTTTGTTAGTGCGATATAAACATACTCCAAAATGCCAGTATTTTTTTATTTTTATCCATAGACGCCATTTATTGGTTACAGCTGTGAGCCGTGGCTAAGGCCTGGATTGGATTTGAACAGGAATGGATTCAAACTGGGTGCTGGAATTTTGTATTTGTTAAACCATTATCACCCAGATTGGGTTTTAATCATCTCATGTTTTTTTTCTGGTCTGATACTTTAAACTGCTAAACTGACTACCTTAGATGGAAAAAAAGTTGCACGTACCTCAGTTTCTCTTTTTGAGAAACTCCTTCTTAACGTAAATAGCTACGCTTACACTGATGCTGGGTACAAACATTTGAATTTTGTTTCAGATTTGAACTGTTGATTTAGAATTTACCAAGAACTATGTAGTGCGATGGTCTACCTTGCAGGATATAAATGTACGGCTGCACTCATAGTAGGCATTTTTGGGCAATCTGGGATTCCTGCGGCAAAACCTATGGATACTTGCTGCAGGAATCCCAGGAGTGCCCATTCAGATGCAACGGATGTACACATTCAAGTTAAAGATGGGGTGACAGTGGCCATATCTGTCAGTGGCAGTCTGCATGTAATCATACATGGTACGATTACATGTGCTTTGGGATAGATGATTGTCCCTAAAACATCTACCGTATTTGCCGGCGTATGAGACGACATTTTATACTTAAAAACATCCCCCGAAAATCGGGGGTCATCTTATACGCCGGGTATACATGCTAATCTGTCAGTCTGCTGGAATACTTTATGTACGGTAGCTTCCGCTACATACAGTATACCGCACTGAGCCAATCACGGCTAGCGATGTACACAACCTCTGCCAATCCGAGCAGGCTTTGTATTCATTAATAGAATACATCGCTCGCCGTCATTGGGTCAGCGCGGTATACTGTATGTAGTCGTACATACAGAATTACCGCACATCCAGCGGGCTGACAGATTAGTGGGTGTATTTAAACATTATTTTGGGCTTAACTCGTCTTATACGACGAGTATAGCCCAAAACCTATGTTTTAACTGGAAAATTAGGGGGTCGTCTTATACGCCCAGTCGCCTTATACGCCACCAACGACGGTATCCTTCATCCAGGGACAATCATCTACCATCTATCTACCATGTGCAATTACATGTGGTTCAAGATAGATGATTTCACAGAAATCCCCGAATGCAGCATAAGCCCAGTGTGAATGAGGTCTAAATGTCATGTTTAGTTAGGCCCTTATAATACATAGCTGTTGGTAAATTACTTGATCTGGTAGTTTAATTGTGATACAACATCTCACTATGTGTGGCAAGTTATTTTCAGAGTTAGACTATGGCACTCAAAGGAAACTATAGGGATCTGTTCAGTAGTGTATGTATGACAGATTATTCCCTCGGTTCTCCTGAACCGAAGGGGTCCTGGTGCCGAAGCTAGCCGAAGGATCGGCCGAAGCTACGGCCAGATCCTTCGGCAGCTTTGTGAATAGACCCCTATGTGTAAAGCTGAACAGAGCCATCATTTGACTTTTTGTAACAATTGTACCTAGTTCCTTAAACAGCAGTTCAATGGCATTTTGTTTAGACTGTATAAGTTGACAGTACAATTGTTGTACATTGTTTAGTATGTTTTATTGTTTATAACCATTAGTTATCTAAAATATTTTTGTTTTTACACATAGGTTGAGTGGTCTTTCACCATTTTTAGGGGAAGATGACAATGAAACTATGAACAACATCTTGACTGCTGAATTTGATTTTGAAGGAGAAGAATTTCAAAATATTTCAGATATTGCAAAAGATTTCATCACAAAGTTAATCATAAAGGAAAAATGGTAAGCCATATAATCATCCAAATTGTTTAATACAAGTATAAATATGTAAAAGTGTATATATGAACTACATTCTAAGATTTCTGAGCTATCAGTATTTTGATTTTGATGTGAACTAGTTTTGTAAGGCATACATGTTTCTGCAGTTTCATTGAGCTATAATGGGCACTGGCAGCTTTTGATGGAGGGTTCCTAAGCCAACAAGTAGCATGCAGTTGTCAAAGCTTTGGATAGAGTGGGAAAGAGTTACAACCTCTGGTATCTTTTCAGTGTCCCCATTAGGGAGATTTCCCATTACTTTCTGTGTGATTTTTCATACAAAGATAAATGATTAGCACGCAAGTTTTTATGACTTCTTTTGGAGATTCTCCTTAAGAAACCTTTGGACAGGAAGCATAGGGAATTCTTCCCAATGGATTCCCAGAAGTTAAAATTTAACAAAAGATCTAACCCTTACCAACTCTATCCAAAACAAAAACAAACACTTAAAATGGTCCTTCCCACATCCTCCACTTTATGGTAAACCACCACCATAAATGAAATTAGTATTGGAAAACACATACATATAATTATTTTTACTTGCTCATTTCTTTTAATCTCTCCACATCCCAATGCTTCCTTCCATCCCTGCAAGGAAACCCACACCGCCATTTTAAAGGTAGACATTATCGATGGCCAGCTTCTTCTTTCGCATTCTCTGTGTGATGGTTGACATCAGCACTAAAGGCTTTTTTCCA
Source organism: Nanorana parkeri (assembly GCF_000935625.1). Lineage (NCBI taxonomy): Eukaryota > Metazoa > Chordata > Amphibia > Anura > Dicroglossidae > Nanorana > Nanorana parkeri. Next base: position 1,363,161 of record NW_017306526.1, on the reverse strand, counting down.
GAGAGCTTACCTGATTTTGTGAATATATCTTGAAGTTTGATCATGAGAACTCCCAGGAAGAGACTGGTGACACTTCCTTTCCAGGGGGCATCTGGAAGGCACTAGCTACATCACCAGTGCCTCAAAAAAACAGGAAGTAAATTAGGGAGAAGTTATATTTATTTAACATTTATAACATGAGTTCAATGTGTTTTCAATTCAGCATGTCACTGTGTATTTTGGATGGGGAAGGGTCAGCTTTAAAGAAGCAAATCACAACACCGGTATGGCCTCACAAACTCATTTGACTAGAGCACAGCTTCTAATTGCTTTCTGCAGCTCCAAGGGTACCAATTAATGTTGCTGTATTATTTATTTATAATGATGAGCTTCTTTCTGTGGCCAGAAGCTGCAGCTCATTTTCAATACTTTTCATTATATGGTAGATCATTGTATTTCTATTGAGTTGAATAAAGTAGCCAATCACAGTTTGCTGACTAAATTCATAGGAAGTCAAGAAGAGAGAAATATGTAAGGATAGGTAGATAGATAGATAGATAGATAGATAGATAGATAGATAGATAGATAGATAGATAGTATTTGGTTATGTCCTTTTCTCATATTTCACAAATTATTGTTTATATTCTAGTTGGAGAATGAGTGCTACAGAAACATTGAAGCATCCATGGTTATCAGATTCCAAATTGCACTATAACATTAGTCAGAATTCAACCATGTTGGTAAGTTCTGAATATTATTTAACACAAGCATGAATACATAAAACGTTTTTTAGATTTTAGAAATGTTACCCATTCAATAAGGTCAATTTACTGAACAGGTAGAGACTGTTCACTTAGCTAAGTAAATATTAACTTTGCAAACTGAATGTTCACTTAGCCTAATAGATTTTGTGATGTTATCTTCACTCCAAATCCCATCCAATCATGTGCAAGTAAAAATCTTTTTTCTTTTCTTTTTTTTCCTTTCACATTGGGTATTCAAACTGAACACCAATTCACCTTATTTGCCAAGCTCAGTAAACATTCTCTTTGCTCAGTGAACAGTCTCTACTTTAGTAAATCTTAAGTCTTAAGTTTCCAATTTATACATTTTTATCGTTGAGATTTATTTTTAGTTGCAAATAACATTAATTAGTAGGTAACATGTTGCAAGAATCAGTTTAACTTAATACTTAAATGATTGTGTGCCACCGTGCCAAACCCTACAGAAAATACAGAACTGGCTTCAAATTCCTTAGCATGTTTTAATCTCAAAGTTAATGCCATAATATTGTTATAGTGAAACACAAAGTAATTGTAGACCTATAATACATAGCTTTCATTTGAAGTGCCAACAGTCTTAATTTCTTACCAGTGTGTTTAATAGCTTTATTTCCTTTATATATGTTACTCACGAGTAGGCAATAAAAGTTACTATTCATTCTTTCTTTCCATTTTAGAGAAATGTGAAAAGCTGCTCTGTGTCTGAGACACCTGTAGAACAGTGACATATCCCAGGCTGTAATAAGCAGGTTTGTTGAAATTGCGTACATTGCACAGTCTCTCTGTGTCATATAGAACATGTTTAACAAAGGTCTCTTGTGAGGGTTAATTGTCTGTATGCTAATACAAATGGTGCTGATTTACAGAAATTAAAGGAAAGGTTCATAAATGTGTTGCCTTTTGTTACTAATCAGATTTCAATTGCAATTTTCCCAATGTAGAAATATAATATGAAAGAACACTGCTGATTGGTTGTTGTAGACAACAGACACCTTCTTTTTTTTCTTCCAGTGTCTATAATCCTACCCCTTTGTCATAAATGTCTGGGCCCCTTTTTTGTACTGTTTTTAATATATAGTAAAAGGTGCTGTATTGAGGCTAGACCAGAAAATGTGTCTTTACAACATAAAATGGGTTTGACCAAAACAACATCTCCACTCTTTTGAGCAAAAGCATCACAACAGATCAGATGTGAGGTATCAATAAACAAAAAAAACATTCTGAGGAACCAGCTTGGTCACCTTACATTTTTATTTTAACAGTGCAACATAGAAGATATAGAAGATCTCATGTCTTTGTTTTGTTAAAGGATAAAGGAATATATTTATTGCTGTCATATATGGGAAAACTACTGGTCAAACACAAATAGCTTTCACAATTTTTTGTACCCAGTCACCTTACTTTTTTTTTGCCTCTCAGCTGATGGATATTATGTAACACTAACAAGCTCTAACAGGTTCTAAGGCTGTAACATTTGACCTGAGGAGGCTTACTCTATCCATTTTTTAAACTGTCACAAGTAAATTCTTAGCACTGAAGAACAGCGTGTGCTCTATGTGGGGCTTCAGACGTTCCCCAGGCCGAGCCAAAAGGTGACATGTGATCCCACCAACAGTAATTGCTGCTCCTACATAAAAATTAATTTAAGCCAGCCAGCCCCACTGGTTGTCCTGGTTATTTTGTTTACCAGGAAAGGTAATGATCCAGCATGAGCAGGGGATGTAATTCTAGGTACCTGCAAGATAGCGGTAATTTGGCCAGCTGTAGACAGTCTGGATTAGCATTTCCGTGTCTAGACAGGGGCTAAAAGATGCTGTTGCATTGGATAATATGGTGTAACAAGTAAGCCCTTCCAGCAGGGCCCTTGGAACTTTGAGCAATTGAAGCTCCTTGCTTGTCTGAATAGCAAAATCACTGTCAAAAGTTTTTTTCCTTTCTATATCACCCCGTACAATGGCGAAGTAGGTAATACATAGTTGCCCCTGAATACCACTATCGAGCCAGTAGACTGAGCCATACAAAGTTTGCCACAGTGGCCATGACGTCCACCTATTCTGGTCCAGTTCCCATTCTAGCCAACCTTTTGCACAATCATAAAAAAAAATTGCATTCTTAGTTTGAGGTGATCGCTTGTCTGGCCAGTATATACATTAGCAACAGAATACCAAGAGTAAAGCAATGTACGTGATAGCCATATACCATGTTATTAGGAAAGTTAACATATAGGTAAAACCTGTTATTACTAACTTGTTATATTGTAGTGCTAAGTTTGATGAATACTCAGTCCTCTGTATCAGCATGGTGACTCTTGCGAACGGGGCTCAGAACTGTCAGAGCTCCGGTGATCGATCGAAAGTAACGGAGCCAGGACAGCAAGGAGCGGCTGCTCTCATAGTCAAGTACGCGATCCGTGACCGCGTGCCTGACTGAATCTCCACTCGCCCTCTCTTTATTTCCACTCGCCAAATGCGAGCGGGCGAGTGGAAATTTTGAGCCCTGATCTATACAATGCCTGCCTGACAAGAGGAAGTACTAACATATACAGTATTTAGTTAAACAATAATATATATAATTTGACTAAATAGGAAATACACAAATGTAAACACAGTACTTTAACCCCTTCATGACTGAGGCCCTTTTTTCATTTTTTTTTTGTGTGTACATGTTATAATCCCCATTTTAGGCCTGAAAATTACTTAAACCCCCCAAACATTGTATATTTTCTTAAAGCCGAGACCCTATAGAATAAAATGGTGGCAATTGCAAATTTTTATGTTGCACGATATTAGCGCAACTCCTTATCAAATCCTAACATTTAATGATAAATGCACTTAAATGCCCCGTAACACAATAAAATACCATTTTGTTTTGTAAAATATAAAAGATGACGTTACAACGAGTATTTATTACATACCCAACATGCCCAGGTTAAAAATGGTGTGCATCCGTGAAACTGTGACAAAATTCAGTACCCCAAAAAGTCCATAGGCAATGCATTAAAAGCCCCTACAGATCGTCAGTTTAGAGATATGTGTAAATATTGGCGCTATAATTAGTGCTCTCACTCCGGCATGCGCAGCGATACCCAACATGTGTAGCCCGATCGTCATTTACATACGTAGGCGCACCAGACGTGTGCTTACATGGAGATGCACGTGCTCGCGGGGGGTGTGGGACTTTAATTTTTTGTATTGTTATTTTTACATTTATTTTATTTAATATAAATTTTAAAAACTGTTATTTTTTTAACTTTACTTTAATTGCTGTCACATAGGGGGACTTACAAGTCCCCCATGTGATAGCATATTGGTGGTGACATGTACTCTTTAAGACCTCTTTAAGATCCAAAAGACCCCTAGTGTCACCTTTACACTCTAGATAAGCTATTGGGTCCGGAAGTGATGTAATCTGCATCACTCCCGGTCCCATAGTACGTGGAGGAGGTCGGTGAACAGAGGTTCTCTGATCTCCTTCCAAGCTGCCCCCCCCTGAGAAGCCAGTTCCGGGCCCGTGGGAGGAGCAGCGGAGACCAGGAAACACGGTGGCGGTGCGAGGGGCCTCCATTTACCGGCCCGTATTAGCGATCTGGCAGCAGCTGAGCCACCAGAACGCTTCTACTGTAAAGCCGACAGTTGGCTTTACAAGTTTTAAAAAAGTCCCGGCGCTCTGTTTAAACGGGCCTGGTGCCAGTGACGTACTATGGACGTCACTTGTCATTAAGAGGTTAAATGAAAACTTACAATTATTTGAAACAGAGGAAGGTGACAGACCACGATGGTCACTGATCTGCAGGACATAGAAAGGGAATGTCTGCGCTTAGATCTACCCCTAAGGCTCCATTCACACCTGAGTGGCTATCTGTGCGTATTCGGCTGTACAGATACGCGTGGAGTCGCTCTAAACAGAAAATACAATGCCCTTTAATGTACATCGTTCAGACCATTGCGGGTAGAGGTGCACCGAAATGGAAATTTTAAAAATGAAACGAAACTGAAATAAAAAAAATTGTCAGACCGAAACCGAAAATGTTTTTTTATTTAAATTTTTTTAAATCTTTTTAATATATATTTTTTTTAAATAAACTTTTTCATTTTTTATATTTATTAATTAATTTTTTATTAAATTTTTTTATCCATGCTTTTAGGGGCTTCGGGGAAATATTGGGGGTCTAAACAGACCCCTGATGTTTCCCTTTTAAAATAGAAAAACAGATTTAGGACACAAAGTCCTCTATCTCTTTTTCTGTATCCCCTGTTATCAATGAACAGGAATGAGTGTTCCTGTTCATTGATAACATGAGGACATTGTATGTTTACTATACCTACAACTATGAATGAACATGAGGTGATGCAGATCACTCCCATTCATTCATAATTGAGGATATAGTAACCATACCATGTCGTCAATTATCTACAAACACTCAGCGATCACTGATCGCTGAGTGTTTGTGCCCGCTCTCCTCTCTGACACGCTGTCACAGGAGGCTGATCGAGCGGAGCAGGGAGGTGAGCTCAGCCTCCAGTGACAGCGCTGGCTGTCTCCACCCACACACCGCTCTGCCGGACTGTGATAGGCGGCCGAGCGGTGTGGGAGGAGAGACACCGGCCGCTCACAGCGCTCTCCTCCTGCAGCGCTTGGCCGGCTGTCACTTTCTTTTCTCCCCACTGGAACACAGAGCAGCAGGTAGAAAAGAAACCAGGGATGCGCCGATGTATCGACCGAAACATGTGCCATTTTCGGCCGATATGTTTCGGCGGCCGATATATCGGTGCATCCCTAATTGCGGGGCTTATGTCCCCCGAAATAGTACGAGCGCGATAATCCCGCGGATTCCACACATTCGCGGCTATTTAATAGCTGCAAACGAGCGGCATCTGTGCGGATTTAAAATATTAGCGTTTTCGTCCAGCATGGTCTTCCGCGTGGGAACCGCAAACGCTATATGTGAATGCAGCCTAACATAGATATATGCATGTTACTAGTATCCTGTATAGTACCTTGCATTATAGGTTTAGGGACATTGATATAAAATGATGCTGATGAATAAAAACCACTTCTCTTAGCATATTTTCTCAGACCATTAGAAACATTCGAACTCTTAACTGAACCTGTTTCTTATGTGGATTTGTCTCCTACTGTTGCAATCATTATAGATAAAACCTGTTTTGAGACTTTGCACAGTTTGTAGTGTGAAATAGGTATGTCGACATTGCCTGAAAGAACTACTGAATTATTTTTATGTATTTAACTATTACTATCTATGTTATGTATCTACATAATATTATCAATACTTTTGTAACTGAACCAAGAAGCAGTGATGCGCTGTAACCATCCAGCATTCAGCATTCAATAAATCTGACAAGCTGCTAAAAGCTGATTTGAGGTTGGTCGCAGCACATCATCGGTCTCTGAGTCACGTTATTAAATACGTTTTTGTGTTTTGGAGGAATGGCCATTTTTACTAGTCTACCCTCAAGGCAGCTAATAATAAGGTTTTCAGAGAGCCATAACCTTAAGTAATAAAAATAATGAACTGAAGAAAAGTAGCAGAATGAACCAATGAACTAAAAAAAATTAAGTATTGTATTTTGTTTTACAGAAACACTGCTATGTGGCTTCTACTGTGAGACCTCTGAGCAAATCTGGTGCTTTGACCTTTTGTGACACGACTGGGACATTTACTAGCTGGATGAGTGCCATTTCACCTCTGGCGCGGGTCTTGGCATTGCTGACCTAACTTCAATTCTTTTTTCATGTGTTATGTTAAACTGATGTCATGAGTTCCCAAGTCTCACTAACTACTTACTAGGATTTGCCATGCTGAAGTGTCCTTACCTGTAGAAGGAAAGCAGGAATTTGCTCATAGTGCCAGTTTAAATATATTGGTTTATGGTTGTTATATAGTTCTTTAAAATCTTACAACATTCACACTTGTACTACATGCCCAGTCTTGGCTCTCTCCTGTGAAACACACTACCGACACATTTGTGCTTTATAAATGTGTTTGACATTAGATATCATGCTGTTACACCCTCTCAGCCTGGACATCTATCAGTGTTTCCATGTGTGGGTGGTCTTTTGTCGATAATACAAGTATTTTGAGATCTGCCTAATAAAAAGGATGAATCATAGCCATTTGCAGTAAGTCACATGTAGTGCAGATTCCTAGTAGTCATTGTGCTGGAGAAGCTTGTTTTCTCTGAGCCTGATGATACCTTTGACTGGACCAACCTAATATTTAAGATGTAAAAGCTTTGGCTTTGTTAGGCTTTAGATCTTCCTAGTGAAATATTTTCTGGAATAAAAAGGTGTAATTTAAAGAAATGCGATGCTTCAGATTTTCACTTTAAATTGAATTATGTATTTATTTTGCTCGGTGCTTTACTCGAGTTATGGCCCTTAAGGACCATTAGTACACGCCCAAATACTCGGTATCGGCACCGATACAGATACTAGTATCGGTATCGACAGGGCCAGATTAAGAGCATCATGGACCTGGTGCTGAGAATTTCGGTGGGCCTTTTTATGAAAATGTCAACCGACACCAGGGCCCTCTTCCTCCTGTCCGGGCTGTGGTTTGTAGTATCTCTACAGTTTGTAGTCAGTGGTGAAGCACCAGGGCCCAGCTGCAGCTGTGAGCCTGGTAGATCTGCCACTGACTCCAAGTTGTAGAGAGACTACAAATCCCGGAAATACATTATACAGCAATGCAGAATACCACCAACTATAGAGGACTGCAAATCCCAGTAATGCATTATACAGCAATGCAGAATACCACTAACTATCGAGGACTACAAATCCCAGCAATAAATTACACAGCAATGCAGAATACCACCAACTCTAGAGGACTGCAAATCCCAGTAATACATTACACAGCAATGCAGAATACCACCAACTATTGAGGACTGCAAATACCAGCAATACAGTATACAGCAATGCAGAATATTAAGAAGCTACATACTCTGTGTTGCTCTGAGTTCACAGCCTGATGACTCTAGGGTCTCAGGAGGGCTGTGCGGGCTCTCAGGAGGCTGTTCAGGCTGTAAGGTGGCCAGTGCTAGCTCTCAGGTGGTTAGTCTGGCTCTCAGGTGGTCAGTGCAGGCTCTTGGTGGTCAGTACAGGCTTCAGGTGGTGAGTGCGGGCTCTTGGTGGTCAGTGCTGTCTTTCGGTGATCAGTGTGGGCTCTAGGTGGTCAGTGTGGGCTCCAGGTGGTCAGTGGGGGCTCTTGATCGTCAGTGCAGGCTCCGGGTGGTCAGTGTGGGCTCTGGGTGGTCAGTGCAGGCTCTGGGTGGTCAGTGTGGACTCTTGTTGGTCAATGTGGGCTGTAGGTGGTCATCGCTGCCTGATCGGGACAGTGATCAGCCACAATCAGGCAGCAGCGGCCCTCTATCCAGGCAAATTAGAAGGCCGCTCGCTGGGGTCTCTTGGGGCCCTAGTGAGGAGCAAGCGGCCCTCTAAAAGGCCTGAATAGAGGGCCGCCACTGTCTGATTGAGGCCAGTCCCTGGCATAGGTTGCCATCAGGCAATCCAGGTTGACGGTTGAGCCTATGTTAGCAGTTCTACCTGCCCTTATATTAATCCGGCCCTGGGTATTGGTGCATCCCTAATTTTTATGAATGTATTTTAAAGCAATAAATGTAACAGTCACCAAACATTCACCAATGGTGAATCCTTCATAATCAATTAAAATCAAAGCACCAGGAAGCTTTGCCTGCAGTGAATGTTTGGTGAATGCCACATTCACTGCTTTAGTAATATTATATAGACATAGTGGTTGATTTATAAACACTTTGCTGGGCCGTTTGCTCTGCAACTATCTGTGAATGTCAGTTCAGTGTGAATATATGCACAGATGAATGTTCTTTATTTTATTTCTGGAATCACTTTAAATGCTTTGCTTGTAATATTGCATTATGGCCACTAGATGGAGGTGAGGAGCATAGGAAATTAGTAATTATTTCCTACGCTCTTTTAGCACCATCTAGTGTCTAATGATCTACAGGGGCAATAAAACACCTCTTTCACATATTCAAGTAAATGATTGCCTTAAGAAAGTAAAAATTCTTAGCTCCTTTAGTAAATTAACCCCAGTGTGTCTGAAAGGAAAACAGCTTCTTCTGTGCTCCCTCTTTAGAGAACCCACAGTGCTCAGTGAATCCAATGTTACCACCACTGCCAGCACTTACATTCTGACATCTAGCACCTGCAAATGTCACACTACCCAAACAGTGACTGCAGCTCATGTGAATGTGTATCACAGACTTAATGTGAAGACAGCATGGCACAAGTCATACTAAAGTTCCAGGGCCTCCCAGGATAACTTGCAGCATACACATATATTACTGCAGACCCCACAAATGCTTCTCAGGAGAATGTATGCTGAATGTCTCTCACTGCATATATAATACAAATAATGGTACCTGTTTCTATCATATACCAGCGAATGTCCAGTTGTCCTGAGCCATAGATATTAATGCATCCAGGTCCTTTGTATAAATAATGCATCAATACTCCTTCTAAAATCTAGACATACTGTATCTCCAGGAGTTGTTAGGTACATTTACCAGCATGTGCAGCCATGAATACACAAAATTACAGGCCATATGCACCATGTTACAACCGAAACTTCCTCATAGGAGAGAGAGAGAAGGAGAGAGAGAGAGAGATAGAGAGAGAGAGAGAGAGAGAGAGAGAGAGAGAGAGAGAGAGACTCTTTAATGCTTTTAAGAAAACCACATACAATCCCCCAACTCATTACATTTTCAGTTTAAATTCCTATCATCTGTCACCTGAAGTAGGTGACTTCATTGGGAGATTTTCTTTCAGCTCAAGTTCTGGTGGCAACTATCTATATTGATCTTAGCTCTTTGCTATTGTAATAACTGAGCCAAGGACAGGAAGTGAGGATGGACATCTCCAATAGGCATGAAATCAGTACTAAAAGTCTGGGGACGGTTTGGACCCTTTTGCATGCTATCCAAAACTGAATAAATCCAAAAAACAACATTTTGGCTGGAGTTACATATTGATTTGTATCTATGTGGAGTAACATTTGGTAAGCATAGCTCTACATTCAGAAACATGTATGGAAAATATGTATTTATTAAAATGTATAATCTATGGTATAATTTAAACATGTTGACAACTTCCAAATTTGATCTCTCATATTAATGTAATATGTACAGTAAGTAGGCATGTTATTGTTCCGAGGTTCATATAATGCCCTTTTTATGGGTCACGTTATTAGGACTTTAGATGTCTTCCAGTCATATACCTATCTATAGTTAATTATAAAGAGTGTTTAAGAGAAATGCCTATGCTCGCTAAATCTGAGCTGCATGTCAAAAACCTGATCAGCATGCAAGATATTATAGGTTTGTATTTAATCTACAGGTTCATTTTAATGATGTGATACTGTGTTACAATATATTTTGTAAATTAAAAGGCAATTTTGCTGCATCCTTGCACATAGTATTTTCCTGTTTAGTGCAATAAATACCCTCTGTATTCAACTGCATATAATGTTTACAATGTATTTCTATGTTGATTAGAATGATTTTACTGTATTTAAAACAAGCACTGAAGGTGATAACACTTTTTCAGTGAGTTTTAAAGTATGAATACGCTGAAAGAGCACAATTTTACATGATATAGCATTGCTTTACATCAACAGATCTGATAGTTAAACCCGTTGGATTTATCAATGTAGATTAATATGTAAGATAGAACATGAGATGAGATTTTGTTGGTTATTATATTTTTGTGACTGTCTTCTCCCAGATTATCAATTATTCTTCATAATGTAATGTGTTCATGGCATTTCCTCCCTTCCTCTCCATTATTGCCTCTCCATTATTATAATGCACCTGCCACTGGCTATGAGGGTCATGATAACGTGGTGGCGATTGCTCAGGGTTGTCATGGCTCATCATTGATGCTGCTTTCAAAGCAGTTTCCACTTTCTGTTCAGACGTAGAAGACTGCAGCTTGGGATTAAGTGTCCAGCAGTGGACATTCTCCACTCTATTATTCCTTCACTACATGCAAACACTCTTGAGCATGCAACATCTTTAATCTGGGAAGAAAGAAGGGTGACCCGGTGCCATCCTCATAAACCCACTCATTTCCCAACAAGAATCAATGTTTTCTTGGGAATAGGTGAAAACTAAGTGTAAATTGTAATGAGGGTATTTCCTTTCCTTTAGTTCAGGCACCCAAGACTGCTACATACAGTTACTTCACCTTTCTCAATTCTCAGAGTTGTCCCTTGCATAATCGCCACCCGGGGGCAGGGTGCTGGTGGTCACATTCTGGGGGGGAGGTTGATGGGGTACTGGTGGGGCTAATGGTGCTCTGGTTGACATCCTGGTGGTTGACACCCAGCTCTGGCCGGCATCCTGCCCAGCTCACAGACGTCACTGGTTGCCAGGAGCTGGGCGGGACATCAGCCAGAGTGTCCTAGGTTGCATAATGTTGGGAGGGGAGATGTGTATGGCCCCTGTCACGTCATCGTCATGTCTGAGCCTGACACCCTCCCACATGACCTAAAGAGATCCCGCCTGAGGCAACAGCCTCATGCTACCTCTTTATAGGATGGCCCGGCCACTACTATGATGGTGGCATTGTGTTTTTCAGTACCAGTAAGAACATTTGACATTTTAAATGTGTTATTACAATATAAATACATGTAAATCCATGAACCAGTACATCAAATGTAGATTTCACAAAGTGTTACAGACCTTATAAATTACAATCAAGGTCAAGGCAAAGAAAATGGGACAGGATAGCCCTTGCTGGCACAATCTATCCCTTTTTAGTCTTGTAGCCCCATATTGTGACTTAGTTTTTCTTGGAAATGCCTTAAAATTATTTTATGTTTCAGTAAACAAAATGCTGCTTTCCGCTATCCCACTTTAATTCTCTATGCTGGTATAGCTGAGTAACAAAACACAAATGTCCTCACAGAGATCTATACTGCAGAGGAAGAGAGGGGGCCTGACAGATCAAGTCTGTTACTAGGAGCTGATTACCGAGTATTATTGGACTGTATATTGGACTGCTCAGTCATAATAAGACACCCTGGACAGCTTTTGTAACAGGAAAGTGGAGGTAAACTATAAACATGTGACTACATATGAATATCTGTGAATTCAGTTGGGCTTTAAACAGTTGTCACTCTGAGCAGCACAATAATCAAATTCTCTTTTTTTTAATAACCTCAAGCCCTTGTTTACATTTACTTGGCAGTCCATAGTCTGTCCTTCTCAACTTTTAGTGCCTAGGAGGTCACCTGAGGAGGAGGAGGCAGTAGCAGATTTAACTAATAGGTACCAGCATACAAACAATCTAGCAGTCTATAGGATAGAAGGTATGAAGCCGTGGCCACATAGAAAAAAATCTTCCTTTAAATTATTTAATTGACCATTATACACATTTGCTTTTCCAAAATATATTATGCACCTAATAGACATATCACTGTGTTGCTTAAATATACTCTGCACCTGTTTGCTTTACATTGGATTGTAGATTGTCAATAATTGTTTCTGGACAATGCAATGTACATTTAGCTTGTTACATTTTTTGATGTAATGGATGAATTATTGTAGATGAAATAAAATACATTTTATGTACATTAATAATTGTGTTTTGGTTGTTATATGTATTAATTTTTACATAGGCAGTGTTTTTAACCCCTTCATGGCTGACGCCTTTCCCCCCCATTTTTTGTTTACATAGTATAATCCACATTTCAGGCCTGAAAATTACTTGAAACCCCCAAACATGATATATTTTCAGAATGCCAAGACCCTGTAGAATAAAATGCTGGGAGTTGCAAATTTTTATGTTGCATGATGTTAGCGCAACTCCTTATCAAACCCCAACATTTAGTGAAAAATGCACTTAAATGCCCCAAAACACAATAAAATACCCATTAAAATACCCATTAAAATACCCATTAAAAGATGAGTTACATCGAGTAAATAGATACCCAAAATGCCCAGGTAAAAAATTGTGTGCGTCCATGAGACTGTGACAATATTCAGTACTCCAAAAAGTCCATAGACAATGCTTTAAAAGCCCCTACAGGTCATCAGTACTGGGACTAGAATTATTGCCCTTACTTTGGCCTGTGCGGCGACACCCAACATGTGTAGTGCAATCGACGTTTTCATATGTAGGCCACCCCACGCGTGCTTACATGAAGACTTTCATTTTTTTCCATTATTATTATTTTATTTTTTAACTTTCCTTTAATTGCTATCACAAAGGGGGGCTTACAAGCCCCCCATGTGATAACAGATTAGTGGTAACAGGTACTCTTTAAGGTGCTTCTGGGGGTCCAGAAGACCCCCAGTATCACTTTTACACTTGAAATAAGCTATTGAAGTGCGCTGCAATAAGCTATTGAAGCGTACTTTAATGGCTTATAGCTCGGCTTCAGGAGCCCATCACTGACAGCTATGGGACTGGAAGTGATGTAATCTGCCATATAGTATGGGGAGGGGATCGGTGAATGGAGGTTCGCTGATCTCCTCCCCAGCTTCTCCCGACACCAGAGAAGCCGGTTTCAAGCCCATAGGAGGGGCAACAGAGCCCAGGAAACACGGCTGGGGTGTCGGGCGGGCGGCCAGTTTACCGGCCCATAGAAGCGATCTGGCGGCAGCCGAGCCGCCAGAATCGCTTCTACTGTAAAGCCGACAGTGCCCCGGCCCCCCACCCGGCGCACCGCTGTGTTTCCCGGGCAACAGACGCAGGGAGTCTGTTTAAATGGCCCTGATGCCAGTGACGTGCACTGTGCATCACTGGTCACAAAGGTGTTAATGTTATTGCTAATAAGGTTTTTTTGGGCCACCATTATCTCCTGTGGCAAAAGAGTGACTAATACAGCTATGCTGAGTAAGGAAATACTTAAGTACCTTCATAGAACATGAAACACTTGTCAAAAGTTAAAGTATAATAAAAGGCAAAATACTTGGATAGAGTGGTGAGGGTTTAGAGCTACTGTCAGGTTTTTATTGCTGCATGTGTCCCCGTTAGGTGATTCACTCTCCCTAACTGTGCTAACTGTGCTAATCATCAGTGTCACCAGGAATGAAAGTGAGGCTAAATCCAAAATAATGGTTCGCAACCAGAACAGGAAAAGAGGGAAAAATCTTCCAATTTTGTTCTCTTGACAGCTGTCTAAGAGGGGATTTCCCTCATTTTGGAAAGATATCCTCTCACGTCCTGTTGAGTCTATAGGAGAGGAAGTGATGGGAAATCTCCCTAAAGAGGTACAAATGACAAAGAAGAAAAAACTCTATCCAAAATGAAAAAAAAAAGGTTTTCTTTAGATTTACTACAGATTTTTTTTAAAACCTCCCCTTGCAAGGGGGACACCCCCACACTGCGAGGATTAACTGCTTGTTTTTTTAGGGGGATTCTTTAAACTAGTTTTGCTTACCCTGTTCCTGCTGGCTTCAAGTGCCTACATGTACGCATATTGAAATCAACCAGGATGAAAGCCAGTTAACCTACCAACGTGTCTTGGATTGGGTGACTAATCAATACCTACACAAAACTCATGCATACAATGAGAGTAGTAAATTTTTTCACTTAAAGGAGGTGTCACAGGTCGGCTCTATTGACTGGGAAGTCAGCAAACACACACCGCCATTCACTGACTTCTCAATCCTCTCCCTGCAGGGATTTCTCCAGTACTGACTGGAGGAACGGACGGGGGAGGGGCGGACACAGCTGTCTCTGCCTCTAGAGAGGCAGAGATAGCTGTCAATCAGCCAGCGGAATAGATCTCAACAGTATTGTCACTCAAGACCCATCCCGGCTGTGGATGGCACAGTCAATAGCCCGCTATATAGTGAGTTTTGGGTCAACAGAGAACACAGTATATGTCCTCCTGTGACCCTAAGAGAACTATGGGCGAAAAAAGCTGCCCCATAGTTCACCTTTACTTAAGTAAAGTTTTTTTCACTTTATCCAATCACCTGGACCACCTTCACTGTCTCCATGAGCCAGATTTATTAAAGTGTGAGCTGAGGTAAAGTGAATCTGTGTTCATTTGAAAAATCCTATCGGTTGCAAGAGAATTTAAAAATGCTTTCTTTTCACATGACTGGATGTTTAAAGTGAGCACATGTGGGCCAGGATAAGTTAAAGTGACACTGAGGGTTTAACTCCTGAGTTTAGTGTCACTTTAAAGGAAACCATTTAGAGCAAAGCAACAGGTTTGGTTTACTGTCCCCCTCTGCAGCAGAGAAACATCTAGGTAGGGGGAAGCAGGTGACTATAACCTTTATTTCCAGTGATAGCAATGGTATTTGGCGACTCAACGAGAGATTTTACATGGGTATGGGGTGAAAGTTCTCAGCTGTGTGTAAACTCTTGAGGGTCCAATGAACTGGTGAGGAAGCAGAGGAAACATGCTGCGGGGAAGGATGGGGGGCACTAAAGTAAACCTGTCACTTTGCCCTGCATGTTTTGCCTTAAGGGAATTACACATTCTACTTTGGTGAATAAGTGCCCTCCTCTTTTTGAATTTAACCCTACTTTAAAAAGCCAATGGGCTGAATTGTTTTATTTCCTTTTGGCTCTGTTGTCAGTTGATTTTTGCTCAGGGTTTGCACAGCTTTCTTTTTACTGATGGTTAGGGAGCTGTGACAAAAGAGTAGGTGCAAGAACTTACAACAGCCTTTGTGCACAGTTACTGTAGGGAAAGGAAGAGGAATTGGAAATATCACTATAAATCTTAACTGCAAGCAAACAACTAATGTACCAGCTATGTAACAACTAATGTAACAGATGTTCACCAAAATATGTTTTTGAATGACCCTTTATTTAACAATAGTCAGTAATCAAGGTGTACAGTGATTTCAACTGGATTTACTGAGGAACAAAAGTAAACCCCAGAACAACTCCATTCTGAAAACCTTTGAATGTGACACCTGGTATAGGTAGACTCTTTATTTTCCTGTCAATCCTTTAATTTATAGCAAGCTGCTTCAACATATATTCACCTTGCATTCATCCATATTTTTCCCTTCATGCATATTGCATTATTATACCGTTTGCTTTTTTTTACCGACCTGTTGTTTAACTTTCATTGTTTATTTTCCACTCTGGCTAAACTCTTCCTCACTCTTGCTAATGTGTAGTGGACTGGCCAAGCACAACATTTCCCATGGAGCGCTTCCCTGAAATGTGTTCAGCAGGGTGGGTATGTGGGTAAGACGCACGTCACTGCTGCTACAGAAAAAAAAAATACGGCTAAAATACCGAACTGCTGATTATCCGTATGTCAAAGTTCATAAAGTCTGACGCTATTTTACCGAAACACACAGTCAGAGCTGCCAGTAGAGGTCAGGCCCCAATCCCGTTGCTTAGAATTGTGATTAAATTAAAATTAGAAAATTAATGATCAGATGTGTTATTTCTGCTAATAATGTGAAAACTGAAAAGGTCATATTTACAGAAATTAATTTCTGATATTTAGCAGAGACAAATAAATTAACATTGAGCTGACATTACTTCTTAATGTCAACCTCCTTACTCCCTAAGGAGGTTGATTAGAACCTCCTTAGGGAGTATGCAGGTGGAACCTGCCTTATTTTAGCCTCAGATGTACAGGTTCTAATGTTCTCTTTGCTATTGACATAAAAGGATCATCATGCCAAGATCAAAAGTGCTCTGTAAGGCCTTCAGAAAGAAGTTGTGAATGCCAATAAAACTGTCAAGGAATTTAAAAAGATTGCCAAATATTTGTAATAAATTGTTTTACTGTAAGAAAAAAAATCTATGTGGGGTATAGATTTCAAATGACTGCTAATTTGTCCAGAACTGGCCATCCCAGCAAATTAAGCCCAAGTAATACAGTTTAATAATCAATGAACATACAAGCTGACGTAAAATACTACTCACATGGTAATCACTGAATGAATGGTACAAGGCAGACCACACACAAAGCTGCCTTGCTAGCTGATGCGTTTTGGGGAATATACCCCCTTCCTCAGAGCTAGCAAATGTAAAATTAAATACCAATATATAGACTGGGTGAGCACCATGTGACCCCAAACCAAATCCCCTTAATCGGATGCAGCTGATCACCATCTACTCATTAGCGGGAAATGCACAGAGTATGGTAGCAGTAGAAAGTGCTGGTTTAATACAGTGCAAGGATAGTAAGCTTAATAGTTAACTGGATAGTGCACTGACCACTCATCCACTGTTCGATATACAGCACCATACATTGCCAACATTAAAATCGCCCACCAAATCGGTGGTATACGTGGGCACATCATCAACCCACAAAGATAGTTGCACGCAATGTTGTGAGCTCCACCTGGCCGTTCCATACATGTAGCAAAGGCAGCCGATTGCATAATGAACCTGGGCCCTGCCACACTGCAAAAATAGTTCAAGAATGGTTTGAGGAACATAACAACAAGTTTGAGGTGTTTACTTGCCCTCTAAATTCTCCAGAGCTTAATCCAATGGAATATCTGTGGGATATCCTATCCATGGAGGCCCCACCTCGCAACTTACAGGATTTTATTGATCTCCAACTGATGGCTTGGTGCCAGATACTACAGCATACCTAGTGTAGTCCATGATGTGATGGGTCAGGGCTGTTTTGGCAACAAAAGGGGATCTACTCAGTATTAGGCGGGTGGTCATAATGTCATGGCTGATCACTGTACATGGTCATGACCAAATTTGGGTCAATGACGTGACCTATTCAATCTGTAAAGATGCAGACATTGACAAGGAATGAGTATGGTTCAACATGCAAAGGTTCTCTCAATAGGTGTGATACTATCAGATGGGTGTTTATGGGTAATGTAAGATTATTAGGTGGGTGTTGTCCCACAAAAGGTAATCAGTCATTAGGGCTCCACCCTCCCCAGGAGACAGATTTGCTGCAGGGAGCAAGGAGTGTCTTTGTGTCTTGGCCTGTCTGGCCTTAAAGACAGACGATCTGACTAGGTAAATGTCTACAATGTAGTCTGAGCCAAAGCAGACTGATTGTGTAAACAGACTGAAATAGTCAGGATAATTCCACTGCGGCTTAGTTGTTAATAAAATTGGGCAAAAGGCCTTAAAATACGCATGTTGGCGAGTGGACTGAGTCTGTCATACCGTGCCATTTGAAGCTATACCTCACTATATATAATTTTTTTAATGATTTCTTTTTTAATTTTTGCTAACATGCCTCACAAAGGGACCTCAGTGCACTGAAAACTTGCTTTGTAATGTTTTCCAGTCAGAGCTTAAAAGATTTCACTTCAACAATACTTTTCCTGTTTCGCCATCCAAAAATATTAGCATTACTGGTTAGGGGGGTGTAACATTCTTTTTTGCTTCTGCAGTTTATATTGTATGTACAAATGAAAAGCAAATTAAAGCACTATGTTAACCGTTAATCTATTGGTCTACTGGATTTACTAAAGTGGAGTGTTCCCTCAATGGGCTGTGGATACCCAATATTGTCACAAAGCCTCCAATTGCTGTATTTACTAAGCCTAAAATGTGTCAACACAATGCCTGTTCACTAACGTTTGGCTATAATTTTGAACCTGCAAACCCTTGCCACCTAGAAACAGTTGAACTTGCAGTTAAAATTGTTTTCAGGAAAATAAGTTTAAAAGTGTGTTTTAAGCTGTTTCTTGAATTTCCTTTGTAAGGCTTATAAATGTGTACTTATTATGACTTTCAAAATATGTCTCTACCAGGTTTAATTTCAATTTGTAAATGCCATTACAAACTTATGATAGATTTATTTTTTTGTAATTTCTAATATAAAAAAGCTAAAAACCATACCTTTTCTTTAAAAATGATGTGTTGGGCCAGTCATGTAAGGCATTGATCATGAGGTCTCGGCCAATGTAGAGGATCTTGGAAGACTGATGTCAGTAAACTCTTCTGGCAGAGATGCAAATATTGACAGGGGAGAGCCTGTTTTAGTAGTGAGGTGTGAGACTGATTGAAGACCAGTGTTGCCCAGAAAAGAGAGTATTCTCCATTTAGTCAAGGTTTCCTGGTAAGAAAACAAATTGCTGCAGGAGCAGTATTTGTGTGCATATGGACATTCAGGAAGTGTGTGTCCAGGCCTGTTTGACCCTACAGACAGGTGCTCTGACCAAACCACATCTGATAACAAGAACGTGGGACACTGTCTTAGTGAGTGAGCTTGATTAGACAGAGAGCCTGCGCAGTCCAACCTGGATGACTAAATAGCCAGGAGGCTGAATTTTCTGTTTTATAGAAATAACCCCCTATCAGGGTAAACTCTGTGATGTTGCATTTGTTGACAAATAAAAGTGAGCAGAACCAGATTTTGCATAGTGGACTGTTAAAATTCTCCATTTGGCAACTAAATCTCACAGGAATAATATTCCTATGGATTATTGTTGACTGTAGCACTGCTTTAAAGTAGAACTGTGGCCGGGCTATGGACATTAAACAATTTATATATTTTAACAAGCAGTATAAACAAACCCTCACTGATCTCAGTAGCTGCAGGCTCCCTGAAGTGATTTACCCTCAACATTCAAAGATAATAACTATTTCACTTTTGTTTTCTCTAAGTAGAGCTTTTTGTTTTCCCCTGCCAGCTTTCTAGTCTCTAATGTAAACACAACAGAGGTGCGCAGAAAGAGGAGGACAGCAGAGTGCTGAGACCTGGCTTGGATAACTACAGTGCTTCTATTGTGAACTTTGAGGATATATTTCTCTATAAAGTCTGCTGCTACAGAGGTCAGTGAGGACTTTTTTTTAAAGCTTAGTTACTGCTTGTAAACATTAACAGGTTTATTCACAAAAGGGTGAAGAGTTTGAGGAAGGCAGGAAAAGTGAACAATCGAGGACAACATAGCTGAACTGGAAAGTGAGCTGAATTGGAGAATTCTTCCAAACCAGCTATTTTGGCCTAGATTGTTCACTTCTCCTGCCTTCTCCAAACTCTTCACCCTTTTATGAATAACCCTGTGAATGTTTATAGATGATTGAACACTAGATTCAATGACCTCCCCCACTTCAGTGCTTGTTGCTGGTATCTATAAGTGTGCTCAGCAAACACAGTGCTTTTTTCCTAAGTGCCAGGTCAGTAGAATAATTAAAAGGTGGCATAGCCAAAAAATCTATAATATAGATCAACAAAATATCTGACATTTTATCAAAATTATGAATTATTAGGTAGAATATGATTCACACCATTCTAAAAATACTGTTTTACTTAAAACTTACAGTCAATTGAAACTGAAATGCCACAAATGGTCAATACTTGACAGACAGGCTTAGTATTGAAAATGTTATATTGACTCTTAGACCTAAATAAATTCTTTATATCATTTTGAAATTCCACCACTTGTGACACCACTAAAACATGCATACTGTAATGAGAGATTTGGTGTCACCAATCAAGATGTGACTTGCTCTGGGTGGCTTCATAAACACTTTGGATTCAATCAGACCATCCTGTTTATTGTAATTGGCCACCAGAGTGTAAATCATGTACCTTCTGACTGAGCGTGCCCCAAATGGTCTAAACACCAGACCAATAACATAGACAACTGAGGAGGAGTGAGGGACAGAAGATTTGGTTCCAAAAGAGACAGTTCCTCCAAGCGATTGGCAATTGGAGGCTATGACCTAGCAAAGTCTGAAGAAGGTTAAAACTCCTGAACTGCATATTTGTTGAGCAGCAACAACCAGAAAAACATGCATTATGAAAGAGAGTATTGGTAGGCTACATATATTCAAGCTTTTTATTTGACAAGGTAAATGGACACTTTTTATAAAAAGTCTAAAAAAATGTTTTGATATATATACCACTAATCAATTTTCAACCCTCGTTTGTGCAGTTTGAGTTTTGAAACTAAGGAAGCCAATTGGTGTATATGACCAACAAGAATGTTACCTTTAGCACACTTTCCACATAGCAGGTCCTTAAATGCAACTTGCTTTAACTGAAGGACACCTATGGGTATTCTTAGGTTAACAGGTTATTTAATAGGTAATAATGTATTGCTATCACTGCGTGATAAATCTAAAGTAAACTCAATCTGAGACTATGTACAAAGCTGCACACACAATTTCTGAGGCACTTAAGTGCTCAGCACAACCCATGATTCAGTGTTTTTCCACCATTTACAGAACACCTGTTCACAATCCATTTTAGGCCAAATATATTTTTACAACTTTAATATAGCTGAATCCCTAGAGGCGCATTTCTAGGTGTCTTTTTAATTAATTCTTACAGTTAAAGCGTTTTTGTAAAAACATTTTTATGCATTGAATCTCAAATTTGCCTTCCCTCAGACAAATTAAAAGAAAGTATTAAATAATGGTTGTGTTCAAGCGGTGGAATATTAGGATAGAGTCAAAAAGTATTACCCTCAGAATATCCCTGTAAATCTACAGCTATGTTTATCTTAACTATTCAATGTCCATAAAATACAGCTGCTTTTCCATCAATCCATCCTTAAATAGGACAGGCTTTATACACTATACACAACACCCAGCATGATCTGACATCTGTGTCATCTCACGGCTGACTCCGGCCACTTGCACAGGCAGATCAGCGTCCCTGGTTACCAGATAACCAGGGACACTGAACTCCAGATAGCCCAACTCTCCCAGCCGCTCGATCGAGCAGAGTAAACCTTTCCCTGCTCTGTTGTCTTTTTCTTTTTTTTCCTTCTGATATCGGAGCCATTGGCAGAGGGGACCTGCAGTTCTCCATCAGGTCCACTCAAGTGATTGACAGCAGCAGGGGGCGGGTGCAATAGCTAGTTTGTTATTGGCTATTGCAAATTGAAATAGCCAATAGGAATGTAGCTATGCATTCCTATGCTTATTTCTATTTATTTTTTGTTCTGATGGCAGCCAATGGCTCCGATATCAGAGGAAAAAAAAAGACAACAGAGCAGGGAAAGGTTTACTCTGCTCGATCGAGCAGAGTAAAACTTTCCAGGAGAGTTGTCACTGCTAGCTCCGCCCAATCGTTTACTATTCCTTTTTTCTACTTTTTAAACTATTTTTCTATTCTGCTCGATACCACTGCTGCTGTCTATGAGTATAGGCGGAACAGCAGTGAGTAGCCTGCCAGTGGTTCGGCTCAGCCGATCCAGATGTTGGATCGGCTGAGTCGAACTCCTTCCGCACTTCGGGTCGGCCGAACATGCTGAGCATGTTCGGCCGACCCGAAGCCAGGCGAAGCAAGCCGATGTACTGCTGATCTCAGCCGATATACGGCTGAAATCAGCCATACAAGCCTGAAGTGAATAGCCGAACATTGTTCGGCTCACTTCACTTGGGGTCGGTTGTTCGCTCGGCTGCCCCCGGCAGCTTAGTGAATAGACCCCACAGTATATTGCATTCAGACTGAACTGGAAAAATGACCAGCACAGCCCGACCTCAGATAGTGTTAATGAGCCCTAAATCACAAATGCAGACCAGGAATTCTGACTGCAGTTTATAATCTGCATGCTTGCTCCAGTTCAGTGACTCAGAAACAGCCAGACAACTAGTATCCTAAGAAGAAGGGCAGATATGGCAATGTTTTTCTCTTAGCACAGGTTTCCTTTGAAGATAAGCTGAGAAATGAATAATTGAAAGTATATTCATTTTTTGGCTTAGTAACTGTACTGTGTTTCTAAATGAAAAATCCCAAAACGTAAATCGTACATGAGCTTTATTATATTTACCTAAAAATATATTTTAAGTAGAAATAAAATACAGTTTAATATTTATTCCACACATCGTGTTTACAGAGATGAGAGCGAGCAGACCACACAAGTTGTACATTACAAAGTTTATGTACAGATGTGATGTGAGTTAATGAAGCAAACCACGGCATAAAGCACCATAAAATGTGAACAATAGGTGTATTCATGCAATGTGCATTTATTAAGGCAGATTTTCCTGTAGCACACGTGCATCCCTGAATATAATCTAAGCTACCAAAGAAATCATTATCACCCTAGCTTGTGTTCTTAAATATCCAATCAGGACTGGGAAAAATGTCTGATTTTTTTCAATTCTCCTTTAAATTACTATGCATTTCATCACCGGGTACAGGGAGAACACATATAAATATATTTTATTACAATGGTAATACAGAATAATAAAACACCCATCCAGCTTCTATCTAGGGCTTGAAATTGAGTTAATTTAATTTTAAATGGAATAAATGAAAACAGTAGGAAGCAAATAAATATAAGTTAATTGCTAGATCATGCAAATCTTAGCAAGGTATTAGAATTTCACAAATAAAGGGACACACATAATTGTGCAATTGAGTTCTTTGTTTGCTTTCAGGTTCTCAGATATACGGGAGTATCAATTCTCTCATTTGTGCAAGCAATGCTTTCATTTTTTAACATGAACAATAACATAAGAGTGTTCTGTGGCTGAATGAAAGGGACCATCTGATTGGTTACAGTAAACTTTATGTACAGCTCTTAAATTGTGTCAGCTGCCTGCCATTGTAAGCAATTGGCTCTTTAAGCTAGATTAGCCCTATGAAAATGCTTATGTTAGCATGTGTTTGATGGCATTTTGTTTTTTTGTGCATTTCGCTGCATACTTAATGACTAGTAAAAGAAAAAAAGAAACAAAAAAGTACATTAAACAGAGAAGGGGATGCATATTAAAACACAGTTGTTGTTTTTTGTTAACACAATGGTGTGATAACATTATATAGGTCATCCTAAGCAATTTTGTCTTTAAAAAAAAAAAAATTATTACAATAAAATTAGGGGAAGATTTACTGAAATAGTAGTGGCGATTCACTTAGTAAGGTAACCAATCTTGTGCAGGAGAAAATAAAAAACAGGAATTATGCTACACGGCTGGTTGGTTGAAATTAACACATCTTTACAAAGCTCAGGGAACATTACCATTGTTAAGCGAACAGTCTCTGGTTCTTTATGTTCCTTCTGGTAATTTTCCACTGAAGTATATGCAAAGCTTATTAGAGCATCCACTGCATTTTTTTTTTATTTCTGAATTTTTTTTGTCTTTTTTTCTAGGCTGTCTAGTTTTTTTTGGGGGAAGGGGAGAAAATATTATTAAAATGCAAGACTGATTAAAGGCAAAGAAAATAGGGATGAAACTGCTGTAAAGTTATCTGCATTTTCTTTTTGTCTTTATTCCTTTCTTTAACCTACATTTTAATAAAGTATTTCCACCACTTTGTGAAAGAATCCGTTTGCCTATAACCTAATAAAGTTAGACCAAGGCTAGAATTTATTAAGCGATTTACCTTGGAGGCCTAAAAATATTATCGTCCTGGAAAAACTATTTCATTTATTTATGCAGACAAAAAGAAAAAAGAAAACTCAAAAAGTGTTTGTTTTTTTTCAGTTTGACCAGTGTTAGTCAAAAATTGTTTTAATGTTACCGAAGACAAGAGAGAGAGAAAGAGCGATTGACCCTGGGACAAATTATAGAAAAACATTTTTACTTTATTAAACACTAGTCCTTTTTAAAACTAACCCTAGTCAAAATAAAAAACACACCTTTTTTTTAGTTCAATCTGAATTTATTGATAGCAATGGATTGTTATGGGTTTGCTGCTTAGAGATTGCATAGAAACAAAATCATGTTTTTAAGATGAAATAAAATCATTTTTGCAAGATGATATAACCCAAAGAAAGCATTGTTTGTATAACAAATAATGATATATGTGTTTTGTGGTTAATTTATTTTATTAACCCTTGCATTGGGGCTACCCCTGCACTGCAAGGGTTAACTGCTTGTTTTGGTCTAGGGCCGAAAATAACAAAGTTATTTTCCTCTGAGCAGGCTGAATGTGACGGCGCTTTCTGGCAGCCTGTCGCCTCCGCTTTAGCAATGGAATGTCCCTCAGCATCCTTATGTCCTATGCACTGTGTATAGAACATGATGACTCTGGAACCTTGGACCGCTTCAGCAGAGGGTGAGAGATGCTCCAGGGATCGGTCCCGTTGCCATGGAGGATCGGGTGACTATAACTTTGTTATTTTTAGCCCTAGACCAAAACAAGCACGTAACCCCGGCAGTGCGGGGGTAGCCCCACTGCAAGGGTTAGTCAAAAGAATTACCTGGAGTTCTTTAAGTAATGACATATGCATCAATGAATAAATAGGCTCATAGCAGAAATGAAAAAATTTATCTGGTCTATAAGGGGTATACAAGTGTGAAAGTTGAAGTGAGTAAGTCAATGACAAACAAGTTCACACCCAACTCCAGCTAAAATGTTACCTGTCACTGTAACTGTCACCTTTACTCAGTAGCTTGCTTTGCATGTATACTGTATGTAGAGAAAACATATAAAGAAAGGAATGACATTTAAAAAGCTGAATTCCTATACTGTCAACCTATATTACAGATTGCATACCTTTACTTGCACACAATATTTTGTTCTATAGTATGGGTACATAGGTAGTTCCTACATTGATCTGGTGTACATGTGTGTGGTTCAAACATCCTGTCAGATACAGGGACATTCCATGTAACATGAAGTCTTCTTTGTGTGACTGGATGATTGTAGGGAATGTTACAGGGTTATTCACGAGTTTGGAGAAGGCGGGGGAAGTGAACAAGCTAGGACCTAATAGCTGAACTGGAAAATAAGATGAATTGGAGCATTTTTCCAAAGCAGCTATGTTGTCCTAGATTGTTCACTTCTCCTGCCTTCTCCAAACTCTTCACCCTTTTATGAATAACCCTGGAAGTCTTTGATCTGCTATACAGTGCTGTCTTCAGATTTCACTTTCCACTTCTGTCAGCAGAGGTCACTGTTGTCACAAAAATACAGCCTTCCCTTAACTGTATTGTTTCAGTAGCAGCTGTTTGGGACATCAATGCAGTTGAGGGATATCTCATTACTGTTTTTGGTAGTTGCTACATATTTCAAATGAAGTGATACAAAGGAAATAACAGATGACATATAGTCACAACTTGAGAAAGAATATTGCTTTTCCAACGGTGGGTCTCACTTATGTCATAAAAACAGGCGTATTATGAAACCGCTTTTCTGTCCTTGAGTGCATTATGTTCTAAACGACAACATGAGGTTTTCATTTAGTGAAGCAACAATTTGTCTCATCATAGATGTTTGTATTTGAAGGCTGTGGAATCATGTGTCAGCAATCCTTACAGGGGCACAACATTAACTATAATGAAGATCAGACTAAATGCTCTTATTTTGTATTATTATTACTATTATTATTATTAGTTTTGTTAGGATGTATTCAGTTATATTATTTGTGTCTCTCTGAGTGCAGAGCTTCTGGGTGCAGCACTTAGCTGTCAGGTAAGTGTCATATTTGATCAACTTTTCTGAATAGAATATAAGGGAATATGTGCAAATGTTTAACCTGCATTGCCATGGACAGTGGGGACAAATATAATCAAAATATGACAGGACTCCATAACGGAAGCTACAGCTGGGAATAATGTCCAACCTCGGAGTGTTTAGTTGTATGTACATTTTAACTTAAATTTAGAGATAATGGAAAAAAGGAAGTATAATTCTTTTAGTAGACCTAATCACTTAAAAAACAAAAAAACTTGCTACATTTTTACAAATCAGTACTTTTTTGTACTTCTTAAGGTGCCCATACACTGTACGATTATCGTACGAGAATTGCGGGAAATCCCGCGATCGTACGATAATCGCAAAGTGTATGGAAGGTGTGCGACCGTTTCTACTGTAAGGTTGCACTTCTTCCTTCGAACAAGCAGGCTGAAAAACCCACCGAAAATCATAAGATTCTTGGCGGGTTAGTGGCCTGCTTGTTTGTCAACTGCCGAACGGGCCGCACACTGCACGTTTGCAGTCATCGGAAGCCCGCCCCTCATTGCAGTCATCGCAAGCCCATCCCTCAAGGGGGCGGGCTTGCGATGATCGCAAGTACGATCTGCCTGTCCAAGATGGGCAGATCGTACGAGCTTTTAATAAGCTTACGACCATCGCAAGACAAAAGTCTTGCGATGGTCGTAAGGTGTATGGGCACCTTTACTTGTGTTACTTCAGTCATGTAGATTTTGTATTACGCTGGTTAAGTGTTGCCCCGCATTCACACCTGTTCATGTAGCATTTGTGCAAGTTCGTGTACGTGTTAGCAGGCCCCATTGAGCTCAATGGGGCCTGCTAACACGAGAAGCGCTGCAAAAAAGCTCATGTAGCAGATTTTGTGACACCATGCATGTATTTCATGTTCGCAAACGTGGAGCAAAAATGCATGTCTTCCTGGTCGTGTTTTGGGTGCCATTAGTAATTAATGGCAACGCAAGCTTTTAGCACATTTTGCCACGTTTCTGTGCACAAAAATGCGTGCTTTCGCGAACGTTCACGGAACAGGCAGGTGTGAATACAGGCTTATTTCTGCAATGTCCTAACACAGGCCCAGACCAAGAGGTTGTTGGGTGAAGTTCTCATATTGCTGCTCATATGGTAAGAATACTTAATTACTTGACTTATCACTGAACTCCAGCCTTACCTTTAGTCTTGTACAGCTGTGTAGGCTCCTTATCTAAAATTGCTTTTCACAGTGTGCTTTAGAAGCTGCAGCAAGTCAGGTAGAGCCCACCTCATATCCTGGTTGAAGAACAATGAGCATTATCTAGCCCTTTCCTCCCCAGTCATACTGTCCCTGGCACACCACTTTCACTCATTGGATTTCAGTTCTTTCAATTTCTGGAAGCTCAGCATTATACGTGGCTGTTACCTGAAATGGTCTACATACAAATGCAGGCTGCTTAGGAAGCTATGTAGAGAACACAACCGGTCATGATATATCTGCATTGCATAAAAAAGCACAGAGACTTAGTGACGATATCACTGGGTCTCAAATCAGATATATATAGGGTTATTCAAAAAGCTGCCAAAGGCAGCCGAGTGAATAACTGGCCCGAAGTGAAGTGAGCCGAACGCTGTTCGGCTATTCACTTCAGGCTTGTACGGCTAATTTCAGCCGTACATCGGCTTGCTTTGGGTGGCTTCAGTTTGGCCGAACATGCTGAGCATGTTCGGCTGGCCCGAAGTGCAGAAGGAGTTCGACTCATCCGATCCAACATCTGGATCGGCTGAGCCGAAACTGAGGCAGGCTACTCGCTGCCGTTGGGCCTATTCTCATAGTGGCCGAACAGCAGCAAGTGAATAGTCGAATGCCGCTCAGCGGCATTCGGTTCGGCTGCTCTGCTTGGTACCTCCGTGGTACTGAGCAGAATAGCAAATCAGCACCATAAGTAGAAAAAAAATAAGAAAAGAAATGTTTTTTAAAAAAAAGGTAAATAAATGATAAATCTTAAAAAATAAATACAGTATTTTTCCGTCTATACGACGCCCCAATGTATAGGACGCCCCCCACTTTTCTTACTCAAAATTCAAAAATCAATATTTTCCATGCTCTTTTGCATAACTGATTACATCCAGTTTTAATTTTGCAGAGTAAGACAGCCGCTTACTGGTACTGGTATTTAACGGTATTTTTTTTGTTTTCTAACATTTTTATGGGCTCAGAATGCTCCGACATTACCGCTCCCTGTTGCATCTGGGCACTGGCTACAGGCTCTCCACAGCATCAGCTGACATCGGGTACATAAGGCTCATGATTGGAGGAAACCTGTTAGCTTGTCTCTGCAATCAGAAGTTTCACTCGTGAGGCTAGTTTGCAGAGGTATCGGCAGTTTCGCAACCGCGGTTCTCCTCTCGGCCCCCCGTGCATAAACCTCTCCATTTTTAGGTAAATATTTTAAAGAAAAAGTATAGTCTTATACACGGAAAAATACGGTAAAGATTTCCAAAAAAATTACAAAAAGAAAGATTTAAAAAAAAGAAAAAAAATTAACATTGAAAAAAGAAAAAACCAAAATGAAGATCAATGAAAAAAGGAAAAACAAAAAGAAAGATTATTGAAAAAAAGGAAAAAAGAAAGAAACAATTGGGCGGAGCGAGCAGTGACAGTTAGCTCCACCCAACTGTTTCCTATTGGCTGGGACCGGCCAGTTGCAATGACAGATCTGGGCGGAGAGATAAATGTCAATTCAAATGTCATGCTTCTCAAAACTGTACAACAAGACACTGGTGAAAAGCAAATTTTTCCTTGGGGGCCAGATTCCAGCTGGTTTGCTTTTCCCTGCCACAGAAACTTGAAGAACCAGCAATGGAGTCTCATGGCTCTAACTTTGCACTGGTATGTTTACCGGCGGTCTTACATTTTACCCAGTGTCACCTTTTCATTTGTTTAGCTTATAGAGGTTTAAAGTTTAAAAAGTTTTTTTAGATTACTGTTTTTTTGCTTGACTTGAAGTGCAATGTGTCTGTTTAAAACTGAAAACTGAGCTAAAGATAAGGGATTGACCACTAGGATGAGTCACTGAGCTCTGTAAATAACAGTTTCCTTTTATCAAAGAAGCAAACTAAGAGCCTTTAAATGTGAAAAGGCACCTAAAGTTTCACCTGATAGAAAACGGGGCATATTTATAAAGCAGTAATTGTGCATTTATCAGACATTCAGTTCCTGGTCAATGTGTTTTAATATACATTTATAATTATTTACAGCCAATGCATGTCACATTCACTGCTTGAAAAATATACCCCTAAACATTTTTTAAGAATATTGTTTTAGTCCAGCCTATTAGGGATGCATTGATTCGATACCAGTATCAATATCGGTGCTAATACTGAAAAACTGTAGAACCAGCAGACGATGATCTTCCAAAGAAATTCAAATTTTATTCCACCTGCATCTATACAAAGAACAACCGCTGATGCGTTTCTGCCTTACGCGGCCTTAGTCATGACTAAGGCCGCGTAAGGCAGAAACGCATCAAAGGTTGTTCTTTGTATTGATGCAAGTGGAATAAAGTTTGAATTTCTTTGGAAGATCATCATGTGCTGGTTTTACAGTTATTGAGCCTATTACTCCAGAAGACAGTCATCCATGCACTGAATG
The DNA here is from genome assembly GCF_000935625.1 of Nanorana parkeri. Lineage (NCBI taxonomy): Eukaryota > Metazoa > Chordata > Amphibia > Anura > Dicroglossidae > Nanorana > Nanorana parkeri. Next base: position 1,333,460 of record NW_017306526.1, on the reverse strand, counting down.
TGGATTGCAAGGACGCATGATAGATTTTTAAACACAAGCGGCTGGTGTAAGGTCCCCCGCATGTTGGGGACCTCACAGCAGGCTTCTGGGGACCTTGTGGTGCTGCTTACAACACTGGTCGCACATCTCCTTCTTCCTGTGAAACCATGCCGCCTGCACCCACCCACAAGACCATCCAGACCCCTGGGGAGACACCGCACAGCCCTCCAAACCCCATATGCCCTTGTGAGAAACCGCAAAGTCCTCCTAAGACCCTGCCCAGACACCTCAGACCCCTGCACAACCTCCTGAGACCCTGCATGGGCTCTTTAGACCCCACACAGCCCACTTGAGATGCCACACAGCATCCTGAGACCCTGCATAGCCACCTCAGACACCCGCACAACCCTCCAGAGAGCCCACACACCCTACCTGAGAGCCTGCACAGTCTCCCTGAGAACCCGCACAGCCCTCATGAGTCCCCCACACAGCCCACCTGAGACTCCGCACAGCCTCCAAAGACCCCACACAGGCTCCTGAGACCCCGCACAGCCCTCCAGAGACCCCGCACATCCCTCATGAGACCTAACACAGCCTTCATGAGACACCGCACAGCCCTCATGAGGCCCTGCACAGCACACCTTCGACACTGCACAACCTCCTGAGACCCTGCACAGCCCACTAGATACCCTGCAGAGCCCACCTGAGACCCTGCACAGCCCTCCTGAGACGCTCCACAGACCTCCTGAGACCCTAGGGATATCAGCCTGGTCCAACACAGAGTATGTAGCTTCACATTATTCTGCATTGCTGTATAATGTATTGCTGGAATTTGTAGTCCGCTCTAGCTGATGGTATTCTGCATTGCTGTATTGTGTATTACTGGGATTTGTAGTCCTCTATAGCTGATGGTATTCTGTATGGCTGTTTAATATATATTGCTGGGATTTGTAGTCCCTCTACAGCTTGGAGTCAGTGGCAGAACTACCAGGATCACAGGCCGGGCCCTGGCACTCCACCACTGTCCTAAAATCATTAGTCTTTATTGTTTTAGAAAAACTGTCACATGACACTAAAAAAAGGTATTGGTAATTGGTATCGACGAGTACTTGAGGTAAAGTAACAGTACCGATACTCGGTCTGGAAAAAATGGTATCGGTGCATCCCCACAGACTATAATAAACAAACTATGTATGCAACCACTGCTCCACTGATCCTCTTCCAGAAAGATTGATACCTAGAGTCAAGGCTCTGCCCCTGCCTGGAATTCACAGGAAAAATCTATGACTTAGCCCTTTCCAGGTGAAATGCGTTAGAGTGAGGAGGGTCTGAGCAGACCTTCTGGGGTTTTGTCCAGAACAATAGAGCTGTGCTATTGCTGATGTCATGGGAGTGTGACTGGCTCTTCAGTTTACTACACATGTAGAGTGCTGGCGAGCTCCATTCAGCCAGCACTCCCTTCCATGGAGATTGGCTAAATGCTGGCTTGTGAATGGTGGCTTCTCCTGGTGACTTACAGGAGATTGTAGCTGAGTGTGTCACAATATCATTATATGACATCCTCTCTGCACCATTCAGGATCAAACCACTACTGGAGGAAAAAGAAGGTGAAGTGGACCTTTAATGTTACTGAACCAAAGGAGTAAAGATACCTAGAAAAAAGGTGAGGGGATGCTTCAATGAAGAGAGGGAGTAAACGGAGGGGGTTTGTGAGCCCTGAGTTGGAATTTAATGGTAGACCTGTGATACATCACACTTGTTGTTAAAGGAAGCGTGTGGACCTGTTCTTCTGAAAAAGCTTGTTTCCTAGTTATTATGCTGATCCAATATATCTTCAGTCCTTTATAAGTATGAAGGTCAACCTGTACTCATTTTGAATCCCAATAAAGTTTTAAGTTAAACATAATTGAATGATTGAAGTGAATACGGCTTCAATTCATTTGGTGAACATGGACTTTGCTAGGTGAACATTCTCTTCTGCTTTATTAAATTAACCCCAGAGAGTCCAATGAGTTTGAGGCTCATCCTGTCAGACAAGCCTTGGTGAAGCCTTTGTCCCAACTCTCTTTTATTCTGATGTATATGAAGTGTGATAAAATTCAACAATGCTTTACAATGACACTTGCATGCATTTAACTTCTGGAACAGGAATTAAATAATTGAGCTCAAGAATTTCCCCAATTAAAATTAAAAACTCCCAAATCCGCATTGATCAGCGCGGTTCCATTGAAATCTGTATGGAAACCGCACTGATCAGCGAGGCAAAAAAGGGTCAGGGAGCACTTCGGACGGGGGAGGGACGTTCGGATCGCGCTAAGCCGCGTGGTCGCATGAATGGTCCCCATAGGAATGTATGGGATTGTTCATGTCGGCGGCATCTGCGTGGCCAAACCGCCCTAGTGTAAATGGGGCCTTATTCTGGTGATCCTCCGCAAAATGATGGACCCAAGTAGGCTTAACTCATACCCTATGCTAAAATTAGTACTTACAATATATGTTCTGTTCTGTTCTGTTCTGTACTATACAGGTGAAACTCGAATAATTAGAATATCGTGCAAAGTTCATTTATTTCACTAATGCAACTTAAAAGGTGAAACTAATATATGAGATAGACTCATTACATGCAAAGCAAGATAATTCAAGCCGTGATTTGTCATAATTGTGATGATTATGGCTTACAGCTCATGAAAACCCCAAGAACCCCAAATCCACAACCTCAAAAAAGTAGATTATTACATGAAATCAATAAAACAAGGATTGTACATAGAACAATATCGGACCTCTGAAAAGTACAAACATGCATATGTACTCAGTACTTGGTTTGGGCCCCTTTTGCAGCACTTACTGCAATTACTTTTGCACAATATTCTAATTATTCGAGTTTCACCTGTATATTCTATAGTAAGTTTTCAAGAATTTAGAATTAAAAGTGACATAACTTATCAGTCATGTACCCAACATTCCTCCTTATTCATATTCCAGACTTATGTTGTTGGATTTAGCTGATGACATCATTCTATCACACATTATAAAATGCTGCTTAAACTACTTCTTTATTATACCAGGCACAAAATGGAAGAAATCTTTGTGTCCCAAAACAAAACATGGATTTGTACATAAATATCGCTTTCCTTCTGCAAAAGTTCTGTAGCTCGCGGTATACTGAGCTTAGGGTAACAGAAGGACGCTAGTTTGTGTCCTCCCGTTACCCTAAGGAGAACTATGGGGAAAAACACTGACCCCATAGTTCTCCTTTAAGGCTTGGTTCATACCTAAGCGATTTATCGCGCGGCTAAATCGTGCAAAACACAGATTCTCATTCAAGTCAATGGAGGCTGTTCACACCTTTGTGTTGCGTTGTGGGCGAAATTGTCTGTTGCGCAAAAAGGTACAGGAGGTATTTTTGGGCGGTTATCATAATGTTCTGGTACTATAGACACCTCCATGCAGGGAACCGCGCAGTTGATCACACGCCAAAAAAACATGTGAAAACAGCTAAAAAATTCAATCACCTAGGTGTGAACCAGGCCTAAGAAGTAATTGTCTGAGAAAGTTTGAGAGAAGCTAGTCTCATATAAGATTTTGTGCCACAGTGTAATACCAAACAATAAAATATGTATAAGAAAGGAAATAGCATAACCATGTTAAACAAATAAATATGGAGATATGTGTTGAGGGCAAAAAATACATAAAAATTACAAAGTATACAGTTTGCTTTCTCACCATTTAATCAGAAGGGAATGTGATAGCATGTTTTAAAAATGGTAGTAAGGGTCAAGTCCCTGTTAACACTCTTTTATTAATTTTATTGGTATCTATCTTCATTTTGTACATTTACCAGTAGCTGCCTCATTTCCCACCCTCGGCTTATATTCGAGTCAATACTTTTTCCCAGTTCTTTGTGGTAAAATTAGGTACCTCGGCTTATATTCGGGACGGCTTATACTCGAGTATATACGGTACTTGTATTTATATTATGCAGTGCTTTTCATACTATCCATTGACATCGTTACCACTTTTATGTAGACTTTTAAGCTCTTAGGAACTCATTTACCATTATCTGATCTATACAAAGTGTACAGAATGCTTCCATAAAAGAAAGCTAAGTTACCTAACCCTTACGATAGCCATTAAACCTAATGTTTAACTATAAAACAACCCAACAGATATTGTTAAACCTTAACCTTAACAAACCTCCTAAATCCTAATCCAAACATGAAACCTTGAATTTAACCTTTAGGCTACACTCACACTAGGGTGTGATTAGATGCATTTATCTGTGTTTAAAATGTTTTTTTAAACACTTATATATGCAACTAATGATTTCAACGGATCTATTGGCGCACTACGTTTAGATGCTTTTATCTGCAGTCAGTCTAGCTGCGTTTAGAAAAAATAGAAGTCAGGTGCATCCAGGAATTGATTTGAACTTCTAAACGCACCAAAAATGCATGCAAGGGCATGTAAACACAAGGCGCATTTATTTGCAGAAATCTCATTAGTTACTCCAATGGACGGGTTTCAATGGACAAAAATGCATGTAAATCTGCATAAATGCGCATCATTTTAAGCATCTAGAAGCATAAACAAATGATCTATCCTGATTTTGCAGACAGGTCTCTGCATAAAAATGCAAATAGCAAGTGCGAATGAAGCCTACATTCCTGCCTTTATGCATACATTTTAAATCTTAACAAACTTCTAATGTAACCCTAACTTCTATTCTTAATGTTTAACCTGAATCATGTAACTGGCCTAACACTAGACTAACCTCCATGATCTTAACCCCAGACTCCTAATTCTGAAACTTAAAAATTAACACTAAACGTAATCTTAACTAACACTTTTAGCCTTAACCTCTTACACTACCATTGAACTTAACCTGTAATCTGAACTCTGAAACTTAAAGGGTAATTCACAAAGCTACCGAAGGATCCAGCTGTAGCTTTGGCTGATCCTTCGTCTCGCTTCGGTTGCAGGAGCCCTTCGGTTCAGTTGAACCGAAGGGCTGTTGTATGGGCTATTCACCAAAGCCCATACAGCAACCGAAGGCGGCCGAACGGCTCAGCCAAGCCGAAGGCATATGCTTCAACTTAACTGAGCCGAAGTGACAGCCGAAGCAGGGCGAACGGCCTGCCGAAGGCCGGCCTTTTGCCCCACAAATGACAGCTGTGTGGAGCCATCTGTGATCTCACAGTTGGCTTCGCCCAGTTGTATTGACAGATCAGCATCCCCAAATGACCTAGGGATGTTGAACTGTCATTAAACAATAACAACTCGGTGGAGCTGGCTGTGATGTCATGGCCGGCTCCGCCCAGTTGTTATTCATTGGTCGGCACCTGCTAGAAGACCAATAGGAAACAGTTGGGCGGAGCTAGCTGTCACTGCTAGCTCCGCCCAATCGTTTTTTTTTTCTTTTAAAAAAAACTTTATTTCTTTTTACATTTTACTATTTTCATTGACGTCACTGCCTCACTGCCGTTCGGACCCTATGTGAATAGGGGTGAACGGCAGCGAATGAGCTGCCGGACCTTCAGCTCAGCCGATCCAAATGTCCTTCTGCACTTTGGCTCAGCCAAAACATGCATGTTCGGCTGACTGAAGTGCAGCCAAGGGCAGCCAGTGTACGACTGAAAAGGAATTGAATAGGAAGCGCTACTGCCCTTTTAGTTGTAGATATAAACATAAGTGTATTGTATAGGTATGGATATAGATATAAACATAAGTGTTTAGTAATAAAAATGGTAATAAAAACACAGATGTATTAAACCCAGTTGGATTGTGGTGACCAACAAGTGAAACAGAAAGAGGGAAATGGGAGAAATGACTCACTGTTTGCTGATTCGTTGGTGGTTGTGGGATAGGCGTTACCCTGTCCAGGGGCATGCCTATCAGGAGTCAAAAAACGTTGGTGGAATAGTCTCCGCCTGGGGCTGGTGTAACTTGGGATGTCACTGTGGAGAATCGGCAGGTCTCAGCTGGCCAGGCTGAGCCCGACGGCTCAAGTGAGAGTCAGGCGGGGGAAACCCGCTGAGTCTCTGCAGCCGCGGCTTCCCACTCCGGCTTGAGAAAGAGGGACCGGCCTCGAAACGCGTAGCCATTGGACAGCTCTCTAACAGCCCCTCACTGACGTCACACCACCAGTCTACGCCACCTCACACTGACAGCGAGACACAGTGAGCCGCGGCTGCAGAGACTCAGCGGGTTTCCCCCACCTGACTCTCACTTGAGCCGTTGGGCTCAGCCTGGCCAGCTGAGTACGACTGAAATCAGCCGTACTGAGTCGGAGTGAATAGCTGAACGTAGCCTTGAGAATAACCCCCTTAATCTTACACTTAACCTTAACAAAACAACGAAATGTTATTCCTAATTTTGGGCAATAAACTTATCCCCTAATCCCTGACTTTAACTATAGGAAACCCCTTTCAAGTTTTGTTGCTATATGTGCCAGGGCTTGGGAGATTCACCCCTCTGTTTGTATTTCACAGAAAGTGATGGGAAATCCTAAATGTTATAGTTCTGTATATAGGGATGGAAATACACTCACTTTGAAAAGATTTCCTCTTACTTCTGAGTGCGTCTCTGGGACAGGAAATCTTCCCAATGAGACATAAGTATCAACCAATAAACTGGCAGGGCTTTTCTTGCACTCTTCCCTACCCTTTCCAAAAAAAAGGTTTTGACTTTACATACACTTTAACTCTAACCCTTTTATATGACTATGTTTGTGCTGGGGCATGGGGGGGAGCCGGCAGTGCAGGAGAAGCCAGAGCTACAGGTTGACCGAAGGACCCAAGGAAGACAGGAGCAACGACAGCAGGAAACATCAGAAGACTCAACAGCAAAAGACATTGAAGAGGGCCTATTACCAGCCAAGGACCAGTGCACATTACAGACAAGGAACAATTGATGGATGACCACCAAGCCCCTTATTGGGCCATGGGGCTGCTCCTGACAATAGCCCTGCCTAGCACTGTTTTAGTAGTTTCACAATTGTTATAAGAATGTTGCATATACTAAATTTAAAAGCGTATAATAATTGAAAGGAGCACTTCAATATTTAATAAGTCTCTTGGCAAATTGTGAAAGGCCCCATTATGAAGTGATACCTGAATCTTTTTCTATCTAACATTTTGTTAGGCCGTCATGTAGGCTGAAAGATTAATGTTTTGCACAGTTCATACATAAGGAGGTATATAAGATTTCAGCTAATATTTCACAGGAGAAAAGGAGATGACTGCAAACACTCTTAATATGTCAAGGAAGCATAAAAATATTTTAACCGGTAGTCTGTGCCATTTTTTTCTCTTTTAAATGAATATAGCAAGCTAGGAGATAAATGAATTAAACACACTTTACACTTTATAGCTTTTATGTTTAAATGGAAATGAAAGCAAATATATATTTTGTGACATTTAAAAATAAACATTACGGTACTTAAGAATCAGACGGCTTGGGTCAGGAGCATTTCTGTAATCTGAAACACCATGTCCAGCTAAAACATATTAATATCTTTCTGTCTCCCTCCCACACTGACTCCGGCATTTTATTCCTATTACTTTTTGCAGGAGGCAAATTGGAAAATTTTAATTTTTGGAGCTAAATATATGCTCACATGAAAAAAAATAATCCAGAAAAGTACACAACTTTAACAGTCTCACATATGTGAAAAGACATCAAAAACCAGGGACAGATTTCTGCATGACCAGCACACACCATGGCCTAGGGTGGCAGAGCAGCCAGAGCGAGTACACAGTCAAGCATACAACATGTTGTGACTCTCAGTCTCACTAACAAATTCCTGTGTATAATAAATGATTCAAGACCACCAACGTGACTTCTAGTGTAGTCCAGATGTTTCCTTGTTGCTTCTGTGCTTCCACAGTTGGTGGGATTTTGTTGTTGGAAAAGTATCATGTGTACTTACAGATAACCCACTCTATGCCTGTACACCTAGAACTAGAACCTGACACCTAGAAGTGCTAAAGTGCATATATTATGGGTATAATACAACTTTCCAGACCTGCCTGCCACTGCAGTCCAGCTGTTTCCCTATTGTTTCTGTCTTTGCACAGTTGGGGTTTTTTGTTAGTGGATTATAAGCACCTGGAGCTACGTCTGAGCACCTAGAGCTAGAACCTAACACCTAGAAGTTTTAAAGTTAAAGTGACATTAAACCCTCAGATTTTTTAACATAAACCAATACTGTAATGTGTACCTTACTGTAATCCATGGTAGTTTCCCTTCTCTGCTGGGGGAGAACTTCCCTTTGCAGCTGAGTGCCTCTTCCTGTAGTGCTGGCTCAGGTTTCAAACCAACACACAGACACCATGTATCCATTTCAGAGACAAGGCAGTCTGCTGCAAAATAGAAGTTCTGCCCAGCATGAGAACAGATACAGATTTAAAGGGAAGAGCAGCAAAGAGAAGGGACACTACCATGGATTACAGTAAGGCGCACATTACAGTATTGTTTTATGTTAAAAAATCTGAGGGTTTAATGTCACTTTAACTCTTCTTTTCTAGTTGTTGCTTCTAGGCATACTAATGCATAGTACACAAACTGTTTCTTTCAGTCTTTCCCTTCCTAGCCTTGACGTGCTTTCTGTGGTTATAACATCTGATTATGTTGTGCCCAGACACAAGACAGTGAGTCTAGGGGAGCAAGAAGTCTAAATTCAACACTGTCAGAGGATACAACCTTTAACAACCAGATTCATTGGGGCCTAATCTACTTTTTGTTTTCTTATCTTACTACATTATTTTTCTTTGTGCATATGCACTCTTTGTGCTTTGTCTGTTTCTTGTTTGACTTCTGTCTGCTCATCGGTTTCCTGACCTTGCTACTTTAGTGATTCATGTCTTAGCACTGGTGACCTTCTATCCATGTCTTCAGATCAGTCTGCCTTGCCTGTCTCCAGTGTCCTTAGTCCTTTCTCCTTCTAGTGCTGCCATTCCCTGTGAACCTTCTGTGCTCACTACCTGGAGTGCTTTTGTTTTTCAGCTTTCTATCTCTGTCTAGTTCCATCTTATTTCCCACCTTCCCATGATTCTATTCTTGCATGTTTCAATTGCTGATGACCAGTGAGTCTAGGGGACAACAACATACCAAAGAATGTATCTAACTGCAGGGAGTGGGAGCAAAAGATGACAAAGCTTTTTTTTTTTTTTGCTTTTTTTTTTCTACTGGGGTTTCAGATCATTCCCTTGTCCTTGTGTGCCCATTTTCTAGTTTAGTCCTGCCTTGGATGTTACACTTGGCCTGTACTCAAATAGATAAGACAAATAAAGATAATTGCCATAGCAAGCAAATGAGCAAACTCCAAAATTAATTGAAGATTGAGGCAGGGAATGGGAAGGGAAATAGGTACCTCTGGTGTTCAATAATGTTATCCTTTAGGCCAGGTACCCAAAATAATTAGTTTGTAAATGCCAATGTCAAAGATTTTCAGCATTTGTATTGTCTGTAGCCAGCAGTACAGAGATGAATGTTCTTTAAACGGTCAGAAAGCAAGATTAAATCTCATACAAGAACAAGACAAGAAGCCCTCTTTATGTCTCTTTGTGAACAGACAATAACCAATTAAAAAAAAATTCTTAGGTCACATAAATGATAAGTGAAAAACTGCAAGGAGCTAGAGATTTTTGGCAAAATCACAACTAAGATTGCAATGGCAGACATATCCTGGACCACTGGAGAGGGAGCACACTGAGAGGTAAGTGTGCTATAATGTGCAAGTATGTTAGGCATATTATGGCAAGAGCCCACCCACCCACCCTATTTAGTTCCGCTTTACCTCTCCCTTATGATGTGTCATTTCAGGGGTAAAGCAAAACAAATGGCAAACGCATTCATCAATTTGTTACCAGCTTTACAGCAAGTTGCACATGGAAGGGCTTTTTGCTGTTACTGTTTAAAGCCGTTCCATGTGCACCATGCTTTAAAGCTGGTAACAAATTGATGAGTGCGTTTGCAATTTGTTTTGCTTGACAGATTTGGTGCAGTGACGCATGGGGGTCTCAGCTGCCATTGTGATGTGCGGGGTCCTTTGTGCGTCCCTTTGCCTGTAAGGGAGGTTGGGCTTCCTCCTGATAAACCTGCACCCAATTTGATCTTTTGTCACATGTGCTCCAAGATGGAGACTCATAGTTTTGAGTTAGGACCGCACTATTTGGAGGTGCCTTGGCGCGGCTGTGCGGCTTTCACATTTTCTGTAGAACACGTGTATTTAAACCTCTGTTTTTAACCTTAGCGGTGAGACAAGTTTGTTTGCATGCTGGCTGGTGAGTGTGTTGGGAAACTTTTTGCTATTTCAGGTGTAAAGACACGTGTAGCCCCACACAAGCAAATTATTTAAGAGTCTTTATAGCTCTTGTCTAAGGAAATAATAATACACAAAAGAGAACAAGCTTATAAGGTACCTACTTCTAAAATGCATGGACAATAACATTTATTGATAAGCTCTACAATATATTTCTTTAGAGAAGAACATTATGTTTTTATGTTAAATCTTTGGGGGAAAAACACATAATGCAGTTGGTATGGTCCAGCCAACACTTTTGTAATTCAGGAAAATGTGTACAATAAAAGACCCTATCATATGCATATTGCTAAGAATACTTCCTCTTTCATTGCTATAAACAGTGGTACACTGCAGGGTCCCTCAAGCTAAGTCCCCTGTAGTATTCTCTTTTCACATCTGATTTTGATACTAATGATTGGTCAAATCCAATCTTAAAGTTTGCTGATGATGCTACTATGATTGGCCTGATCTGTAATAACAATTAATTAGCCTACAGGGTGGAGGTTAAGTGGTTGATAGGATGGTGCAAAAAAATGGTCTCACTCTCAATGTCAGTAAGGCTAAGCAGCTAATCATTTATTTTAATTAAATAGGTGAGAGTGCAAAGCCCATACTATACTGTAGAGGATTTTGTGTAAGAAAAATAACATGTATCAAGTGGTGAGAATGGGCACATAAAGGCTCAGGAAAGGTTTTATTCCTACAGCTGTAAGACTTTTTAAAGGCAGTAACTTAATTCTGCTTACTCATTTTTGATTATTTTTATTTAACATTTGTTAGTATACTGCTGCTATTTCTTACAAAGTCTGTCTATTTATGTGTTGTCTATTGTGTCGGGATATGAGAATATGTGCAAGGAAGCATTACATTGTATGTGGCGCTTGTACTTAGTGCAAATAACCATAACTTTAAATGTTGAATGCTGGCTGCGGACGGTCATTGTGTTGTGTTTCCTCTTGGTACTCCATTTTCCTCCCACATTCCAAAGACATGCTGGTAGGTTAATTGGCTTCTGTCTATATTGGCCCTGTATGCATGTGAGATAGGGACCTCAGATTGTAAGCTCCTTGAGGGCAGGGAGTGATGTAATAGCAGAGTATATAAAAGCGCTACTCCAGTTTTCTCCCACACTGCAAAAGACATGATGGAAGGTTAATTGTCTCCCGTCTATATAGGCCCTGTATGTATGCATGTGTGTAAGAGGCAGAGTGGGAGCGAGGCCAAGTTGCTGCACCATGGGCCTCTAGGTTGTACTTGCCCCCTGGGCTAAAAGTTGCCAGTCAGCCCCTGGTGACAGGGACCTTAGATTGTAAGCTTCTCGAGGGCGGGGACTGATGTGAATGTGCAGTATGTAAAAGTGCTGCATAAAATGGTTGGCCGCTATATAAATACCCAAGGCTGGATTTCCCATGAGGCCAACCGAGACCTGGCCTCGGGGCAGCAGGGAGTAGAGGGACAGCAGGGCTGTGGAATTCCGATCTCCCGACGCCTGGGACATGCAGTCCCGGGCGCCGGGTGGGTAGTTGTTTTTTAAATGTAGTCCTGCTTTGGACAAGCCGGGCTAAATGTAGAGCGGGGAAGCTGCCACTCGTTCTGTACAAGTGATAAAAAAGTTTTTAAAAAAATGAAAACCAACTCTGCCGCCCCGCCATCTGGGGGAACATATGGCGTGGAGGGGGACACATTAAGGAGCCTAGCCTTGGGGCATCAGAGAGAGTAAATTCACCCCTGTAAATACCAATAATAGATAAATATGTCTAATTCTGTTATGTTTGTCTGTTTGAGAGCACATTTCAGAAGTGACTATTTCTCACAAGATTTAAAGTGAGATTTGTTGATGTCACTATTGTGCTGCTTGCTGAAGAGGAATCTGTTTTGAGGACCTGTGCAACATGCATCTCCCTGCTTCTGCTTCATTCATTCTTTGGATCTATGCTTTCTACTGATTTTTAAATATTCCTCACCAGTTATCAGAATATCAGTCACGAGGGGAGATGGATGTAGCTCTGAGATCAGGAAACAAAGCCACCTCCACACAGAGTGGGCACAGTGCAGAACACGTTATAGTAAGTCAGTTATAGAGAAAAAAATAGCTGCAGGGAGCCCACAGGCAAAGCTGTTGACTAGCCATTTGCTCTCTGTTTTCTTTTTTTGGGGGGGCACAGCTTCCAGAGTTTAGGGGCTCCTCAAGGGGGCATTCACATTGACCACCAATGTAACAGTGGTCAATGTAAGTTTTTTTTCTTGTCCTTTTCACTGGTCACAACATGCACAGGTTGTTGGGGTTTTTTTTATTGTGGGGACTGTCTATTGACCATTAATGGAAAGGAGGGGACAAGAGGAGAGGTGAAAAAAAACATAAGGGTGTTTATCTGGATGATCTGCTGAGCTCTGTTTTGTTCCACTTTTACTCTTAGTGATTTATGCTATTGGGTATATGTTGAGCTTGCAAGGAAGATCAGATTGCTTTGATACCAGTGAGGCACGTCACATCTGAACACAACAGGAGATGTGCATAGGCTACCACAGAGCACCAGTATGTAGAAGGTATAAACAGGAGACAATATCGTTTAATGGTCACCATTGGTAATGGGACCTGTTAATTGGGGAGCAAAATAACAGGTGCCTCAGATACATTATAGCTATATGTGCTCATATTAAGCTGGGAGGGATCCCATAAAAATCTCCCAGGGCCAAAGTAGACACTGGTTGGGTCTAACGACAGAGTACTTCTTGAGAGTCCGTGGAAAGAGCAGGAAGGCATAGGCAAAGATGAGAAGCATGGATGTCAGTGTGGGGGCTCCTCTGGGGCCCATTTGTAGGACATAGGAAAATCTTGAAACACTAATTTCCAAGATTGTAAATATCTACCGTGAGTGAATCAGTATGATGCACATCCAATCCTGAACCTAGTAAATCAATATGCGCATCTATAATACTAACCTTTTATTTTGTGCTTTAAGTTATAGCTAACTAGAATACATTTTTTACTTGACCATATGCTGAGACTGGGACGGTTGGAAACGCAAATGTGTATACTGTTTACTTTTGTTTGAAATACCATTCATGACGTGGGTGCCTTTCTACCATTTTAGCTTCATGGATGAAAGTCATTTATGTATTGAATTAATGAAAAGAGGTGCAACAGAAACGTTTTGTTTACTACATTCCTAAGATGCTTTTATGTCTGCAAGTAGAGGGAAAGATGTACAAATTCCCCAGTACGCATGCTTTTTTGGTTTACACTTCATATGCCCCAAGGGAAGTGGTTATGACATAAAATTTAGAAAGTGGTTGTAAAAATGTGCGGTTTTATCATAACCTTAAAAACATCTCAGGTTATTGGGCTTAGGCATCGCCACTTTCCTGCATGCCTTTAATTAGCTGCATAAAGAAAAAAAGCCACAGCTCTGAAACTGAAAATAGACGAGCTGAAGTGACGCAGATTCCACTAGATGAAAGAGCAGATTCCATAAGTCTAATTAAAAGCAACTGAGAAACTAGTATTCGATACAGCGTTTACTCACCTGAACAAATAAACGAAGAACTGTAACAGGGCTTTAACACAGAGATGTGGGAAAAAGGCAAAGGGTTTCACTCAGGTCACAGGAAGGCCCAGCTATGCAAGAACACTAAATCTGTCTGTTTCTGCGCCACATGCAGTCAGCGGGAGTTCAGTCAGTGAGCTCGGGCCAATACCACTAAAGGGGGTATTTTATCAAGTTAAATCAGTAAATCATAGTTTTCAGAAAAATGCTAAGCTTTTTTTTAAAGGGAAAAAAGTTAATAAACAAACATCTATACTATTGATTGTTTATGGGCGTTATTTTAGAGAGCAAATTTATTTTATGCTAAATAAGACTAAAATATACCAAGCTGACAAACTCCTCAAACAATGAACATCTCTTATTTGTTACTGGGGATGCACCGATACTTTTCAGATACCAGTGCCGATACTTGGCATTTTCATGAGAAAATTATTTTAGAAAAACTGTCACATGACAATAAACAAACATGTATCAGTACTTGTACTTGTAAGTACTTGGGCAAGTATCAGTACTTGTACTTGCAAAAATGGAATCGGTGCATCCCTTTATTTATAAAAACAAAATAGTCTTGGAGCTCGAAAAGTATCTGTACTTGTACTTGTACTGAGTACGGTACTTGGTATCGGTGCATCCCTATTTGCTACCATTTGGTCTGCTAAATATACCATTGAAAGTGTTTTGTTATATCTGTTTGTGAGTGCAATACCTGTTTATTCTGCTAGAAATCTTGTGGACTACACCTACACCTATGTGGACTACACCTTCACTCTATGTTATAGAAGTGAGACCGGGGGTTGTTCTGTAGTTCTGTGCTAGGATAGCAATGCAGCTCCTCTATAGATGAAGTACAGTGAGTGAGCTATTTCACTCCAGGACAAGAAGTGTTTTATGGACAGGTTCACCAAGGAAAAATTATAGAAAAAAGACTGGAAAAAAAATAAGGCTAAGCCCTCATTCACTCATATAGTTTAGGTGCATTTAGGGATTCCTGCATCAGGAAATTGCGACAGCATCCCTATGTTCAGGGAAAGTGATCTCTTTCTAACCACATGTAATCAGATGACATTCGATTATATGTGGTGCACCAGCGTTCTGCTGCTTTCGAATGCGGTCTCTGTCACCCAATCATTAACTTGAATGGATGACAGCTGCCACATATGAATGGCAGATTTGGGATTCCTGCTGCAGGAAATCTTAAGTTCCTGCCACAGGAATCCCCAAACGCACCTAACTATATGTGTTAATGTAGCCTAAGGTAGCTACCATATCTAAGGACTGGTACGCTGCAAAATATTACAATTTTCCTCTTGGGTTTATATATGCATTAGGTATCTCAGAGCATTCTGTTCTAGAAGCTATTTTGACATACAATATGGTTGCAGAAGTCACCTTAGTTTCTTAGTCTACTTAGCAGGAAGATACTATGGGGCGCTTGTATAAACTTTCAGCCCAGCATAAAGCTGGGCAAATGCTGTTTGAACAGCATATTTGTGTTTGTAATAGTGTTTGTAAAACATGCCAACTTCCAATATTGTCAGAACAAGTCTCCAACTTGTATTACTAGAGCAAACCACCCACCTATATTAGACTAACACTACCTGCCTGTAGTCAGGGCAAGCACAATAAAATCTGAGACCTATTTCATCCAGTCTGTGTGGCCAACAGAAAGTGTACCGCCACCCCCTGGTGCCCATAAACTGTATTCACTCTGCTCTTGGCATCAATAGAAAAATATATTGTGTCAAGTTTGGATGCTAGCATAAAACAATGTGCCAGTCACAGAGAATCTGAACTCTGATGCCAACAGAGAATGTAAAGAAAATCTTAAAGTTAAGATTTGCATATAACGTCAGCTGCCTATATGTCTGTACCTACTAAACATTTTGTTAATTTTTCAGGGATGGTGACCACCGTCTATGCTTTCTTTCATAATATGCTTGGTTTAAATTGCACATTTGTGACAGGTTTGCTTTAATGCCCCTGGAACCAGTAAAATTTGTTGTGCCAGTGCTCGGTGTTAAAAAATATATTGAGCCAGCCTCTGGTGCCAGTAGTATTACTGGGCCAGACGCTTTATAACATTTCCTGCCAGCCAAGAAATGCTACTTGGTTTTGAACCACAAAAATGCATCTACACAGTGCTTCTTTTATGCTCGGTTGTTCACATTCTGTCTTATTGGATGAAGCAAAAAGCAATACGTAAAAAACAGGAACCCACAACAACTAATGACCCATCATCTTCTGTCATTTTAACAGCTTTGAGCTGAGAAAAGGTGAAATTTGACTGGTTACTATGAGTTATGTCACTCTTACACATCATCACCAACTTTCTACTTCCTGGAAATTAAGTCAAAACAAATGTAAGTTTCGAATTTGAGTTCTGCTTTTCCAATATTATACATCCACAGACTTTGGGGGCTCCACTTTTATTGAACAAACTATGGAACAGGACACTATTGTTTAGAAGTAATTTGTTTGGTTTGACGTCTTGCTCCCTATTGCTATTTGCTTTTATAGGATTTGGGGCTTTTCAGAGGTCGGGGAGGGGGGAAGGCAGAGAAAAATGTTCAGTTTGCCACACGTGTAGAAAGGTATGCAGGTTAAAATATTGAAGGGAAAAAGCGAGGTTGTGAAAAGAGTATTGTATATTTTTTTTATTATTTTCTGGATGCTGTATGGAGGATGTTTTTGCAAACATGGAAGTAATGGTAGTAAATTATTTTATTTTTTTGGTGGAGCAGTAGCCTTTGGTAGGAACCAGCAGGAAAGTTATTCACAGCTGGAAAAAGTAACTTTTATGTATTCGTATTAGGCCCTCCAGCATGGGTAGATGTCGCACTGTAGCAGCTAATGAGAAGAA
Source organism: Nanorana parkeri (assembly GCF_000935625.1). Classification (NCBI taxonomy): domain Eukaryota; kingdom Metazoa; phylum Chordata; class Amphibia; order Anura; family Dicroglossidae; genus Nanorana; species Nanorana parkeri. The sequence goes on along the minus strand of NW_017306526.1, from coordinate 1,316,770 downwards.
AGCAATTAAGGCAATTCTGCAATAGTATTAAAGGAGAACTATGGGGTAAGTGTTTTTCCCCATAGTTTTCCTCAGGAGGACATAAACTAGCTTCCTCTCGTGACCCAAAGCTCAGTATATTACAAGCTATAGCTCGCGGTATACTGAGACGGCCGCAGCCGGGACGGATCCCGACATTACTGTCGTGATCCACCCAGCTGCGGGATTGACAGCTGGCTCTGCCTATCCAGAGGCAGAGCCAGCTGTACCCGCCCCCTCCCTCGTTCCTCCAGTCAGCGCTGGAGGATCGTAGCGGGGAGGGGGAATCCCTGCAGGGAGCTGTGAGTGACAACCACGGCTCTCTGCAGGGACAGGATCGAGAAGTGAGCGAGCGATGGTATGTGTTCGCTCACTTCCCGATCTATTGAGCCGACGTGTGACAGTTTCACATGTAGGCTCGAACTATGAGGTTGAGCGAAAATCACTCACCTCATAGTTCTCCTTTAAGAAGAGAAGGATGAAATAGTTTACTTTTCCAGATCAATATCTTCACAGATAAGGTAAACAATTTTTCCCTTCGGTAATACCAACCCCACATTGCTTCTCTGAATACTTTTTGGGCAAAGGCACTGGAGGACAAAAGAGCACTTGGATAAAAAAATAACCAAGGAGGTCATAGTTTGGTTATCTGGGATCAGGCTGCAGGCCAAATAACCTATTACCATTTAGCAGAAGTGCTGCTGCTACTTTTGTTGCTAGTACCAGCATTGACATTGCTGTGAGTGTTGGCAGAGATTGCAGTAAGTTTGGGTATGCATCCTTGGACACAGCACTGGAAGCTATCTGCTTCGAGAAAGCTGCAGCTAGCTGGGTGCAAAGTATAGGTTTATAGTGTTTTAGTCTATTTTTTCTTTCAAAAGGCTATAAAAAAAGGTCCCGATAGACGTTATCAGCTGTCATATATATCAAGTGTTTTGTTGTTTTTTTTAATTAAAGCTGAACCTTATGCAGATATAATATACATGAATCAAAGCAAGTCTGTAATCATTAGAACATCATCAAATTGTTTTTTACCTGATTTGACCTGGTATCAGCCTATTGCAGCTCACTGTAAAGCAGGGCTGGATTGTGGGAGGAGGTAAACATACAAGGAAAAAGCTTGTTAATAGGAGAGGAGAAAGCAAAGTGACAAAAAGATAAGCATATCACGTTGCTGCTTCTCCTTTCACTGTTCAGTCACAGTCTGGAATGGGTCCAGGACAACCTGTGCTCAGGGAAAGTGTGCTGAAGGATGCTGGACTTTAGACTGAGGGCATCTTGTGGCAGAAAAAAGTACTGCAATTGTTGGATTGAAGATGAATATTACAGCAAAATCTGGTCTTGTTTTCCTTTTATGTGCTAGACATTTTTGGCTGCACTACTGCTTTAATCGGTATGTAAAGCTAATACTCTTTTCAGATTTGGATAGAATGGAGAGGGGTTAGAACCTGTCAGGTCTATTTGTCCTGAAATCCACTGTCGCCTAGACGTGGAAGTGAGAGAATATCCAATTTGCGGTTGCCTCCAGAGCAGGAATAAAGGGAAGATCTTCAAGTGGAGATACAAATATAACAAAAAAGGTTATATATCTCACTTTGGAGAGATTTCTTCTTACTTTCCATTGCATTTACAGGACAGGAAGTAAAGGGAATTCTGCTCAGGGACACAGATGGCAAAAAACTGATAGTAGTTTAACCATTACCTAATCCTCTCAAAATAAAAAAGTTCTAGCTTTAGATATATTTTTAAGACTTTAAAAATGCCTAAGGGCAAAATTCCTACTAATTGGCTGATGCTAAAATGGGTGGAATAATACTTGCCTGCAGAACATGCAAAGGACAGTGGTGGAGCCCTGCAAAGGCCCTGCTTCTGTACAACTGGACACAAAAAGGTTGTAGAGGTTCTTGAACATAACAGCAATTTAGTTTGTAGATTTCTGGCTACAGAAAATATGCCCTATGTGGTTGAAATCCCAGTCCAGTTCAACTGATTCTTCGATTTGATAGCTATAGACTAGATTTTATTGCAGCTTCTGAGCACTGGCCCTAATATCCTTTTCTAGGGTGGCTCCTTTCCCTTACAGGGTCCTATGGAGCCACCTAGTAAGCTGCATGTGTCTCCACAAATACACAGACACAGCAGAGCAATCAAATCCCCTCCTCCCTTCTCCCCACTCCTTTTCTCTTCTCCAAGCTAGAAGAGTGACAGCTGCTGGAGACTGTACTGTCCCTTGTGATCTTGTACTGGGCCGGGAAGCCGAGCTGAGAGAGTTGGAGGCAGCAGTTCAGAAACATGATGTCTGTAAGTGTTTGGCCTTCTCTTTACCTTTTAGTGAATAGACCTGTCAGATGGTTTAATTTTGCTTTAATGATTAATGACTAGTGATCAAATTCTAGTTATTAAAAATGTAGTGGAGTTTACAATAATGACTATTAATAATTTGAATTCATGCTAAGGCGGTACAAGATAATGTAATCTAGCCAAAACAAGATGCATTTTTTTGGAGATGAATATTGTAATTCAACTGAAAATAAAAACTTTATGGATACACTTTATAAAAGTAAAACAAGCATACCACATCTATGGTGTAAATACAGTGTTTATGAACAAACGTGAAGAAATATATATATTTGGATCCTGTAACGTCTGTTCTGACGAAAGGGCTGCTGCCGTTGTTTCCGATCTTGCGGGAGTAAGCCAGATTTACCCCCAGTCACTCTCTTGATTGCTTCCTCCAAAGGTTCTCCGAAAATCATCTTTCCTGAGAAGGGCATGGCGCAGAGCCCTTGCTTCGAAGCTCCGTCCGCCGACCAGTGCTTCAGCCACAGAGCTCTGCGACCTGTCACCGAAAATGCCATTTGGCGGGCTGCCAATCGGATTAGGTCAACCGATGCCTCTGCCACAAAATCCGCAGCCATCTTTAAATCACCTAAAGAATCAACAATCCTTTCTCTTGGCCTCCCTGAGAGTAAAGCTTCTTCAATGCCTGAAATCCACACTCTCATAGCCTTGCCAACTGAGGATAACGCTACTGCGGGTCTGCATGATGCCCCGGCCGTAGCGTATATCTTCTTCAAGTCCATCTCCAGTCATCTGTCCATGGGATCCTTGAAAGACACTGAGTCATCTAACGGTAATAACACATGTCTAGCCAACCTCTGTAGGGCTGCATCCACTTTAGGAGTTGTATCCCATAATTCGGAATCTGACGACCGACAGGGGTATAATTTTGACATACGATTTGGCAACTTCCCCTTTCTATCTGGCTTCTTCCACTCTTCTTCAATGATCTCTCTAATCTCAAAGAAGAGCGGAAAGGTAGGCAACTCCCTTTTAATGTTCGGAAAGAACCTCCTTTGTTTGCTACTAGGAATGGGATCTTCTTCCCAGTCAAGTGCCTGCTTGATGGCAGAGATAAAGGGAGTCACTAGAGCAAAATCAAACGAGAATGCATCATCGAGGATCTCATCCCTATCCCCTTCCGAATCCTCAGGATTTGAATCTTGGGAGGATCGCTCCTCTACAGGCCTATCTCCATCCCTCCGCCGTTTAGACGAGGAATTCCATCCCGTGTACTCCTTGATACCTTCCGCCACTGCCTCCCGGATATAAGCCTTGATATCCTGAGAATCAGAAGCTGTGTCTCTTGCCAATTCTCTTAAGCAAGAGGAACACAATAATTTACGTGGTAATGCTTGCGCACCACATCCCCGACAGGGCTCAGAGGATGGACCCGCTGGTGGAGTGGCAGATCGTGGCCTGGTATTACGCAACTGAGGAGACCCCTGAGAAGGGACCCTAAGTGTTATAGACTCCGGTGAAGCCGACGTCCTGCGGGAGCGCGACTTTACTTTGTGTCTTCTATACCTAGGGCTTTTCCCCCTGAAACGAGACACCCCATACTTTGTAACGCACTCTCTAGCAGCAAACACAACAAAAATAAAAATAAAAATAAATGGCCATACCTCTCTGATGAGCTTCGTGCCGGAACTGGGCTAACTGGACTCATGGTGACTCACTAGGGAAATGAAGGCATAATCAACCCCAATCCACAGAAAAGAATACAGCAACAACAGCATGAACCACAGGTTTTACCTGAAACAGCGTCTCTGTCTCTGTCTGTGCAAAAGTGTAGAAGCAGTACGAATGCTCCTGCCCTACTGAAACACTCCCCAAGCCTATAGCTTTATAGCCCCTATACCTAGGGCTTACCATTCCGTTTGAATGGCCGCAGCATACAGTCTGGGCGTGCGCTTCACCCTGGACCGCAGAACGGCCCGCCCCCACCATTCCCGTCAGCCAATCCGGGCCGTGACAGGAAGGGGGCGGGACTTGCGCTCCACGCCGGAACGCACTCGGCTTGCGGCCGCACTGCTGGAAGAGAAGAAACGAGCCTCCTGAAGGGACACAGCCGTCCCTTAAGCACCATAAAGGACCGGAATCGAGTCCCATGAGGTACCCTGCACCATGAGTCCTACTTACCTAGCCCCACAGCCCGTAGCCATTTAGGTTACCTCCGGCCCCTAAGCCTGGCACCAGGCATGTCCTATACCGTGGATTTACCACAAACGGACATCTACCCCCTGGAAAGAGGCTGAACCCAGGGGGGAACAGAGAAGGCCAACGCTAAATGAAAAGAAAAAATAAATAAAACCAACAAGAAACGTTAGTAAGGTGTCCTGAGCGAGGACAAAAAAAGAACACGTATGAGGTGGGAAGGGGGGGATTTATACTCTGGTTAGGGGTGGTCCTATTGGTATCCGGGGGCGGAGTTAACCCATTAGTGTGCCGACATGAGGTGAGCCAGGAAAAATATATATCGGTTTCTGTATTGTATTCTTTTCTATAACCTCTTGACTGTTAAGTGAAACAATGTTATTTACACAAGAACCTCTGATGTTTCTTTATGTATCAGTCTATGTTCTCTGTTTAGAAATTACCAGACTGGATAACTTTCAGATATATAATATTGAAGATGGAAATGAAAATATTCCCCTCGGTAAATCAGTTCCCTTTTTACAGACATTACAGAAAAATCCCAAGCAAAAAGTGAACACATTCAGTGAGCTACTAATGTTATCCAGTAGGGATGCACCGATACCAGTTTTCCGTTATCGAGTACAAGAACTGATATCTATCTTTTGGTACTCTCAGATACCGAGTACCGATACCGGTACTTCTGGCAGCATGGAGCTGGCTTCCCAGGCAATCAGGAAGCCGTGCAGTGTATCATTACCCGCTGCCCTGCTTCTCGATTGCCCGGGAAGCCGCCTCCATGCTGTTTGGCCAGCTCGATGCTGATTGGCTACAAAGCCGGCTTCCCAGCCAATCAGCTGTGAAGCTGATTGGCTGGAAATCATCCAATCATAATTACCCACAGCCCAGCTTCCTGATTGGTCGGGAAGCTGGCTCCATGTTCCCTTGCAGCACTGCTGGTCAGAGGAAATCTCCCTCTGACCAGAAGTTCTGGTATCGGGATAAGTATCGGAGCATTTGGGCGAGTACGAGTATTCGGCCAAAAACTCGTTATTGACACCGTTCCTAGTATGGGTATTGGTGCATCCCTATTGTCCAGTAACATAGAAAGTTCACTTGCTCTATTTTAAACTAAATCCTGTGTAATCCTCTACAGAAAAAGCACACCACTTTTGGTGGATCAGTAGGAGTGTACTTCCCGTAGCGTATGCTTGTATTTTCCTCTCTCTCTCTTTCCTAATATAATAAATAATGTGTGATCTTCAGAAGAAGGTCTGAATGTGATTATTGGCTGTGAGAAAGGTACTGGCCTTTTTTGTGAGCAAGAATAATGTTTCAATATCACCAGCTGGTGTGTTCCAGGATCACCAGATTACAGATAAAAGGGAGTGGAATGGAATCGGCAGATAGTCTAAGCCAGTGGTTCTCAACTCGTGGGTCGCGACCCAAAAGTGGGTCGCGACACCCTCTGCAGTGGGTCGCGGCGTCATGTCTGAATAGACCGGCCTGAGACTGAATAGAGAGTGGGAATTTGTGGTTCAGCCTGTGGAACCTCATGTCAAACTGTCCCCTTTCTTTCCCCCTATTTCCTCACTTTCGGCCCAGCGCAATAATATCAGCTAAATTACAACCCCACCTGGAGCTCCTCTCGCCTGACCAGCGCGCCGCTGACTCATCCCTGCACATGTAATAATTTATTTTATACCTTAGCTTCCCTGTGGTGTTTTGTACAGTATGTGACCAGACATAGAATGGGAAACAATGTTTTAAAGTGACACTACACCCAGGCATTCATTAAAAATGCATTCAAGTACCCTAACTCGTAACAGGAAAGAAGAGGAAGATCAGATTTAGAGACATCATTTAGGGTAAGTGCTTTAATTAACATTGGGGGGAGGGAAAACGTTTTTGACTTTGTCACTTTAAGGATTTTAAAAAGAGGAATTATTTCACAGTGCCTGTAGCAACAGAGGTGAATAAGAGGTTGTTTTGAAGTGATTGTACTACTTGTTCAGAATATGTTAATTCTTTGGTGTAAAATCTACAGCTGAGTGATACACAAATAAGATACATTTATGTTACGAGTTAGGGTACTTGAATGCATTTTTAATGAATGCCTGGGTGTAGTGTCACTTTAAAACATTGTTTCCCATTCTATGTCTGGTCACATACTGTACAAAACACCACAGGGAAGCTAAGGTATAAAATAAATTATTACATGTGTGGCTTTTGTTATTTATGTTTACATGCAACTTGAAAGAAAGCATGGGCCTGGAATTCAGGAAAGACCTTTTACAAACAGTAGTCTAAGTTAGCAAAGTTTTGACACTTGTTTGATTGTTTTACAATTGTATGTATGTCTCTAAGGAACAAAAAAATATATAATTTTTATAGTTCTCTGCTCAGAGCAGTGAAGCAGTGATTCTTTGCTTAGTTTGGGGTGCTCATCAGAATCACTTACTGGTTGCAAAAAATACTACAACTAGCCATGTTTCCGGACAGTCCGAAATACAGTACATTTTTTTTACTGTTGCAATTCACCTGTAATATTCTACTGAACAAGATTTGTTACCAGCAACAAAACATTTTTGTTAATTCTCTTCATTACAATTTGGTATCCATATGCCTGACCCTTTTCAAGACCAACTGAAGGCCCCATTTATCTTCATCTGCCATTATGCCCAAAAAACCTTTTTAGCCACTAAGAAAATATCTAATTTTAAAAACATTAAAGAAACCTCTAATAAACTTCTGCTAAGATGGCACCTCATCCCTCAGAGGACCCATAAAATATACATCTCACCTTCTTCCAGTTTTAGAGAATGTGGCATAGTTTTAGATTTGCCCCAAACTTGAGGTATAGTACCATTGCCATCATTAAAAGGGATCAAAAGCTTTAAGTGTTACATGTACTTGTTACATGTTCCCATTCACAAAGCATACGTTTAAAAAATATTTTAAAAATGCAAATTTAAATTGCTTTTACTTGGGTTAGGGTTTCTTAAGGATTACAATTTCTACTTGCTTCTCATTATTTGTAATGTTAGGAGGGGTTATAAGAGGTATGTTAACCCTGTTTGTACTGTGCTGGCTGATGTCATTATAATTTGTAAAGGAGATTTGAACATTGCCTGTCCTAACAAGGGGTTGAAGGATTAAAAGCCTGGCTTCTGCGTTGTATGTTAATGAAGTTAATGAGAGAAACACAATCCAACATTTCAGTCCTAAGTATTTCCATAAGGACAGATCACTGTGAGGGTGCTCAGAAAAACTTGGATTCAGCCACCTTGCCTGCTGTAACAAAACATTTGAAGGGTAAGCAATATTTTTTTTAAATTGTTTTTCATTATGCTGTGTAAATAGGAACCCATAACAAACATATAGAAAGGTTTTCTTAAATTTGACTGTAAAAGTGGAAAAACACTACAAAGTAAAGCCCAGTGCCAGATAGAATTATTTAATTTGGGATAGAGCAGGTAAAGGTTAGAAACTCTGGCAGATTTTTATTTGTCTATGTCGCTATTAAGGAAGTGATCACAGACAAAAAATATATTTTTAGCGCAGTAAAGATAAGTTGTAACTGCTGATAATGTTTTTGTTCATCTCTGTGTCTTTCTGTCCTATTGACAACTGTTCCCCTCTTTATTTGTACGGGTGTCACAGGGACAAGAAGTGACTGAAAATGTTTACAATATGGTCACAGACGTAAATAGAAACATTTAGAAGGATATGGGTGTCAATAATAGGCTACTCTAGTCTATTATCATGGAACAAGGTATGATTCATGGAGCTTGATGCTCTGGCTAAGGCAGCTTATGTATACCAGGGGACCATGTGGAGCACCCAGGAGACGTCTACATGTAAAAATTAAAAACGGCTGCAACAGAATTGTAGTAGAGTCCAAAAGCTTAAAATGTCATAGTGTTATAGCCTACACATTGTGTGGGTAACCATAGTCCCCTTTATCAGAGCTTTGAAAGCTGTATAGGACTAGAAGGCAGGACTCTTGGAAAAAGGTTTGAGAATCGTATAAGTCTTTGTGCTAAGGAAGTGCTGCAGCAGTCAAAGTTGATAAAAACCTGACAAATCCTTAACTTTTTCCCACATTATCTACTGGTCGCAAAAAAGTATACTATATGGAAGTTTGTTTTTAAAGGGAAATTAATAAAACTTAACATTTTGTTTTTTTAATGGAAATGCCCATTCTAAATATAGAACATGACCAATTTGGGTCTTGTTGCAGCAGCATAAAACTACAGGGGAAAATACCATCTGTTAGACCCTCCATTGACCTTACAGACACTAAGGTCTTATTCACATAACCTTGTTTCCAACCCCTAAAACAAGATCCTGCTGTTACTGGTACCCACAGAAGTTAGATAATGCATGATCTGGCAAATTTAAGCCTGATCGGGAATTAATTATATGTCTATATATTATCAGCCTGTGCAGGCACCTTCAACTTATCCAAAGATTTTGAAGTGCACCTGTGGCCAGACCATGGATGGACATAAACATATTTTTATATTCTTAACCCACAGTAAAAGAGCTTTATCACAAGCCTTTACTGACCTCTCTGGCTGCATGTACCGTAAAGTAATTTATCCTCAAAGAACACAACAGAAACTCCAAAGTTAAGCTTTGGTTGAGCTCGCTAGAGGGCTGCCAGGCTGCCAAGGTTCTGCAGTAATAGAAAGTATAAGGAAAATAGCTAAGATCTTAGTGCATCTGTTAAAGGGTATCTAAACCCTCTAAGCACTAGATATATGCAAAAACTTTACAAAAAACGCTTTAAAAGCGGTTTAAACTTACCTGTGTCTTTGACGCACGCTCCTGTCCGAAAATCCGAAAATGCTCGGGCGGCCGCAAAGCATCTTGGGGCGGGCGCATGCGCAGTTCAGATTTTCGGCTGGGAGACGAGGAGAGACACAAGGTAAGTCTATGGACGTGTGCACCCGCATGCAGACACCGTGGGACCAGACGTGCCAGCAAGGACAGAGGAGTCAGCGCTGGATCGGGGGCCCGCAGCAGCGCTGGGGCGAGAAGGCTGAAAAGGACAGGAAAGAAGAGGAAGATCAGATTTAGAGACATCATTTAGGGTAAGTGCTTTAATTAACATTGGGGGGAGGGAAAACGTTTTTGACTTTGTCACTTTAAGGATTTTAAAAAGAGGAATTATTTCACAGTGCCTGTAGCAACAGAGGTGAATAAGAGGTTGTTTTGAAGTGATTGTACTACTTGTTCAGAATATGTTAATTCTTTAGTGTACATAGTTTTGGCATGGCTTAAAGGGAGAATCTAACATTTGGGGCTAAATACCCTGGTTGACTCATAAGAAAAAGGTCAACATCAGGCCAGCACTGGATTCTTGGTCACTATCTGTTTTTGCACCATTATTACATCCTTAATGTCTTCTAAGGGCTTGTTTCCCGGCTGGGAGATAGAGGTAGATGAGCCCAGTAGAGATCAATGGGGATGTATATGTACATGCGTAGGCACAATGTAAACAAACCAGGGCCATCAGAACTCAGTAAGTATGCATATGTGCAGGGGGAGGGTGGGATCATTTAGGTAATCTTAAAGGGATCAAAAGGATAGGTGACCTTTGTTATAAAGTTCACTTATCCTGTAAGGTTTAGGGTTATCAAGTCAAGGGTAGGTTAACTGGCTAGGGTTAGGTTTAAAGGATAAGTTTACTTTCAAACATTTCACATGTGCACAGTAAATCCCACTAGATATCTATTGGGCTTTCTCCTGAGAGAGAAGACACTTGAGGGATGGCCCATAGAAGTCTATGATGTTCTACTGCTCATGCCCAAACCCCAAGAAGAAAATCCAAGATTGAGTTTGGGAGTTAGGTTTTAGTTTAAGAGTTAGGATTCAGGTTAGTTTTAGGAGGTAGGTTTAGTTTTAGTACCAGGTATAAAGGTAGGGTGAGTTTATGATATATTATTAAACCATCCTTTGTCAAAAAATACTGCACCTAATTTATAGCACAAGAAATTAAATACTGCTAATGTACTCATTATTGTTTAAGTACCAGTATTTCTCTTTGTGTTATATGTACATATATATATATATAGCGCTGAAATAACTATTAACATATTTTTATATAAGCTGCAGCTGCCAGACACAAGCCATTGTAATTATTTTGGCCATGCGGAATATTGTGTATTTATTTTGCAAATGTCTATTATTTGCACGGAAATAGGCCAATTCATATTATTATTGGCACTTGAGTTGAGGAACAAGATTCAGTGGAGTGAGAACTTGTAAATCACCCACCAGTAGGTGAACCATTCCACTTGTGCTTACATAGGATCTGTTGTTTTAAAACAGAGCAAGCTTATGGCTCATTCACAAACACATATTAAGGACTACCCAGTCGTTGAGTTAAGAAACTTGTCAGCCTTCTGCACTTAATTTAAAAGGACAAAGAGAGATGTGTGTGACAGACTGGGTCACCTAGAGTTCATTCATTTTTACATCAGAGCACATGCAGTGAAATATCTGATTGCACTAATAGCTTTTATTACTTTTAACATGTATTCACTTAGCCAAACAGGTGAAACTGATTTGTGCCAGGTTTTACAAGCCCAGGGGCTGAGATAGAGATGAGGTTTTGCTGTGACAAGCTTGAGCTTCTTCTGGTTCCCATCCCGGTTTGATATTTGTGAGAAATTCAATTTGAGAAAGCACCCTTTTCAACTTTCAGGCTAACTAGGATGCTAGAATCAAAACCAGATGTACTTATCAAGGCTAAAAATAACAAATATGCTGGAGGACCACCAGAGCAAGGGATAGAAAGAATCTCATGAAACTCTAGAACAATACATAATAATGTTGAGCAAACCACTAAGTCTGAAGTGAAAGGGTTTTTTCTGCAGTTCGGAATAGTACTGGAGCATTGTACGCCAGTCATTTGAGATTGTTTAAGTGAAACCAAAGCCAGTGTGTTCTCCTCCTGTGCTCTGTTGCTCCGTTACAGGGCTGCCAAAGACAGGCCTGTCCAAGTGTGCCCATAGCAGGGGATGGTTTGTTTTGGCAGAAAGAGCAGGTGCCTTCCAAGTTCCAAGATCTGAAGTGTCAGCAGTGACCTCAGGTCTTGGGTGGCCAGCTTCACAAGTTAATTTCCCTCTGTCAGCTGATACTTCTGCCACCCACATACAATGAAGGATTTCAATAAGTTCAGAGACCACTAAAATGATACACTTTTCTCACTGCCCCACAATTCAATTGTGTTCATGAATTTGTTGCATATAGTGAGACATCCATGCCCAGCCTAGACACCCAATAATGTCCAATAAAAATGCAGACAACAGTTATATACTGCTTATTAAAGTGGAAAAAGAAGCATAGGTAAAACGTTTAAAGCATAACCATTCAACGCAAATGGTAAAATGGTTGATCATTTCACAGCGTAAACTAATGTAAAATTAAGGTTACATACAATTACTGTTAATATGAACAATTTGCTAACCAAGAACCACTCCCCCTCTCCCCCTCATTCCTTCCATATAGTCTGTTTAAACAGCCCCGATGCTGGCGACGTACACTGTACGTCGTCAGTCACGAAGGGGTTAATGGTAAATTGTGCTTTTTCTGAGATGCCTGCTTTAGCTTACTGTTAGTCATACAAATAAAGTTAGTATTATAACAAGTTAGCAAGGCTGGAAGTCTCACCAGTTCTCCCTAAAATATAGGGAATAATATTAAATTACATGCATCCAGGGGCTTCTTGTCTAGTCCCCTCTCATCTCCATAACAGGAAGAACACAGTCTTGGAAGCAAAACAGGTTTTAGCCTGCAGTTATGTTGAATGCATGCTATTGTACTAGGATCCTATTGCACACCAGTAGCTACGTAGGCTGCAACATGTATGGGGCTGGGCCTTAAGACCCAATCAACTGGTTGTCTGCTACAAACTGCTAGTACATTTGGGGGCAAGGAGTAGTGTTGTTTCATGTTTGATAGAACTAGTGAGGTTCCTGCTGTCTTATACTTAGGTGTATATGGCCTGTTCATAAATCCAGCTATGTAAATGTATGGTATTTTACCCCAGAGTAATAAATCTATAAAACAATTAAATGTAAATTATGCAACATAGATCACCATAGTTTGGGCATATTAAAAATAATAATGATAATAAAATAATACAATTGAGCATCCACATTATATGTTTTTAGTAGATGTTAAAGTAAGTCCGGTGAATAAAAAAATATTTAAGGGGTTGAAAATAAATAAAAGTACAAAATATAACCAGAAAATGTGAATGTAAAAGTTTACACTTTTGTTAGTATAAAAAAATATCTATAGAACAGGTGCAGAGAATTCTTGAGAATCCCTAAAGGTATGAGTGAGCATAGGTTTTCAAGGAAGAATAGAGGTACAGAAATGCCATTTGAGAACTACCTTGAACCTACAAGGGGAAGAATTAATATGATGCCGATTTTTTAAAGCCCTTGTAAATCTAAACTCAAAAACAAAAATGTAACATATTGCAGTGTACCAGTTCTTAGATGTGGTGGCTCCATTAGTTTTCTTTTTTCAGATAAAGGACTTTTTGTGCAAGTACAGAAAATACCTGTTGATCCTGCCAGAAATACAGTGTCCTTGTCCCTTCATGTGAGCTGAAAAGAAAGCACAAACATTCTTTTCTCTTTCTTGTGTGAACAACTAGTCCCAACAACATACCATGTAACTGAGATGAACAAAGGCCGACATGTCTTAAAGTCCAGCCTGTGTGATAACCATGGTTCCTTACATAGATACAGCAGATAAATAAGTGTAGCCACAAACAGACAGAAAGTGTGTTATTTTCAGGGATGCCAGATGAAAATAGAGAGAAAGAAGCCTAAAGCCACTACATCTAAGAACTGGTAAGCTGTAATATATTACATCTTGTTTTAGGTTTAAATATACTTTAACTGTGAGCTTTAATTGTCTCTCAGGCATAACATCCATCAAATGTTGTATGTGTAGTTGCAGAATTCACATTGGAGCAGGGCCAGTCATTTTAAAGTGTATCAAAGCAAAAACATCCCAATCTTAATTTTGGATAGTGCGATGAGGGGTTAGACCTCCCCATCAGGTTTTATTGCTTTCTCTGTCACAGTTACAAAGATTTCATTTCCCTATCTGTCCTTCCTGTTGTGTCTACAGGAAAGGTAGGTAAGGGAAATTAGCCCAATGGGACACAGATGCCAAAAGAGAAAACCTAACAGAGGTTTCCTACTCTACCAAAATAAAATTAACAATTTTTGGCTTCAGATATAGTAAACTACATGAATACTATAAGCTACATAGTGTTTTTTTGCAACTACAAAATAATTTAACGCCAAACCTATAATATTAATAAGCACAGAATTTCATTTCCTTAGATAAATAAACCATGCAGGATAGACTTCAAAGATGCTCACTAATCAGCATACTCTGGCATTTACATAGCATTCTCGTACTTTCAATAATATTCATTAGTCTGGCCAACAGCTTAGTAAAGCTCCACTACTGACTGCTAGTAATAAAAAGCAGTAGGATCCCCATCTTCTAGGTACACATAGGCAGTTGCATTGAACTACCAAGGTAAAGCTAGCCATTGATAGACAACCTCTTGATATATTCTTTGTGTATGGAAAAGGAACGCCAAGCGAAATAAACATTTCACATGCTTAAACAATTATTTGGATTGTTGACAGTGTATTATTATTAAGGTAAACCTCTGAATAAATACTTTTTTGTGAGGCAGATTTTATATGCAAGGCTTAATATCTAGAGATTCCTACAGTAGTTCACTGCTAAATGCTTTAAGCAGGTCCATATCTGTGTGCCAAGAAATAACAATCCATTTTCATCAAATTATTATTTTAGTATAACTATTAAAGCTACCTCCATCCTTTCAAATGTTATTATTAACATCTGAATCTATTTGTAGATAATAATGTGAAAGTATTTGATCCCTTTAAACTGATTAGACAGAATTATTGTATTATTCCATGACCACCCTTCTTGAATATTAAACCTTAATTAATTTCCCACATCTATCCCAAAATCTCTACTGACATCAAAACACTTGATGGTTGGTTGCACGTCTGTGAAATAATAATATATATATTATTTTGGCATACTTTGTGGATTGATTAATGGGCTTTAACTTTTTTTGGATCTGAAGCAAAAACCATTTAAAGTTGAAAGAGTGCACTCTTGGTAGAGTCAGGCTATACTTTGCCAAACTCTCCATGAAACAAATTGTGGAAGGAATTACAGGAAAGGTAAACAAATCCACAATCAGTGACTGCTGTGTATTACAATTGTTGTAATCAGTGAACTTGACAAATATTGCTGTGAGGAAGTTTAGCTCATAAAATGTGTTTTGTGCAGAGAACATTGTAGGTTGTGGAACGGTATCTTCTAGTTTAAGGGAACTTGTGAGAATAAAACATGTGAGCTGCCAGCCAGTGATTTGCTAGATAGTGCCCTTAGGATCAGGATACTATCCCAAAAACCTTCTGGTAAACAAACTGCTCACTTGCACTGCATTACTCACATAGATCACTTCATGGGCTTCATGCCTATGAAACGGGATACAAATTTAAAACTAGAATACAAACTGTAATCTACTGCATTCAGTTTAAGGGCATTCTAATTATATGGGTGTTGACAGATATGGAAAAGACCTTCATCTGGGGCTTCTTAAATAATGAGCTGAGACATGTAGGATAGGGTGAATATATGTGGGTAGCGGGTGTTTACTTTGTGGCAAAGGTACTAAGGGAGCTGTATTCTAATTCAAAATTACCTTCGAACAACAAGCCACATTTAACAGCAACCACCAGTGAAGAACAAGAAGGCACGACTTACATACAGGAGATTGCATGAAGCACACTTTCCTTAAACTTCTGAACTGTGCTTTCCTATAAGGAATCAGACAGCTTACTCAAGTGTTCCCTGCCTCCAACCTACTTTGTCTGACGGGCAAGGCCTAACTGTTCCTTATAAGCACATACCTGTCCCTGCATTATTACTTCCCTGTAATAAAAGGCCCCTCTGTGAAACTGGTGGAACTATATATAACCTATATATATAGCTTCTGCATCTACGATACAAACCCCAAATCTTAGGAAAACTTTGCGTCACATTAGACACAGGAACAACGAGGATGTCCTGCCGCACTCCTTGCTGGATAACCCCTAGGAGGATCAGGGGCGGATCCAGAGTCTATTCTCGGGAGGGGCATTGCCAGAAAATTAAGTTTTGCTTACAGAATGGTTAATATTTTATTTAAGACGGTTTCCTGGCTACAATTAAGCCAGCCAAACAACATGCAGCCGGCTTCCCTGGCAATCAGGAAGCCGGGCGGCATGTCATTACCCGCTGCCGGCTTCCTGATTACCCGGGAAGCCTGCTCCATGCCAGTGGAAGCACCGGTATTCTTATTCAGTATCGGCGAGTACCAAAAGCAAAATATCGGTACTCGCATTTGATACCGAAAAACCGGCATTGGTGCATCCCTAGTTTTGATTAAAACTATTTTTTTGTATTGGGACAAGTAGATTGTCATGAAGTAGATTCGGCCCCCGCTTTATCCCTTGGACAAGTCGTTTTAAAAAAAAAATTCCACACCCCTGATTACACAACAATGCAGAATATCATCAGCTATAGAGGACTACAAATCCCAGCAATATATTATACAACAATGCAGAATAATATCACCAGCTATAGAAGTCTACAAATCCAAGCAAAACATTATACAGCAATGCAGAATACCACCGACTATAGAGGACTACAAATCCCAGCAATGCTATTTACACCA
>NW_017306526.1:1290552-1299611 GCF_000935625.1 Nanorana parkeri | reverse complement strand
ATAGCATCAGCTATAGAGGACTACAAATCCCAGCAATATATTATACAACAATGCAGAATAATATCACCAGCTATAGAAGTCTACAAATCCAAGCAAAACATTATACAGCAATGCAGAATACCACCGACTATAGAGGACTACAAATCCCAGCAATGCTATTTACACCACTAAAGGACTACAAATCCCAGCAACACATTCTACAGCACCAACTATAGAGGACTACAGATCCCAGCAACACATTATACAATAATGCAGAAAGATATGAACCTACATACTCTGTGTTGCTACAGGATCACAGCCTTGTATCTCCAGGGTCTCAGGGTGGCTCTCTGGTGGTCGGTGCAGGGCTCTCTGGTGGGCAGTGCAGTATTTAGTCAGACTCAGGGCATTCCAACATATATTACAAAAAGCTTACATTTTTTTAGATATGGGAGACAGAGGCACCAGCTGCTTGCTGCTACTGTTGTAGAATCAGCACAGTAGCTGTCCTCTGCAAAGACTTTCCCCACCCCCACATTGGGCCCCTATTCATCCCTGGGCACCAGGCCAGCTAATTGCTGCTACTGTACTGATCTCTGCAAAGGCTTCCCCCACCCCAGCGTCAGGCCCATATTATTCAGTTTTGTGCACCAGCTGCTTGCTGCTACTGTTGCAGAATCAGCACAGTAGCAGCTGGTGCCCAAGGATGAATTGGGGCCCAATGCTGGGGTAGGGGAAGCATTTGGCTTCCCCCACATCAGGCCCCTATTCAGCCTTGGGCACCAGGCCAGGGAATGACTGCTACTGTACTGATCTCTACAAAGGCTTCCCCTCTCTCCCCACCTCAGTGTCAGGCCCCTATTATTCAGTTTTGGGCACCAGCTGCTTGCTGCAACTGTGCTGATGCAGAATCAGCACAGTAGCAGCAAGCAGCTCGTGCCAAAGGCTAAATAGGGGTCCGACGTTGAGGTGGGGGAAGCATTTGCAGAGATCAGTACAGTAGCAGCTGGTGCCAAAGGCTGAATAGGGGTCCGACGCTGTGGTGGGGGAAGCCTTTACAGAGGACAGCTGCTGTCCTCTGCAAAGGCTTTACCCACCCCCACCACAGCGTCGGGCCCCTATTCAGCCTTGGGCACCAGGCCAGCTGCTTGCTTTTAGGGCTTGTTCACATCGAAAGCGTGTGCGTTCAAGAGCGGTAGCTGCTAAAACGCACCGTGATGGCTGTGAATTTTCCCCCCGCGTTTTGGGGCAAGAGGGGCGTGGCGGTGCATTTAATTCAACGGCAGCGCTTCCACCCCCGCAGTGCGATCGTACGTGTGGCAAAACTTTGCCAGCGTTCTGTTCCACTGCAAATGCAATACATAGGGCTTGCCCTATTTTTTGCATTTGCAGTTAGGCCTTGTTCACCCTGAAAGCGTGTGCGTTCCAGAGCGGTAGCTGCTGGAATGCACCGCGATCACATAGAAACTTCCCCTTGCGTTTTGGGGCGGGAGGGGCGTAGCATTGTATTCAATGGCACCGCTTCCACGCCCCCCGCGTGATTGAACGCCTCGCAAAACTTTGCGTTGCATATATTTTGTGTTTGCAGTGGAACGGAACGCTGGCAAAGGCGGGTGTGGAAGCGGTGCCATTGAATACAATGCTACGCCCCTCCCGCCCCAAAACGCAAGGGGAAGTTTTTCAGCGATCACGGTGCGTTCCAGCAGCTACCTCTCTAGAACGCACACGCTTTCAGTGTTAACAAGGCCTAACTGCAAACGCAAAAAATAGGGCAAGCCCTATTTTTTGCGTTTGCAGTGGAACGGAACGCTGGCAAAGTTTTGCCACACTGCCGCAAAGTTTTGCGGGCAGGGGGGGTGGGGAAGCGGTGCCATTGATATAAATGCACCACCACGCCCCCTCCCGCCCCAAAATGCGGGGGGAGGTTTCACAGCGATCGCGGTGCATTCCAGCAGCTACCGTTCTGGAACGCACACGCTTTCGGTGTGAACAAGGCCTTTCTGTGACCTCTGCAGAACGCACCAGCGTGGGCCATAAAAACTCAGCCACAGGACACCAAGTCTCAGCTGCAGCTGCAGCTTTCCCCCCAGCCAGTCCCAGACTCACTCAGGTCAGCTGCTGCTGTTCCCTCCCCCAGCCCTCTGCTGGCTTACCAGTGCAGTGACAAACAGACTCAGGCTCTGCCGCTCAGCCCCCACTGTGCTTGCTTCTCCTTTCCTGTTGTTCGCTCCGCGGCCATCCCAAGAAAAAAAAACCTTCCTGCACGTCACGTGTGGGGGGGGCCCGTTGTGCCCCCCCCTGGATCCGCCACTGAGGAGGATGGGTGCTGATCCGTGGTGCCGCATGGATCAGAGAGGAAACAAAATGCCACCAGGCTTGTGACCAAAAGCATGTCTTCTTTATTTGCGCATATTGTCACATATAAAGTTAAATGTTTTGGGTCCCCTTCATCATGCCCAGCATGGCAATGGATGTTACAAACCTTTTTATAGACCAACACCACATGTGAAGAAACCAGTGAGAACAACCAGAAACATCCCTCCCCCAATCCCCATGACTTCATAATGGCGTCACATTCTCGCCATCATGTAAAGATTTTAAAAGACAGTACACAGAATACATCCTAATGTGCTTCTGAAAGAAACATAAGCTGCAATTCCATAATAGTACCTGTAATGTTGGATCCATGTGAGCTGCGCTGGATGAGATACCACAAGCCACTGGAAGCAAAAGAACTGCATATTAGACTCAGGCTCTCCCAAGATGGTGCCAAGAGCCCATGGCAGAGTATACATTGGTGCAAAGCTCATCTCTCCCCTAGCCCCAGCAGTAAACAGTGTTCTTGTTACTACTTTGCTTACTACAGCAACACTGCAGGGAAGTGACTTTGTGATCACCATATTGCCGCCTCACTTTCCACATTACTAGTTTGGCAAAATAACTTGCCGGACCAGTAGTGGCCACTACACCACCTGCCCACATGTGCATATGGATTGACACCATATATTCTCATCTGATGATCAATATCCTGTGTGGTTTCCCCCTATATTCTAGGAACAGGAGGGGCTGAAATCTCACTTGAGGGGTGGATCAATAGCCGGAATGCTGGATGTGTGGAATGAAATAGGGCATCAGTCACTTTTAGAATTCTTAGGATGCTTTAATAGAGCCAACAGCAAAACAGGGAGGGATGGTTAGGGTTGAAGACATCTGAGGAATACAGAACTCCGAACTCAACAAATGTTCTCCAGCTTCACAGTGTAAAAGGTCTTTGAACCAGAAACACGATGACACTCTGTTAGTGCATAATAACTTTCAGACATTTTAAGATCTCTCCTAAATAAGACACCAGACTTCTCTCTGATGTTCAAGGCCATCCTGGCTTCTCTGGCACCCTTAGCAGACAAAGTTCCTCCCTGGCTCTCCATCCCAGAAATCATTCTGGACCCCTACTGGGTCCACATCTGACCACCTGCAGGCTTCAGGCCTGGTCAGCACACATGTAACACATACCATCCCCAGTCAGGAGGCCTGGTGAGAAAGAGGCTTTTCACATGGTCAGACCCAGATATCTATGTTCTTGGTTGCTCTGCTCTGTGGCAAGGCTACACCCACCACCAGGCAGATGCAAGCAATAACAGAATCCTTAGGGAAAACCAACCGAGCATAGACTATGCAACCAGCCAGATTGAATGCAGTCCTAGTAAGCTAAATTTAAGTAGTCACCCCACTTAGGGCAAGGTGGCTACATATGAATGACTGTGAATCACTTTCTGACTAATTCAGAATAAAAAGACATGCCAGGAGTTCCCCCTATAACCCCTCCTGATATTATATGTACTCTGAAAAAGTCCTGAGGACACCATAAGATTGCTGTCTATGCAAACACATACATATGCTCTATTACCAAAACATAAAATAAAATCCTAAACCTCTTGAAATTAACACACTTGTTGTCCCTGGGTGAGGATGCTTATTCATTCCACTGTATGTATGGAGGTTGTCATGGTTGTCACACTGGCTGGATTTTAAACATGCCTTTCTATCTTCATCTCCATTACGTGGAGGGTGGTGGGATTAGTAGTTTACAGAAGGTAGATAACATTGTTTGCACTTTGAGTGCAGCTCACAGGAAGTGAAAAGGACACATCTTTTCTACTAAGATCAACAGGTATTTTCTGTACTTGCTAAAAATGTAACCTGAAAAATGAAAACCCATGCAGCCACCCATCTAAAGACCAGTAAGCGCCAATTAACTAAATCTTTTTCTTGGTTTTAGATATCCATTAAGGTCTAGGGTTCTTACACCAGTAGTGTAGTAATCACAATTCTGTGTTGTGCTATGAGCAGCTAAATGGCCATGGCTGCACTTGGCTCTTGTACAGCTACCACTGTATTTCAAACCCCATTGACACCATTGGTCCTTTCCTGTTTATGAATGTTGAGGGTCATGCTTCCAAGATGAACAATGCCAGCACTATACAAAGGTATGTCAATGATAGAAATTAGCATATCACTGGCATGCGTCTTCATTTGAGAGACAGTGTAGGTTTGTGTGTTCTGAGTGTTAAAGCATGTATCAAGTCCTGTTTAGCAAGTAGAAAACTGTAAAAACAGTTTAACAGTTCATGGTACTCGCAAACACTGGGCATAAACATCACCAGAGCTCTGATAAAAGGAGCTTGCCCTTGAAACACATAAGGGCTAAACTGCGCTGGCATAACCACTAAACTATCACTGGTGAGTCCAGTGACGGTGGATTACTCTGTGTGGCTATGCTGTCAATTTAAGTTCTGCAGTTAAGATCTTGGAGGGCTCGGTGATGTTTATGCCCATGCCGTCATCATGTTTGTGAGTACCATTATCAATTTTTATTTTTATTTAATAATTGATATTACAGAAGGATGAGACGCACTTTTCGGTTTTCTGTTTTTCATATGTGCTTCAAGACCCGGTTAAGGTTGAAAGGGCTGCACCCCAAGTGAAGTTTGGAGTGAGGCTACAAGGTTGTTGTTTAGGTTAGGACCAGTGAGAAGAACATCATTCAGGGATACCCCTTGATGCTTGGCACTGGAATCAAATACTACCCTGATTTGTTTTGGCTTACGTGGATGATACACTCCGAAGAAAGGCAGGTACCAGCACTCATCGTGTTCTTGTAACGTCTGGCATCACTCACAATCTACAGATGAGTTAGAGGTTCGTGCACCACAGGCCGTACATAAATTAAGGCTTTAGTAGTGGCTATTACGTCATAGCCCACAGTTTGGTTGCGGTATAGGGTTAATGCAACTTAGTAAGTAAGGAATATGCAGCGTAGGTAACAAAATAACATAAAGCAGTTCTTGGTGCGTCCAAAATAGTTCCACATAGACAATGGACAAGCGTGGTGATAATGCACTGCAAGAATGGCCTCAAAGTACTTTCTGAATGGAGTATCACAGTCTATGAGGTGCACAATGAAAAAGGACTGCAGGGTTTAGGTGCAGTGTACTTGCAGTTTGTTAAGCAGTAGTTGCTGGAGTAATCCTGGTGGGATGCAGTAAGGCTCAGATGTCCTGAGGTAACTTGTGGCCAATTTCTGTCTCCCAGATCACTGGTTCGGTAGAGGTTTAGTAGGGTGTTCGATCCTCAATAGTGGAACGCCCTGCTAGCCTTGTGCGCTTTTTTAAATAGCCCACAGCCGCGGGAAAGCGGTCGAAAAACCGAGTTTCGGCTTCCGCGTTCCGCCGTGGAACGCATCGGAGCGGCGTCTTAGTGAGGGTGCGTGACGGCTGTTTTCCTCTTCCAAATATTAATGCATTGAATACAATTGCTGTGCCAGCATAACAAAAATAACTTTGGCTATAGATAACAATACCAATTGCTGTAAAAGCAAACCCTATATTGTACTTTGATAGCTACAGCATGCCATCTTCAAATATGTGTTTTTCTCCATACTGGACACAGCGACAGCTAAAGCTGGCAGATTTATTCATATGTAAACCATATATGATAACCATGATTTGGAACCACACTGATTGGCTCTCCTCAGTCGTTAATGTAGACCAGTAGCTGTCAGCGACAGTGCTGTCTCAGAAATAAAAGTATACAAGCCATGCCTGCCAGTCAGGCATGGCTTGGAAGGAAGTCAAGGTGTTAAAACAGTACATCATTATTTTCTATGTTCCACTGTACCTTTCCTTTGTTTAGTTGGTATATCCACTAGTTTTGTCACTCCCTACTTTATCATCCTGCTGACTCCAGCCAGTTCAAGAGTTAGAAAGCACAGGTGATGATAGTCCTTCTACCTACAAGGAATGCAAAAAAATGCTGTAAGCCTAAAGCTGGATTCAATTCACTGGATTCTACTCCTTTGTCTTTTATGGTGAGTTAAACTGCCTTTAGATATTGTCAAGTCAATAAGTCTCCATGTTCTCCATACAGACAGGGTCTCAGGAGTAATGTTTCTTGCATAAAATAACATAAAGATAACAAGATCTCCGACTGCCTGTCTTTGTCCTCTAGAGAGAGAAAAAGGTTACATTCATGCTACCTTCGTGTTAACGTAATGCTTACCATGTTTTTGCAATACCAAAGGGAATACAACCTCCAATTTAAATTATTTTATTGCATATTCCTTTAAAAATATTGTGAAAGTGCTATCACCTGTCTGATAAATATGCTCCTTATTTTAGCTCCATTGTTTAATCCTTTTCTATTGAAGTTGAACCAATTTCAAACCAACAATAACCAACTCAGCGACATGATGAAGCATTGTCATTTTCTTTAAAAATTGTATTAATGCACTGACTTTATTAAGTTAATAAAACATACTTTTGGACATAACATGAACACAACTTGACCAAGTTTTGCTGAAAATAATGATTCTCTTTGGTCCAGAAAGACCACACAAGAAATATGGCAATACAAACAGATAAAGATTATAGAGTGGACTTACTAATATCTGCAGTGTAAAGATCTCCAAAAATTGCAGTTTCTTGGAATTTTCTAAATATACAGAATTGTTCTGTAAATATACACCTCATATAAAAGCTGTTCAACATTAAGTAGAACCAAATTTAGAATTATTTTACCGCAATAACTAGATATTGTAAACAAAATATTTTCTACAGCAACTGGGGACTTACAACTAAATTCATTTACTAGACCTGCCCTGTGAATTTGTGTTACGAAGGTATTTAAAATATCTGTAAACTTCAATGAGCCTTTAAGCCAATGAGCCTACAATGCCCCAGGACATTAAACATCTCCAGAAACTGAAGCAGTGGAGCTTATCAACAATGGACCTGGTAATAATGAGTAAAAAAAAAAACATTTGTTGGATCAAAGATGACACAGTGTTGAGGTCTGTTGATATGTGTTTCATAAGCCACCTTATTTAAAATAAAATAGCAATATACAAAGTCCAAAGATTAATCCTTGGTTTTGGTTCTACTATATATCTATAGAAATATATATTTAATAGATGGAGGTCTTATTTCTTACTTTCTCATCATATTTACTGTGTGTAATATTTAGTCATATTTTGTAAAGGTTGCATTTGAAAGAAAATGAATGCCTTGAGTAGGTGGAGGGTGGAGGAAAGATGAGGACTTAGGACAGTGGATCTTTATAACCAGGTTGTCTGGCCAGTTGTCTGCAGCATACATTTTTTATCAGCTATCAGTTAATGACTTTATAAAAAAAATGAAGTTATAGCTGAAGCATGATCCATTACCTTTTTTGTGAGATAAGCTTTTTCATTACTGCACTAGTGTTTCAAAATAGTGCAAATGAGTCAAAGATCACTAGCACCCCACTAATCTGTCCATTTGAACAGTTATTGTCACAAAGAAATGAAGTGAATCCATGTGTAAGCAGGTAATCTGGAATTCTCCAGGGCATGGAGCCTAAGGGCCTGTTGGTGTTCTGCCAGGGACCCACTCATGAAGGTCTGTACTGCATGCTGACCCTAGGCTACAACCGCTGGGTTCACCCTGCTCTAATGTGTGAAGAATATTGCACACTTGCAGAAGCAGGTGAGCACAGGAATTGAGTTGCAGAGAGGGACTTCTGGCTGCAAAGCACACAGGCTGTAACATGGTTCAGAAGTGTGCAGGAGAAAAAAGCAGACCAGACTAAGCAGCAGGACTGTGGAGCTCAGCACAGGAGCAAGCTGAACCAAGAAGCAGGACTGCGGACCCTAGTACGTGAAAATACTAGATCAATACTGGATAAATAGTGAACTGGACCAGGCAGTGGGACTGCGGACCTCCCCAGAGCAGGCTTGAACATGGCAGCGATGAAGGAACACCAGACAACCGGCTGCCAAAGTCAGTACATGGAAAGTCAGTCCAAGAAAACAAAAGACATGTAAATGCAGGATCTTTAAACAGGTGGGCCCCTTTAAGAGTAGCACACCTATCAACCTGTCAGGAGGAACCCAGAAGCACCACCGTCCGAATGAAGAAGGAGCCTGTTGGTTTAGAAGCTCAGAAGATAAGTCAATGTTGTTTTTTTCCCACTACACATATTATCTCTTGATTCATCAAACAAAGGATTTTGCAAGCACTATCACTAATTAAAATGACAACATTAACACCTACTTCAAAAAATATTTTCACTTTGTGAAAAAGTTAAACTTGGATATAAATTTAGCTTTTTATCTGACACAACCTTGTGTAAAGCTATTGTTGCTGTAGACTGGTGACACCTTTCATTGTGCTGCAGCAGAAACTTTTTTTTACCATTTTTTTTTAAGTCAGCATTTGGGCTACTTTACCAATTGCTGGGTAGATTTGACCATCTGGCCTGATCAAAGACCATTATCCACCTCAGTGGTGCTTCACAAGTGGGATCCTAAATGCTGATGCTCACTTTGAAAAACACTAGCTAATGGGTAACCAGCTCTTCCTTATCTCCATTACTCCTGGAGCAAATGTAGGAATGTGGTGAGGTTTGTGTGCAAAGGATTATACAGTGAGATATTAGCACTGTAAGTGGCTTGCACAGTTGCAATGCCTTATGTTCCATTCCACTCTTCATGCCTGCAGAGTCACATTAATGATTAGTCTGCGATTGTATACCCCTTGCCATCT
>NW_017306526.1:1283286-1290199 GCF_000935625.1 Nanorana parkeri | reverse complement strand
GAGTTGTGGATGGCTTTATAGGTGACTGTTAATATTTTGAATTTTATCCTCTGGGCGAGTGGAAGCCAGTGTAGGGATTGGCAGAGGGGGGATGCAGACACTGAGCGGTTGGTAAGGTGAATGAGTCTGGCAGCTGCATTCATGATAGACTGAAGGGGGGATATCCTGTGTAGTGGAAGGCCAATGAGGAGGGAGTTACAATAATCAAGACGAGAGATAACAAGGGAGTGTATGAGTAGTTTTGCGGTGTCATTGGTGAGGAAGGGGGCGTATTTTTGAGATGTTATGAAAGTGAAGGCGGCAGGATTTGGATAGCGATTGGATGTGGGGAAGAAAGGTGCTGTCCGAGTCAAGGATGACACCTAGGATCTTGGCATGAGGGGAGGTTTGGATAGTTGTGTTATCAATCACAACTGAAATGTTGGGGAAAGGTGCACGGGGTGGAGGAAATATCATGAGCTCAGTTTTTGAAAGGTTGAGTTTTAAGAAATGTTGTGACATCCAGACTGATATGTCATTTAGTAGATTAGTGACACGCAAGGACACTGAGGGGGAGAGTTGTGGAGTGGAAAGATAAATTTGAGTGTCATCCGCATAGAGATGGTATTGGAAGCCATGTGAGGTTATTAGTTGACCAAGGGAGGAGGTGTAGATGGAGAAGAGGAGGGGTCCAAGGACAGAGCCTTGGGGGACCCCTACAGAAAGAGGAAGAGGAGGGGAGGAGTTAGAATTGTAGGTGACACTGAAGGAGCGCGTAGATAAGTAGGATGAGAACCATGAGAGAGCAGAGTCTTGTAGGCCAAGCGAGTGGAGTTTTTTGAGGAGCAGCGGGTGGTCAACAGTGTCAAAAGCAGCAGAGAGGTCTAATAGCAAGAGTAAGGAATAGTGGCCGTTGTTTTTAGCGGTTATTAGGTCATTGGTGAGTTTTAGGAGGGCGGTTTCAGTGGAGTGTTTGGGGCGAAAGCCGGACTGAAAGGGGTCCAAAAGGTTGTTATTAGCGAGGTGGCAACTCAGGTGGTTGTAGATGAGGCGTTCTAGGAGTTTAGAGGTGAATGGGAGTAAGGAGATAGGTCTGAAATTATTGAGGTTGGTAGGGTCCAGTGAAGGTTTTTTGGGTATTGGGGTGACTAGTGCATGTTTGAGTGGGGTAGGAAAGATTCCAGTAGAGAGGGAAAGATTGAAAATGTGGGTAAGAGAGTGTAGGATAGAGCATGAAGGTGACCGAAGTAGTTTTGAGGGAACAGGGTCCAGGGGGCAAGTGGTGAGGTGGGTGTCGATAGAAAGCTTAGTAACCTCCTCTGTGGTGACAGGGTCAAAAGAGGAAAGTAACAAGTGTGATGGAGGATCAGGTACTATAATAAAAGGGGCAGTTGATTGGACAGTGGTGATCTGATCTCGAATGGTATCTATTTTGTTTTTTAAATGAATGGCAATGTCCTGGGCAGTGAGTGAGTTAGTGGGCGGTGGTGGTGGAGGACATAGTAGAGACTTGAAGGTAGAAAAGAGTTGACGAGGTCTGGATGAGAGTGTGTTAATGAGAGTGACAAAATAAGTTTGTTTGGCAGCACGGAGGGAGGAGTTATATTTTATCAGGGCAGTTTTGTACAGGGTAAAACAGGGTAAAAAGTATCAAAACCTCACTGTCATACAGCCACATTTCTATGGAGCAAGCACACCATTGGGCTGATTTACTAAATGGGATGAGAGCCTTCACACAATATATTGTATGGATGTTCAATATAATTATGCAATCATGTAAAAGGCAAATTTCTGTTCAGTTTGAAGACCCAGTCATCTGCAGATGAAATAGGTAATCATGAATTTGTTTGATTGGATAATTGAAGTGAATATTCATAAAATTTATTGTGTGAAGATTCTTCATCCCTTAGTAAATCAGCCTCACGTGTGTTGTTCCCGTAAGAATACATGAGCAAGAAAGGTTTACGAAAATAACCAGTTCTTATTGTTTATTTTAAGCATTGTGATTAAAATGAATAATAAACTCTCATACGCTTGAAATACCACTTGTGATTATCCCACTTGATCTACAAGACTCTTTCTTAGTTTCAACTAAATTACATTAATTTAAACACTAAATATCATATGTTAGGTGATATCTCCAGTGGGAAGTTGCCTTACCTTTCCAGCATTTGATGCATCAGGTTCTTTGTTAATTAATTATTACATTAAGGGTTACTATAAGTCAATTTTGTCGTTAAACAAAACACATGCATGTTATAGGATCCATACCTTGAGTGCTATTTAGAGCCGATTATAGTTTTAATTGGACATGAAGTAATGAGTACAAACCAAAGACATCAAGCATATTAGTTTAAATTATTAGTTTTGTGCATTGAACATACATACACATTTGATACAGTATTTCAGACCTAACCTATAATTACCAGGATATCCTTCAAAATGAAAAAAATCCATATCGCTCAAAGCACACAGAATGGGCAAGACTGGCTTGTAATAGTCAAGGCAAGCACAGATTAACTGTATTATACTAACAGCTATGCTGTTCATATTAGATAGTGTCAGAAAGTTCTGCAGCATACAAAAAGTTGTGTGTATTTATTTTGGCTGCTTACACAAGGATTATGTTAGAATTGGATGCAATGATCTTGCCAGAGCAATGAGATCAGATCCATTTAGCAGCATGTGCCAGTATTCACAGGCCAAGGTCTGAAGTTATTTATCTTGCCATAAGCTAAAAATAAATGTAATTTAATATATTTGTCTCAGAGGCCTGTTTATTTTGAAGTGATACTTTAAGAATGTGGCTCATTTTTTGCATTGAATTATTTGATAAGAAGATTGTTAAACTGTGAATTATTAGTCTACAGTAAAGGGGAGATATGTGACACATAATATGCACCAAACTTCTCATTCTGGGGGGGATGTTATTGTTAACAAACACAATTATTAACATACAAGAAAACCTGAATGTTGGAAAATTTGCAAGTGGCACAGGCATTGCTGATAGCAGTGGCGGACCTAAGGAACAAAGGGTCCTGGTGCATCCAAAAAAATATTTTATTTTATATATTATTTATTATATATTTATTTATTACAGAGAAAGGACAGAGTATGTTTACTATAACCACAACTATGAATGAACAGAAGGAGATGTAGATCACTTCTCATTCATTCATAATTGAGGATATAGTACACATACCATTTCCTCAATTATCTACAAACACTCAGCGATCACTGATCGCTGAGTGCTTGTACTGCTCTCCTCTCTGACACGCTGTCACTGGAGGCTGAGTGAGCGTTGCAGGGTGGAGAGCTCAGCCTCCTGTGATGGCGCGGGCTGTCTACGCCCACACACCGCTCTTCCAGTGTTCTATCACAGATGGTGACATTCTAACGCAGTCACAATCTGCGATAGAACACCGGACTGCTGGCTGCTCACAACGCTCTCCTCACACAGCGCTCGGCCGTCTGTGACACTTTCTCTCCTCCCCGCTGGGACATAGAGCAGCGCCCAGCGGGGAGGAAAGAAAGCAGGGATGCACCGCTGTATCGGCCAGAAAATAGCACTTTAGGCACTTAGCCAAAAGTGCCATTTTCGGCTGATATGTTTCGGCGACCGATATATTGGTGCGTCCCTAATATTTACAGCAATGCAAAATGGCACAGGCGTCGGAGTGTGGGATATTAAGATCAGTATCCGGCAGCCGTCGGGCCCCCCATCTCTGCGCCGGGAGTGTCAGATGAACGGATGATCCGACACTCCCGGCGCAGAGACGGGGTGCCTGCCGGCCACTGGATACCATCTAAGCACAGGCCAGGACTGTGCTGGGCCCCCCCAGGCTGAGGCCCCGCACTGGCGGTAGGTCCGCCACTGGCTGATAGTCTAAAAGGCCTGGGGCAATCCTGGGCACACTGAAGTGAAAAAAACTGTGGCACACATAGCTTTTATTACTGTGCCACAAGCCAGAGCCTCAAAGACATACATAAACCTCAAAACGCGAATAATTAATAATAATAACAAGAAGTTTTCATTCCATATTCTGTGCACATAATAAAGACATAGGGGTTGATTTACTAAAGGCAAACTTTGCAGGGGAATTTTCTCTTACTTTAGCAAATTTGGTATAATTTCAGTTTGCAAAGAATAGGTTTATGGATATCAGCAGAGCTTCACCCCATTCACTAAGCTAAGGGAAAATTGCCCTCAAAGTGAAAAGCCCCTTGCAAAGTGAATTCATCCCTACAGAGTTCGACAAGCCAAAAAGTTTTTTTAACTTCTGGATAGAGTGGGGAAGTATTAAAATTCCAGTCAGGTCTTTACTGCTATCCGGGGCTCCATTCCTATCCTACTAACAACTGTTTCATTAGACAGGAAGTGAAGGAAAATCTGCAACGTGAGACGACTTTTTATTAAAAATTAGGAGTTATATTATTTGTACAGCCCTTAAAGCACAACTTCAGCCCAAACCTTTTAACTTGTTTTGGCTAAAGCAGGGAAGGATTAGAACCTCAGCTAGGTTTAATTGCTGTATTCCTATTGATTTTACCTCAATAGGTCAAATCAGGACATGGTTGTAGACACAGACCAAAACAAAAACTTATTTTAGTGAAGTTAGGAAGGGTTAGAAGAACTTGCAATATTTTAACTGCCAGTAATGACCACTTCCACATATCATGCATAAGCGTCACAGGTACAGGAAGTAAGAGAAAATCTCCCAGTGAGGTTTAGAGACAAAAATAAAACGCAGACAGTACTGTTACCTCTTCCTTGCTCTATCCAAAAAAACAAACAAATATTGTCTGGAGTTAGGGACTAAATTTATAAATTAATAATGGTGTCTGGAGGGGTCTAAAATGACCCATGGACATAAGATTACTTTTTTTAACCTTATTGTGTTTGGTAGAATTGGGCAATGATCTAATGAACATGGGCTATTTATACAAATGCTGGCCAATTTCTCTTTGGTGAACACACTTCTCCTGATATGTATTGATTCCTTCGTGTTAAGTTAACGTCTCTTTTCCACTGACCTTTAGGCAAACATTAATGTTTCTGACACTGCTACCTGATATATGAAACTTCAAAAAGCATTCTGCTTTTTGAAGTTTCATGTGAAAATCCTCTATCTAGCACCTGTTCTGAATCATCTGCATCTGAGCATGCCTGACCTTTTCTAGACTTCCCCATCTGGATCCCACTGGATAATTATTAGAACATCATTTCCATGAGAATCTCTCATGCCTTACAGGTATATTTATATTAAAAGATTTCTCCGACTGGTGGTAAAAGGCTAGGCCCATCTTGCTAACATCTGACATCCTAAGCTCCTGCTGTTTCCTATTCCCTTCCAGAAAATCATTCCAGATGAAATAGTGGGAGGTAGAGCACAAAGGTAGAGTCAGGTGTCGACACTTGCTGGGGGGCTGATACTTGATGCCAGTGCACTATACACATCTTCGAGTCCAATGTATTTTTGCAGCTGAGTGCACAGTTTGCAGCCTTAGCTGTATTAGAGAAAAATGAATAGCCATGCATGACCTTTCCAGCACCACAATGGGAATTGGGAGGAAACTTTAAAAAGAAGCTACACTGCAAATATTACAAGTCCTCCAGGCGAAGAAAGAGGTTAAAAGAGATCAGGAAGCAAAAAGATCAATTACATCAAAATTCTGTTACTGTATTTATCCACATAGATAAATTCATTCTCAAAACTTTATGTAATTGTTTTTTTACATGATTATTAAACTCACTGTAGCTAATGAAGAACATCAATGTAATCAAAATCCTTTAGAGAAGAAATATTTTATATTGAAATAAATCATCATTTATTTTTGTTCATCTAAAAATCTTTTTTCAGTCTTTACCCAATAGCAAGTAAAATAGAGAGATTAAACATACAGTACCTACAAATATGGATTTTTTTATTGTATTGAAGGCATACATCATACGTCTTCCAAATCTGCACTAAATGCCAAATGTGCCAAATGTATATGTGTATGTGTGTATGTATATCTATCTATATATATATGAAATTTAGGCACACACTGGATTTAATTTTGTATTGGTTATTTCCTTTACAAACATTTTATTTTTCACAGGACAATATTGAGGGTTGAAACTTTCTTTTTAACTCAACAGGAATAAGAGTAATCTGAAGAGTAATCTGTTAATTAAGCCATCTACTTATTTTTAGAGAGAGTATTAATACTGTAAAGATGTATCCAAAGTTTTAAAATATACAGGAATTAGATCCACCCCTCCAGAAGAATAGTTGAAGATTCTCACTTCTACTTTTCCAAACAATCTACCTATCTTGTGATACTTAAAGTGACATTAAAGTCTAAATGTTTTTCCCTCCCCCCAATGTTAGTGAAAGCACTTACCTGAAATGATGTCTCTTAATCCAATCTTCTTCTTCTTTCTTAATGTTTTTATCTGTCCCTCCAGTGCTGCTGCAGGTCTCCGATCCAGCGCCGACTCCTCTGTGCTTGTTGGCACTTCCTGTCCCATGGTTTCTGCATGCGGGTGCACGCTGTCCATAGACTTACCTTGTGTCTCTCCTTGTCTCCCGGCCAAAAATCTGAACTGCGCATGCACCCGCCCCAAGATCCTTGGCGGCCGCCTGAGATTTTTCAGCTTTTCGGACAGGAGGGTGCAGGGAAAACACAGGTAAGTTTTAACCTCTTTTAAAGCATTTGGTTTTTTTAGCAGTAGATATATGCAAAAACACCTGAGGGTTTAATAACCCTTTAAACAGAGCTGTCAGGGCCTGTTAACATCTCAGACACAGGCTACATAGTTGACGTACCTGTATCACTGACCCAGTGGTGGAACTACTGCCGGTGCGGGAGCACCGGGCCTCAGCCTTTGGGGGGGCCCAGCACAGTTGCCAGTCTCTGCTCCGGGAGTGTTGGTTCATCCGACACTCCC